>NC_139829.1:12424654-12694654 GCF_963691815.1 Echiichthys vipera | reverse complement strand
ATTGAGGAAGAATAATAATCCTAATTTCCTGTCTATTACACTATTATATTACCAAAAGTCTTGGAACCAACTACAATATTTGTATATGATAGCACTTGGAAATGATGCCTTTAACAGCCAGTGACTGTAAAGAAGGTGTTGGCGGGGGGTGGGGGTTGATTTCTGGTGCCAGTTGCTTTTGACAACAGCCAGCTAAATCAAGTCATAGCAGGTCATTAGTCAACAGAGGAAGCTGGCCTGCATTTTAAACGAGCCTGTACTTACTATACTGTATTTACTGAAACAAGAGTGTAAAAGTTGATACATTTCTCATTCACACACACTTGTAAATAATGTTTCTTTAAATGCGTGAATCTGATATAGTGGCCTTATCTTCGTGAGCAAACAGGATTTATAAACAGTTCTTTATTAATTGAGTAAAGCCCCTTAATCGGTACTGTTAAAGCAGACTAAGCACAGCCAACATAGAGTACTTTTGATCGGTCGATTTTATGTCAAAATAAGTTGCTTTTAGGCATAAAGGGCTTACTTCATGCACATTAACCATTATGCAAAGTTTCATGGGGATTTCAAGAACTAAAAACAAGTGTGTAAAATAAAGATTCACACACAGATTTATATTGTTTTGTCATCTAACTCAATTGTATGCATAAAGCCAAATAAACTGTGGTAACTTATAAAAAGTTTCAGGTGAAAGCTTAAAATGATGCTTTCGGTCAATATATCTAATTTTGGCTCATATCGTCCAGTGATAACTTTTCAGTCATGCTCATAACAAAACAGCTTTCTATACTAGAACCCAAATTGACTTAGCAACAAAAATGTGTTTTCACACTCATTAAATAATGTTTTACTTTCTGTTTGAATTAAGGCACAACACTAACAAGGACGTCAACAAATCAACAAATAACTCACAGTCACAAATTATATCTTCAAGTTTCCTTTATGCCTTCTATAAAAGTATATCATTAAGGCAATCATACAGTGGATTTAGACATTGCTTTCTCTAGGCTATACATTGAATAAATCATCTCATATAGCCTAAAACATAGAGGATTCTCTGGAAAAAAATCTATATAGGCTATAAACATATATACAATGCACATTATCTTTGAAGAGAGTACAGTCAAGATATCTTCCCTTTAAAGCTGGAATACTCAGTTTTTTATTCACATGATGAACATTTGGATGTAACTAGGTGGCATGTAATAAATTACTGTTTCACTTTTACTCCTAATCTATTTACAGTTTTCATAGATTCCAGCATTAAATACTTGTAAATCAGATAGCCTGGTGCCTGATGGCAACAGTGTCATATAAAAATAGTTATCTTTAAAAAAGAAAAAGGATTGGCAGTGCACAGCATATACTGATTAGACATTGCATTGCTACCAAAACAAGCCAACCATGTCTCTATCATGACAACTTTACAATCAGAGCCTGTGGCTGAGAGAAAGTAGACAATCTAATTTAGCTTATCACATAAGCAAAGCATCTGGAGAGCCTGGAGTGGTGCGGTTTGATAAGAGAGGACAGCCTGAACCAGGCAGTTTAAATTATATCTTTCTGGTCTCATTTGCATAGAAAACATCCTGATTTGATATCCTTCAGCGTCTACAACTCTTAATTCAAACAAGGCCTGCGCCATAACACCAATTCCTTTATTCTGTGAGGCTCTAACATTTCACAATAGTAGCAGGTCAAAGAGTGACAAAAGTTTAGATTGCCTTTTATCCGGACAAAAGTCGGGGCAGATTATGAACCCGGGAATTAAATGTGGGGTATTAGCACCAAAATGGATGCGAGCAGGGTCAAAACATAGTGGGCCGCTGGAAGAGAGGCTCCGCTCTCCGACTCCTCTGGATAGTCCGGATCCGAGAGGTCCTCGTCGTCATCTGGTTCTTGGCCGTAGTCGGACCCACTGCCCAGTTCTTTCACGGGCGGGTCGGAGCACAGCTGCTTCATGCTGCTCTTGACAAACTCACAGATGGCCCTCTCCGTCCCATCGCACATACATGTGTCCAGCTGCTGACCCTTGGGTATTTTACGCATATTCTCGATCACATTCCGACAGGCGTTCGTGCAGATGGCTCCGCTGAAAAGTTTCCCGCAGTGCTTCAAATAATCGCTCATAGCGGAGCTGCACTGCCCGTCTCTTTCGCACTGGCGCCGAGCTTCCGTGCAGCCAGTGCTGGTAGTCCTGGGCAGGCAGGGCTCGATGGCCCGTTTGGTGCTCATACACAACGGATCGCGGGCGCAGCCGCAGTCCTCCAGAGCCGGCCCGTTTTTGGTCAGATTGAGCTGAACAAGCGAGGAGATGCAGTGGCTGGGACACTTCCTCCTCTCCCCGTTCAGCACGGGGCCACATGCGCGCGTGTAGTGATCGTATGCGTAATTGCACTCGGTCTCGGCTTGGCAGTTCAGGATGGCTTGCCAGCAGATCAGCCGCCGACCGTGGGACGGCAAGGCCACGGACAAGTAGCCAAAAAACAAAAGCACACAACCAAGAGGCCAAACAGATCTACAAACTCTCTGTGCCAATGCACCAGAGCTTGCCATTGTTCTGTCTGCAAGAAAGGGAAAAACTCACAGCGGTGTCATATGTAAAACGTCTACACTACTTCCATGGATAGTGTCTTCATTGGAGAGTGTTATTTATCCGGAGGCAGATGGTGTGTGATAGGCCCGTGTGTGGGCGTTCAACAGGCTGGCACTGCGCTGTGTAATCCCGGCTCCATAAACCCGTCAGCGCTGATCCATTTGATCCGGATTCTTGAGCAAACCTCCCGTTATCCATACATTATTGAGGTGAAAACTAAAATAGAAACTCGTAGAAGTAATAGAGATGCCAAAAGAAAAGTTCTCCACAAGTTTTGGAGAGTTTCTGTAGCGGCTCATTCCATCGCAGTGATTCTGAGTTCATGCAACAAAATGCCTCCAGCTCAGCGATTCCCTCTTGCGTCCTCTCTCCTAGCGGATCTCAATCAAAAGGCGAAGTCTGACAAGTCCCGAGAGCCCTTTGGAGGACTGCGCTGGATCATTTAGCAGTTCTTGTGCGCACGAGAGTGCAAACAAATAGTGCATGAGGAAAAACAACAACCCTTGTGGGTCGCAAAGTGGTCCTCTACTCTCTCCCCTTTGAGCATTTGTCTTTCTGTTCCTCAGCCCCCTCTCTACACTTTAGCGAGGTGCCTCTCATTGGTTGGCCACTTGTTGTGGTTTCCTACGTAAGGGTGGGCGGGAGTTTAGGCTAGGAGGAAAATGATCTTGAGAAATACAAGGTGAGGTGGGATGAATGTGTTGGAGAGTAGATTTAGTAGAGAGAGCAGTCCTCATTTATCATCGGGGGAAATTATTTTATAAACCCTTTTATGCTCACAGAGCCTATAGCATTATATTGTACACACCATGTGTCTTTTTAAGAAGAAAACAGAGTTTTCATATATGCATATATTGTTGTTTTTTGTATATATTGTGATAATCAGCTTTGGTTCATACTTTTAATTTACAATTTAAAACAAATTAAATTCTATTGCTCTAATGGTAAGTGTTATGAGATGTATTATAACGAAACCAAGGTATGTATTTAAACGGTTTGTGACATATGATATACCCTAAACTGATGTTTTTAGTGTATACTTCAATTTGACAAGTAGTCTATGGGATAACGTGTATGAGAGTAGATTTAATGAAGAGATCAGCCCTGCCTTTTATTATAATAATTTCTTAATAAGCCTAGACTCTAAAAAGTACAGGATAACAGGGATTTAAGCACAAAACACAAGGATTTAATTTAAATAAAACAAAACAAAAAAACCTGTCAATATTTGTCCATATTGGTTATAAACCAGAGCTTTGGTTCATGATGTTTAATTGAATACAATTATGTGACTTCCTCTGTATACCATGGACAATGATTAAAGGCGGTCTATTGAAATAGCTTTTGACATGCTATACCCTTAAAGACTTTTAGTGACAATTATATTTAATTTGCAGAGTATCTGCATATTAAAGTGTGTTTGTGATGATGCACCTTTCTTTGAAATTCTAGCCTATACACAAAGCTGTAGTGTTGATTTAAAAAAAAAATATGCATACCAACTTTAACCAAAGACAGAAAATGAGGAGACACGGACGGGAATGATATGTAACAAGGCCCCCAAAGGTCGCAATTACAGTATACGCTATAATGTAATATCCTGCAGATACTTATGACACTATGAATGTACAATAATAAATTAAAGTTCATGCCTGCAGTGCTAATGATCTGTGCACTAATGATCGGGGATAACTTAATCATCCACATCCTATTAACTCTTCCTCCGCAGAGCAGTTGAGTACAAATTAATTGTGGTGTAACAGGGCACTCAGTGAACATCACTTGATATAATCACTCATTAAGTCTAACTTCCCCACATATTATTGCACTACATCGTATGCTGTCAAATGTTAAGCTGGTGAATCACTGGCCCTTTTATTTGCAGTGTCTTGCCTTAACATGTGATCTGATATTAATCCAGTCATACTGACATCAGTTAAACCTGACTGATGTTGCATTGGGATATAAATAATACACCTGAACATAGTTATTCCAAGAAGTATTTATCCCTGCATGTAAATCATAATATCTTCTTGCAGCCTCTGTGATCTATTTCTTACTGCAGACTTGTTGAATAAAGTACCTAGTGCAGATCCTTGATTCTGAGAACCAGACACCACAATCTAAAGATTACTGGTGATGTACTAGTTTATAATATTTCTTCTGTCAAACACTATTGCCATGCTAATAATTATTCATCGGTGCGAGCAAATATGTCACAGAACAACAAAATTAGCCCATTTATGTTGTTATAAACTTAGTGTCATTTTTATACTTAAAAAGTGAAGTGATCCTCCGAATTCTTCTCTTTCTCAACTTACCACAGAAGTATAGAAAAAAGAATATGTCTGGTTTTGGGAAAGAGTTTTTGCAAGTTGGTATACTGGTATTGAGTGGACTGACCTTGACCGCAGCAGGGCTGCAACTAACAATGATTTTTATAATTCATAAACCAAACAATCAATGGATTAATCAATAATCAGAAAATCATTAAACGCTCATCATAGCTTACTAAAGTTGACATTAAAATCTTATTTTGTCAAACCAACAGCCCAAAACCCAAATATATTCAGATTACTATCATGGGAAACTAAGAAAACCAGCAAATCTTCATATCTAAGGAGCTGAAACCATTTATATATATATATATATGTTTAATTTTCCTTCCTTTGTCTTAAACAATGAATACAATTATTAATGCTTATTCTTTCTGTAGTTGTACAATTAAATTACTATTTTTTGACTATTATTTCTATCAGCCACTACAAAAACATACTTTGTAGTGGCTGAGTATGAAAAAAACGTAATCACGGACCAGGTTGCTATAGAAGTACAAATTTTAAGAAGTGCAGTTCCGAACACGTGTTTTTATAATTCTGATAATTTTTCTCTGACCGTCGAAAAGGTCAGTAAAACTCTGAATACCTTGTTTGTTTTGCAAAAGTTTTGACCTCACAGCTTCTTTCCGAGAGCTTAGTTAGTCACCCTAAGATCTGCCTAGACCTCATCATCAAAATGACACAAGCATGTGTGTGTGTGTGTGTGTGTGTGTGTGTGTGTGTGCATGTGCATGAGTGGGTGTGAGTAAAATGATAGCCCACATGTTGACACATGAGCGAGAGGAGGCAGTTTAGTTCTTGAGGCTTGATGTGGATGAGGGAGTCAGGAAAAGAGAGCAGCGAGGGCACAAAGGCTGTTTGTGTTTCAAACAGCATTCTGATCTCAGGAATGTACCTTTAGGCCACAGCCGTGAGCTTCCCACTGAAAACAATGCACTCAATGTCAGTTACGGCTGGCTAGCACAGACGCTGCTGGCGCTACTCCAAGGTCCCGACTCATCGAAAATGATGGATACAGGCAACTCAATACCTCAGGAGTCCCTCTCCTGCCTTTCCCTCCAGCACAAAGAATGGAAACACTGTGTGCTATGACAAAAGATTTTCAAACACCAACATCTTCATTGTTGCAAGTGCTTTTAGCACAACGGTAATATGAAACAGAGGCAACACCACCCAAGCAAGGAATAAATTAATTCAGCTTTTCATATGAGTGTAAGTCCATAACAATCTGCATCTTTTGAAAATGGATCAAGTCAAGACTTCTCTGAGAAACTGCTTCTTTAAAAACCAATCAACTATAGAAAAAAATCTTTCATCCTGAATACTAACAGATGGAAAAAGAAAGCTGATCGAATCGTCCAACACTTTTGTCTTTGCCAACAGCTGTATGCTTAAACCAGATGTGCTGCACTGAGAACTGAGTGTCGTTACTTTGAGGGCTCAATTAAATCCGAGTTCTTGCCGCAACAGTCCAATTAAGGGACAAACATAATGGTATTAAAACCATCCCCTGCTGATGTTCAGAGCATGGGAGCTAGAGAGGTTCAGTAATGTTTTGTGAAGAACACCATACCACAACATGACATTAAGTTGACTGAAGTAAATTTAGATTTTATAGAGGATCCGGCTAATGTGTGTGGAAATCTTCATATGTTCATACATCATATGGTCATATAATAGAGACTACATCATAAAAAGGATGTATAAGTTTGAAAGAAGAAAAAAATCCTGCACACTGTCTACCAATTGTACTCACTTTATTAATGATGTTTCAATATTTTAGCTGATGAAGGTCTGAGAAGTGGACTTGTGAATAGGTAATGAGTTTATACACCTGTCCATGAGACTCTCTGGAGTTTGTAGCGTAAAGAGAGTTGTGTTGTGAGGATTTAAGTGAGCTGAATCCCAGCAGAGCAGGTCAGTCGCAGTGGGCCTAGACTGTGCTGTCTGAAAAAGGAAATATCAGGATACAGGAAATGAGTTGGCAGGAACTATACATTCAAATTGCTTCCTCTTTGGGATTTCAGAGAAGCGATAATGGCAAATGATAAGTTTGTTGGAAAGGAGTCAAACAAGATTAAGGATTAATTTCCTTCCTTGTGTCTGCTTATGAATTTGCATCTGTTTCATCCGTCCTCTTCCAGGGATTTGTGTTGATTTGTTCGGTTTGGAACTGCACGGTGACATAAGCACAAGTGATTACAAACGTACAAGTTTGCAGATAATGGCAGAAAGCCAAAAATAAACCACCTATTTTTACCATTTCTAGAGTGCTTTGGTGGGAATAGTCAAATCTCTGGAAATGGCTTTGCTTTTAAGAAAAACATCCCCTGCAGCACTAAATCACACTGTCCCATTCACAACAATAAAAAATATTAATATCATGCAGTTTTCAGGGAATTAAACCAAAACCAAATCAGCAATTCATACCACTAGGTTAAGGGAGAAGGAAATTTAAACTTCATGTTGTGCTTTAAAGTAACTATACAGAGTGGGTGGATCCCTTCTTCAAAATCCTGCTAAATGGTTAAAATGTTAAATGAAGTGTTATGGGTGGGGGTGGGGGCGTGTTCCTTTAATCAGTGAGATTAAAGTCATCCATCATGTCAAACAGGCACAATCCTTCTGACCCCTTCAGCACAGTCCACTGCACTGTAATTTCTAAAATATTCAACATGATTTGATCTGCAAATTTGGTGTACCATTAAAAGAGCACACACTGATAAAAAAATAATTATCACAGTTTCAGTCAGTAAATAGATTTTCTTAACAACACTTAATATACCGAACGAATGAGAACATTCACAGGCTTACATAATATACCATAGCTTCCATGAGATTCTTCAGCATCTTACAGTTTTACTGTTCATCAGACCAACTTGTACAATTGTAGAGAGGAGCTAAAACCTCAAAATATCTAAATGTAGTACAGAAGAAAAGTCGTGTGTAAAAAATACAATTACAACTATAAAAATATGCTACAGAATAAAACAGTCTTCGGGGCACAACATCCCTGTCAGTTCTCAGACCATTATTGCATTTAATTCCCCATTTCTCTCCACTCATTTCCTGTCTTCGTCTCTACTATCCACAAACAATAAAAAGGCATAAAAGACCCTGTCCTTGGAATATATATATATTATATATATCATCAAAGTACTGTATTGTCCAGTCAAACAGACAGAAACTGGAGTTGTAATTGAAGTGCACACGTTCTGCACTATCAGTCTTTGCTTTAAAGAGTTCCAAATCCGAACCTTGAGGCTTCTCTGCAGCAAGGAATTTAAATTTTTCCTTGATGAAAACCTCCTCTGTCTGTTCTAGGTATCTGCTGACAGAATGATAATAAAAAAAGTCAACTTGGCTATTTAAAAATGGCGGGTTTGTGCAGGCCTTGTGATGCACTAGTGACGATTCCCTCTGACCAATCAGCAGCCTGCAATGATATAACTCTACCCTCTATTATCGGCTGAGCTTGCTTGAAGGTGGTACAAATAACTACCAGGTGCTACCCACAATCTTTGCTAATGGAAAACCAAAAAAGAGCGAGTACAGCCATGCTGTACCATGCAGTGGAAATACAGCATAAGTGGTAAAGACGTTTAATCAAGACATCAAGAGATTGAAGTCCTCCTCCTCCCGCTAGGCTATTAAGTGGAACCTGCAAGCCGTCTCCGGGGGGATCAAGCCCATCCTTTGAACAGGCAGACCTAGACATCCCGACCACAAAGACAGCACTCATCTTGGTCCTCATGTCCTTTAATAGTAAACAGTGAAGTCCATTAGTGGTGGACCATGTGCGTTTAGAACTGTAATTACACCCAGGTAACTTTTACAGTATTTACCCCAACAGACCTCTATGAATCTCTAGACGGTCTCCACACACCACATATCACACAAGCAGCTGTTGCAACACATGCTGCTCAGCCATCAGCCCGTATGAGCGGCTGTTTATACAGGCCCGAAGGCCTTTCATATCACTGCAGACAAACACCAGCACATATGGACTAACCAATAAAGACCTAACCTACGACACAGCCGCATGACCTTAATCTCACAAACATGGAATGTAGCAAGAAGAATCTAACAATATAAAAACACAACAAAGCAAAAAGGCACACATATTCACTTTAACCACATGTGTTAAACATTCCTGATCTGCTGTTAATGAAAGGATCAGCTTCATTATGGAGAGTGATAGAGATTTGACAGTCCACATTTTACACATGCAAAAAGCACACGCTTTATTAAATCAAACTATTCAAAATAGAAAGGTTTTTTTAGCTTGTTTGTCAGACTATTCAAAAGTACATAATGTGATTGAGTGGTGTCACAACTAAATGACGGGATCGTTTAAAATCTGTCAATACTGCTGCTGCCAATGTAGTACCAGAGTTGTGGAACTTTGTTAAATATTTTAGTTTGAGAACCATAATATCTATTTTTGTCTAAAAAACATTTTTTTCCCCATTTAACTAAATTCAATAATGCATCAGCATGTAATGTCTTAATATAAGCAGAACTTGACTTAACCTAGGAATTATCTGAAGCTAACTGTCAATTAGGCTATTGGCAGTTCTCAAAATTTGATAATATGGACACATTTCAGTCAGCCCTGCAATATTCTAAAGCATACTCCCACAGTATTTTTATGTTATATTAAGCTAGGTCTTTATGACAGCCTTGATATCCCACATAGTGTGTTTATATTAAATGACTCTGCAGGTCACAATTTATATACAAAGCCAAAGTTCAGTGCCCTTGCAGGAAGTAGTGCGTCCTATATGTAGAAAGGCAGAAAGGCAGAAAGTAAGGATGTGGAGGTTGGGGATTGGGTGGGTATGTGGCACGCTTGACTTTATGCAGGAGACCACAGTTTGCATTCCACTACAGACCCATACTTAATGTTAGCATCACCATGGTACTTACTTACTCTGGTTTATGAAATATTTGTAAAAAATTCCCTCATTTGCGTCTGTGGTTTGTGTTTATGGCTTATTAGCTACTGTTAGCAAGCTTACATGCTAAACTATGCCATCTGGCAAGTGTAAGTCCAATAATCATACCTTTTTTGATTTTTTTTGGTCACTACCAACTCGTGAGGTAATATCTAGCACTTTAGCTGTTAATGCTCCACTGTGTTCACCAGCTAGTTTAACTGTGTCTGTCTGCTGTTTGCTGCAGAGGAGGTAATGTACACTGAGTTTTTAGAGGACATTACTGCCTGCTGCGGCCAGGAATGACACTATGAGAAAGGTGAGTGAATCAAAAACCGTAAAGATGTAAACCGGACAGCTACAGAACAAGAGGAAACTCACTATACAGCTTTAGTTGTGTTTTATTTGCCTAACCCTATTGACCAAAGTTTATCTGCCATAACCACAATCATTCCCCAACTGTAACCACAATGTAGTTTGCCTGATATTGTAGAAACTTCTACACCACCAAAACTTTGGCACTGGATCACTGATCAATGAACCTTTGGTTTTGCAGAATTGTCCAATATCCTCATCTGGCAATAATGCTGCCTTTATGATCTTTTTGTATTTTGTAATTTAGAAAAAAAGAGAAAGAAATTAACTCTACTCAACTCTTCTGTACATTCATACTATAACATGCAAATACACAGCTGATAGAATGTAAAAACAGGCTACTAAGCAGAATACCATCTAACAATCTCACATGACTTTCAAACTTGCATCCCAGAACCCCCTGCTGTTTTTTGGCAGGCCTCCAAACCTCGAGTACCAATTTAAGAGATTAGACCCAGAAAAAGCACACAAGACCAAGACAAATGTCCCCCCTCCCCAGATCTCCTCCAACCAACCTCTGGCATCCCAGTCTACTATAGAGACGTCAAGTAGTGTGGGAGGGAATGTGAAACCCTAGCATGTTCCCCCATTTGGCACGTTCCTGAGGCTCCAACGCAGTTATGAGGCCACTTCATAGGAGTGTAAACTGTGTATTTAAAAAGCCGTCATTGTGGGACTAACATTGGCCCTGGTGTAGGTTGTTAGAATAACTGAATGACACAATGGTTTCTTTTCTAAATAAACAGATGTGGGTAGGCTAATAAAACCATTTTTTTCTCTTCCTCTTCGTCTCCTCCTCCCCTCCTCCATCCCATCTGTAAGTGGCCTCTCACACACATACATATACACATGCTCACGATCTCTCTTTCACTCACTCTCACTGCTTCACTCTCTCGCTTCCTCCCTCCGTCCACATGTCTAAGAAAGGCAAAGGGCCGGTTTCCTCCTGCAGCTGTTCAGTACAGACAGGCCTCTATTCCAGCCTCCACAGTGAAGTGATATTGGTCGTCTACGCAGGGTGATTAATTGCGTGTCATTCTTAACTCCTCCAAGACCACTGCCCCTCTGCAGCCCCCCGAAAGCCCCCCTGCGCTTCCTCCCCCACTCCTCCTGCTCCTCCCACGCTGCACATGGAGGAAATGAACTCACCACAATCCTTCTGGCACTGGACTCCTATCAAATCTAATTCTCAATGAGAGATTACTGTGGGATTTCCAAAAGACTGAGGCCAGTCCAAATAATAATAATTAGTGTTGATAGCTAATGAAAAGCAGCTTACCTCAAAATTAGAGTCATAATTTTATTATCCTCTGTCACTGAAGCTTAGATATTTTCTAAATTTGTTGACATAAAAAGGGGGGGGGGGGGGTAAAAAGTCCTGTTGTAACAGAAAGAGATGTGTCTCATATTATTAGAAAAAACAAAGCCTAATTTGTTTGTAATAAACAAATAAACTCAAAAATTACCAAAAACACACGTTATCACAGAAACTCAAATGTTATTAACAGTAATTCCAAGGAATGTCTTGTCAAGTATTACATTCTGTTTGATTTAAGGCAATCTACTGGAACAGTAAGAACACTATGGAAATGGCATATATATACTAACAAGATACGGTGAATACTGTTGATACTGAATGTTATTGAGAAGATGCATCTATTGTAATAAGATCCATGGCCACCAAAAGATCAGGATCGAAAATGTACAAACTACAAATATCCGGAGTTACAAAACATTGCTTTCACAGCGTACCCCAAGAGTCAAGAAGATTAGCCAAATATATATATATATATATATATATATATATATATATATATATATATATATATATATATTTTTTTTTTGAGTATCTAATCTTAGGGCCCTATTTATACAGTATAAAGCGTAAGTGAGTGTTTTTTTGCTGAGGAAATGGATCCGGTTGGTGAACCCTCCACCGGCGCCCAATCCTCTGCCCAATCAACATCTCCATTTGACTGCATATAAGCAAATACACCGATGACCCATTTAACTGAGGATGAGGAGCACTGCTGTACATTTAAGCACCAAAGCTAAAAACTGTTATAAACATGACAGAGGAAACAGAACTAAACTTTAAGCTTCTGAAATAATCAATTCAATTTCTGTTCCTTGTGTGTACATGTTATGTCTACATGTTAGGGAATGTATGATTAAAGGAACTCTTAGTTTTGCTCCACGTTTTGTTCATTGCGGTACATCATGTTCCTTTGTTCTTCTTATTTGGGAAGAGAGTGTAAGGATAGAGGGTGTCATATGCTGTGCAGATTGTAAAGCTCTTTGAAGCACGTTTGTGATATGGAATTTGGGGCAATATAAATCAAACTGACTCTCTGCTGCTTTCAACTGGTTTCCAACCTTGCATGCAATGATAAGCTATATGCAGTTCTGTAGTTGTAGCATATGGCCTTTGGAAACTATAGCCTCTGTTGTGTGGCCATGTCTGGAGAGCACAAACTAGGTAATGGAGACTACAAATAAGAACCTGGTTCCCTAAATGGAAAAAGACAAAATCTCTCTGAGGTTGTTTTATTTTAGGATTCTGGGTGGAAATTTGGTTATAAAGGAAAAACATATATCATACTAACTACTTAAAAATATGATCAAGATAAGTAGATGTACTTTTGAAACTTCTACTTAATGTGTGTTTTAAAAGTCAGAACGTTTTCACCACTACTTTCCAGTATCCCCATCAAAGTTGCGCAGGAGTGCATTCCCAGCTGGTTCTGCAATGCTGATAAGGCAGCACGGCTGCCTGGTGACCAAATAAAAAGCACATGTCTGACATAGCATCAGAGATGCATCAATCCTCTGTGAACTCTTGACTCCAAAGGGATTACTGTGGATAAGAATGATGTGACCAATTCACATGTTGCATACTTTGAAGAAACACAGGCGCCATTTTGGAGTGTCAGCTTTCAGAGAACATTTTTCAAATACATTAATTTGAAGGTTTTCAGTGTTTTAATGTTGATTGTATTTACTTTTAAATAAGTCACTTCCTTAAGAGCAGTTTTTCTAGCATAGTACATAGTGTACTGAATGTATGCGTGAAGTGTAGGATTTTCCCTTTGTGCACTTTAAAACCATGTGTATGTAGCTGTTACACATGGGGTAGGCTAGGCTGTTTATTTGTGGCGATGTTGGGCAAAAAAATCGATAATAGTCATATTGTAATTCCAGTTTTCTGGGAGAAAACTAGTCTTCTGCACCTTCTGTCTTCAGGCACAAGAAAATCCGGCCTGAGACTTTGGTCAATCACAGGTCATTTCAGAGAGAGCGAAAGCGAGAGAGAGAGAGAGAAAGAGAAAGAGAACGAGAGAGAGAGAGAGAGAGAGAGAGAGAGCATTCCTATTGGCTCAGGGGGAGGGAGAGCTGCAGAGGTCCCTTTTAGGTGCTTTTTACCTACTGCAGCTTTTAAGGGTGATCAATGCCCTTTTGGCTGCATAGTTTATTTATGCAACATCATAAGAATCAGTAAAATATTTATGCCAAACATGTGTGGACAAGACGTGCTGCGAAACCATCCTGAACTCTAGGGTTGCTTTTTTTTTATCTGCCTCTAACTTCTTATGGCTATATGGATGCCAAACACCTTTGCCTCAGGATAGATGGTGTTGCATTGCAGACAGTACATCAAGATGACAGATGGGCAAGAGCTGAGAGAGGAGCAGTGTGGGATTAAGAACACATTTCCCTGAACCAAAAGGTAAAAAGTTGATTTGAGACAAAATCTCCAATACAAGGGAGTGTTCACTTGGGGGCCATATACAACTCGTACAGACATATACTGACAGGTCTAAAATCTTCACAGGATCAGTCAAGCAGAGCAACAATTTTCTGTTTTGAAGACACAAGTGATGTAGTTTTTTGAATTGCAAGACATATTGAGTCTCCATGTTATTTCTTAAAGTGAGCATCAGGTCTTACAAGAATAACACATCATAACACCAGTCCAAGACAACGAAACTATGAAAGAAACAATCATGACCACACTGGTGCCAAGCAGTAGAATTCTGCATGTATTTGATTGTAATAAAGCATCTTTGTTATTGTAATGCTTGTCTTCTCTTAGCATTAACTCCTAACTTGTAGTTATTAACTACAAGCTACAACCAATTCAAACATGCAACTCATTTCCGTCACAAAGAAATCTCATCTCACAGTATCAATAACTAACCAACCATTCGAACAACACAGATCTAATGGCTTATAGTGAGACATGACATGCAAGCTCCATTGAATTTAATAGAACTGGCATCAGCAGAATTGTAATGGCCGTTCCTTCCTTCATAGGTTCCTCGGTCCATACTAAACTTGTAAGAGATTAAAATTAATTGTGATAATTAGGTTTTGATAATGGGCTATTGAAAATAATTATGCATTATCAAGTCTTTACTTTGGTAAAACTGTACAGTTTGAGAACTGCATCTCACTATGAGAACTTTGAGGTCAGTCTATTATGATATTGTGGCTTTTTTAAAAAAAAAAGAAGACATCATGTAAAATTCCTTCCATAAAAGGTAATGTCCTTGGCAAACAGAGGTTTTCATATTTGGTCCGCTCACGTGCAACGGTCTGGGATTTCCATTGTCTGAAATTACCTCATTAAATCATTTAACGAAGACAAGTACAGCGTAATCACTGTGCAATCAGGACTGAAATGATTTAAGATAAGGGGCAGTACATCACAATGACTGACTTTACGGGACACTTTTTGGCTCTAATGACTTACTCATAGTTTTGTTTTTCTGTGCAAAAAGACAGGCTTCTCCGAGTAAAAATCCAAACTTGCAAATGTTAAACAAAAACCGCCTCGCTGCTGATGTTTTGCCACAACATACCCCATCAGTGTCTGCTTACAACTGATAACAGCCAGGCAATCACTCCAGTGGGGCCCCAGATGGTTTTCGACAGATTCATCACAACTAACACCCGAGGTCAGCTGCAGGTAATCCATCAGGGCGCTGGGCTAATTTAGCAGTGTCAGGTAGGAGCAAAATAAGTCTTTCCGTCAAGGTTACGACTTGACACAATTTATGGCTTCTACTAACCTGTACACAGGTCATGCTCTGATATAAAATGGATCAACAAAATCTGTATTAGTCTCACCTTCTAGGTTTTTGTGTGTAATGTGCACAGGAGTTCACACGCACGCACACGCACACGCACACGCACACGCACACACACACACACACACACACACACACACACACACACACGATGACATTATTCTCTTACATCCACTTTGAGAGGAAAAGCTCTCACTCCATGACCGTGTAACCTGGAACTTCATTATGCCAAAAACTCGAACAAGCCGCATCAGAACAACCAAAATGAACATTTTCTTCAGACAGAATCATTTTGCAACTTAGTAATGTTGCATTACAACAATATTAACATAAACATAACATGTGGCTCATTGTGCATTTTCTACAAAACATCTGTAGGCCAAGAAAACTAATGACTTCATATCCCATATTGAATCGCTTTGAGATTCTCATTAGACTCATTGCCATAATGGTATATGTTTGTTTGGTTTATGCTGTATAAACATGTAATTAGTCACACTGAATTTACAGCGAATTAAACATTGATCCGCAGGAAGAAGAAGCTCAGGGTAGTCATGTCCGAAGCTCATTTATTACAAATATTTATTGTCTAAGTAATTTAAATATCAAATATATTTTGTTCTGATCACCATCTCTCAAGACTCCAAAAGTGTTCAATTGCTGTTTCTGTGCTTTATTATCTACACAAGGGTGGTTATGTTTTTTTCCCTGTGTCTGTTTGTTTGTTAGTTAGTTATTTTAATAACTTAAGAACTACACAACAGATTAGAATTCAGTTGAGTGGATAATTCAAATAAGGGCCAAGGAATTTTTGATCTCCTGCATCATAACATGCTGATTCCTTGATTCATGTTCATTTGTAAACAGACTATCATCAATTTTAAACTCTTATTTCATCCATTTTAAACATTTATTCCACCAGTACTTTTACAAATCATTATCCAATACTAAAATGTCATTAGATCATCTCAAAATATGACACAAAACATATTTGGAAAAGTTTCAAAAAAATAGTTTTTAATAACCCAAACCATTTTCCTCTAGTGATTTGTGGCAATTTAAACATATCACATTGCTATTAGATTTATTATTCTGACTTTTGCACAATCCATCCAAAAGCCTAAAGTAGAGTACCCAATAGTGTACTCTCCAAAATCTGCATGATTGTCTAACATGGTATGTTAATTCGGATACATGTTTTATATTAACAAAATACATTAACAACATTGCTCCTTGATGGATCAGTGTGTTTTATTTATTTCAAGTTGTTCATGATTTGATTATTCACCCTCAGTAAAATCCAGGCTTGTTTGATTAAGGAGTCAATACCTTTTATGCACATGTCTGGGGGGTAAAACACACCAAGTCTTAAAATTAAGTCAGTGAACTCTTAAAACCACCATTAAGACTATTAAAAGTAAACCAAACACTGCATAAAAGCCAAATTAGGTGTAATACGGTTCGGTGGATTGTGTTTACTCTTTCTCAAAGGTTGGAAACAGTGAAGAAGAACTGCTCTGCCTGTTAACTGAAACAGGGTAAGAGAGGGAACTGCACATTAATACCAGGAAGGAAATCATTTCAGAGCTTCAGTTTCTACAAGCTAAAACTCTTCCAAAATTGAGGATACAGGTTTAAAATGTTTTCTATTTATCTGTGATAAACAAGTGACCTTCACTGGTGTTTCTACTTTTTGCCCAATGCATTTTGGGATTTGGGCTTCAAAAACTCTAATTGTTAGATAATGACACAGGACTCTTTATCGAAGCTTAATAGAAAAGCATATATACAATATCCAAATGGCTATAATTGGTGCAAGTAAATATAAACACATCACTTACAATTCATAAATGACACATTCTAAGCAAAATAAGTTCAACTTAATTATGTCATGGTTTTGTTGCTGCACTCACATTTCCAATCCAGGTGTGCACCTCCTGTGTCTCTTTGTGTGTGTCCCACTGGCATGGCCAAAAGTTTACAACATTGTGTGTGCTGCATATTTTCTGTTACCTCACACCGTTAGCCTCTGGTCATCCTGTGAGCTGGTAGGAATGTAAGCGTGGATGTGCAGTGGCTTGCTTAAGATGTCTTTTATGACCCTGGAGTGCCTGCTAACTCAGTTGTCTTTCCATACCTAACTAGAAAATGTGTTTTTTAGGAAGATGTTCACACATTTATACAAACTAAGAATGTGTATACAGACAGAGAGACATAGAAATCTATGGCTAATTTCAGAGATTTTACAATAGAGACTCATGGGAAAGCAAACACTGATGCTCAGTGAGGCCGCATCTCCATTTCATTACATACCATATCCATCACCATGAAGGACACTGAGGCAAAGGGGACATTTGGCATAATCTCGGCTATTTCCTGGATCCAGACGTGCACCCCGGCTGTCTATATGTATGGAGTCTGGCAGTCTGGGCCCATATAGACCTTGCAAACACACAGCGAACACACTCATCCATCCAGCACACAGCAGACCTCTGATCCATCTGGGACAGCAGCCGAACAATCTGCTCCTTCTTCTGGCCCTCCCTGTCCAGACATACTTTCTGTCACAATCTGTCCACTCCGAATGAAGATAAAGGAGAACACCAGAGCCTGATTTATCAGTCAACATTTAACTATCTGAAAGTCCCTTGTGCAGATGGCTGGATAATGTCAACTTGAAGATCTTTCTCTGCCCTGCTTATTTCTTTTATCTACCTCCTCTAGACATATTCCTGAGATACTTAAGAGCACTAATGATAAGCCTGCAGTTGCAAAGGCAGAACTCAGGGATAAAAAAAAGTGTGTCTCTGTGTATTTTCTTATCACAGCAGCAAGGCTAACCATGCACATGTAGACTAGAAGAAGTCGTGATGATAACTGTTAAAAATGTGTTTTAATGTATTAGATATGTAGGATGACCTTCGGGTCAAAAATATCAGGTACTCCAAAGCTAAACTGGTAAAATTAGAAAAGCACAGAAACACAGTTGCTTTCTGAGCGTACAAAGATATTACCAATGTTTCGAATAAACCTGGCATTTGTCACAGACACCTTTGAGGCGTTGACGCCAGTTATAGTCTTTCATAGCACCTCTGTTAATTTGATGTTGGTTTACCATTACAGAAGCCAATAAAAGTAGCCTTACAAACTCAAATGTGTTATTTATGAGTTGTCTGACTTTTTTTAGACTGTAAATCAAGTTTGGATTCAAAGCAGTATTGATTGATTTCCTTTTTTTTTTTTAAACGGACAAGCTGATAGCATGCATTTACTTGTTCATAGAAACAGTTTTGATTAGTGCAGCTTTACACAAATGTGTCATTTTGATAAGAAAATAAGCAGTTGTTCTTCGAACTCGGCCAAATTCATATATTTAATCTGGGATAATAATTTTGAGCGATTTGAGGTAATTCAAAATGCAAACCTAGTTTAATATTCAATCCATTAAGTACAGCAATCGCAGGCCTACTTAAATGTGTCTAAGTGACATTGGTCAACATTGGCTATATATGGTCCAAATAACGACATCTTCAATAAACCGCATATATCAACACAACAAATATCTGTCTGTGTGAGTTCTCCATGTCTTTACTCTATTCTCCTGTCAAGTTAAATACTCTACTGATCACATGAAGCGTAAATGCTTTCCTCATCTGTCAGCACAGCTCACCTGCAAACACACGATGAAAAGCATAATGTGCTATTATCTGTATCTGGCATCAACTGTTCTTTCTAGAGGAGCTGTAATGTAATGTCTGAAATCCCTTCAACCTCAAACGTGTTTTGACAAATATGACATGAATCTGACCATTTTTTTTTTTGTTTAAGTATGCCAACTCTGACTAACTCTAAGGGCGTGATCACACTGTCCTCCCGGACCACGACCCGGACTTTAGGGTACTTGTCCCCCCTCCCTCTCCCCCCCGCGCCCCAGCCCCGTTTGTACTCACACTGCCAGGGCCTCGGCCAATGCTTCTTGCTGTCCACACGCCTTCAAGCCGTAACACGTCACACGCATTGATCGCGTGTGTGTGGCTTTGTTTACAAATCTTTCCGTAGACCTCTGAGTTTTGTGCGTCTTGTCGACTGTTTTTGAATATTTTCATCCGACCAAATCTGCAGTAAACACAACGTGAACCTTTCACCACCATTGTTGTTGTTGTTAAATATCCGCGCATGGTCCGTCCTTCTATTTACATGTCCGAACAGGCGGACATAACGCTACTGCCGTAGGGCTCGTGCTCGTGCTCGTACACGTGCGCACGCTCGTGCTCGTACATGTGCAAACGGCTCCGCTAAAGCCCACCTCTTTCAAGCGGGCCGTGGCGGCCCAGCTGGCCCCAGTTGAGCGCGGAGCGGGTGCGCTCACACTACTTAAAGGTACTAGACTTTAGCTGAAAAACCGGTTTTGGCCGCGGCCAAAAGGATAGTGTGATCTAAGGGTGCACTCACACTGTCCTTCCGCACCGCGCCCCGGGCTTTAGGGTACTTGTCCCCCCCTCCCTCTACCCCCGCTTGCCAGCCCGTTTGTACTCACACTGCCTGGGCCTCGTGCAAATGCTTCTTGCCTGCCTATACGTCATCACGTTGTAACACGTCACACGCATTGATGACGTTATCACAATGCGTCGCTTTGTTTACAAGTCTTTCCATAGACCTCGGAGTTTTTGTGCGTCTTGTCCGACTGTTTTGAATATTTTCACCGACCAAATCTGCAGTAAACACTCCACCTCCGCATCACACCAACGTGAACCTTTCGCGGCCATTGTTGTTGTTGTTAAATGTCCGAGAAAAAATGGCTGGTAAATGGCATAACGTTTAAAACAACTGTTACTTTGGCTGAACAGTACGTTTTCCCCTCACACAGAAAAAGAGGTCAGCAAGTCTGGTCTCTGAATCTTTAATATCAAACTATCCATCACACTCAGGTCTTATCATTAAAGCATTTTCTAGGCTTGAGTAAGCCTCTTCACAGAGGAAGAAAGACACCCAGGCCTTGCTTTGAACTTGAGATAACATGGTCTCCACATGGTATATGTTAAGGAAGTGCTTTGTGTGTGTGTGCATGCAGTTTTGTTTTCGAGTCAAAGTTAATTTAAGCATTTAGGCATGTTAGGCAGTTAGAATCTGCAGAGTACACTTTACTAAATGTTTTCTTTATGTAGGCGCCTGGAAAAGAAAGAAGAGGGAAGAGGAGAGTATTTCAAAATGTTCAACTACAGATGTTAAACATCAGCACACACATTTTAAAAATTCGACAAAACATTTACCAATTCGTCACATTGTGATGCCAGTTCTCTTGATTGTAACGCTCCCTTCAACCACAATTTCATCCCACTTTTTCTAGGTGTATGTGTTTAGAGCATCCAGAGGATAAACTCTCAAAAGTGAGACCTTGAGAGTCCAAAGGATTCCTTCTAACTGGCCTGATTTTTCCATCAGGCTTCACTCAAGTCTCTGGTCGGAGTTTGGGGACAAGCAAGCCCTGATTTACACATCCTCCAGTTTCCCCACCCCCACCCTACCTAACAGGAGCAGCTGCTCCTTATGACAGATAGGCCATGTCATCTCCAAAATTCCTGCAGGACTGCCCTGCTCTCAGCATTTCAGTCAGCATTCAAAATGATGTTTATGACATTTTACCAAGGCTGGCACGTCCATGCACCCTTAGTGTGCATACTCATACGCTCAGTTGTATAAATTAGATTTTTGACAATATGCACTACATATATTTGGAAGCTACTAGTTACTAATTACTAGTAATATGATGTAATGCTTTACATACACAGTTTATAAGGTAGTAATTATGTTAATCCAGTGATGTAATGTTTTGCACTTCTTGAAATTTAAAATTTAGGACTTTCAATTGTTTTTAAATATGTTTACGCGGTGATTTTTATACTTTTGCTTTAGTATCTTAATACCTTTTCTTCCACTGCCACTCACAAACCAAAAACTATTAGAGATTAGATTAGATTAGAAAAGAATGAATAACGTGCTGGTGTTTCTGGATGTGTGGAGCCAGTGCATGCTGAGAGAAAATATATTTATTTATTATTATTTATTTATATATATATATATATATATACATATATATATATATTGTGGGGAGATATATATATATATTGTGGGGAGACACTGGTACTGTAACATCCTTGTTAAAAATCGCACTCTTTAAGTTGGGACAGCTCATATACACAACATCCAATGCAAATGCAGGCCCTACAAGGTCTTGTTAAGGCCACTGAATGAGCTGCACAGCCCTCTGGGTAATGGACTGGGGATGTGCTGGAAGGAAACTCAAGCCTTCTTGCCATTCCAGGCAGAGCACACCAGGCCATGCTCCGTATCAATGACAAAAGCAGACAGGCAGCAAGCACTGATGCATAAAACATGAGCCTAAGAAAGTTAGCAAAACTTAGTCAGTTATCATTTTTTGAGGAAAATGGGATAAGTTGCTGAAAAACAATGTCTTAATTAGTGTTTAGTAAACTAGATAAAACTCCAATATATGTGCTGTTGTGGACATTGCTACCCTTCTTTGCTTTATTGTGACATCGTTGTACAAACTAACTCTGATGGGAAACCAAGGTAAATAGACAGTACAAAGTCTGACTGCCCAGAGAATATGACTAAAAGAATTACAGAGGAAAAATAACTGCACATAATGATATTTAGTGAAAGATTACTTTTCTAGGGAGTGTTAACTCTAAGACAAACACATTTAAACATGCATGTAGACAAACTACTGTGTAATCCACAAGAATACAAACTTTTTGTATAAATTCAGACAAGGCCAACGAGTTGTTTTGGTTGAAACCATATGGAACTCATTTGTGAGAGAACTCCTGGCATCTGTTCTGGGGCCTGGTTTTGATGTTCAGATAGGCACGGTACACATTTCGGTCAACATGAAACTATTCCAAGATAAATGTGTCGCTGTCACTGTAATAGTGAAGAAAATTCCAAACCCACACCATGCACACATTGACATGACTTTTATATCTTTTTTCCACACTTCAACAGAAATGTAAGGAGTTAGTTTGTTCCATATCTCATAATAATCCCATGCTATGTCTGTAAAAAAAAGGTCAGCTTTAAAGTCCAGCACAGCTTTTTATGGTGATATAGTCCAGTAATTGGATTCTATTTTTTAAAATGTAAAAACAATTGTGTCTATAAAGTTATAGTGGATGTTTCTCAACTTTAACAGGCAGATTCATGTCTGCTTTTCTCTCCTGCTTGGATTAAATTAGTTGAGGGGCCAGTTTAGGGAGAACTTACAGTAGGGACCAACACAAGGTTCAACTCCGTAACTTTTCTATTGTATCAGCTTCTCATACTGATACATCAAATACTTTAAAAAAAGTTTCCCAAAACAAGGAACCTCATGATGACTGTCTGAACTAACCTGTGACCTTTAAGACAGGGAGCCAAAGAACATCTGTAAAGCTCTTCTGATTATAGTTTTTAGTTATAAGTAACAGCTCAGGGTCTCCAGACTCCTTTTATCCTCATTCCTCTTCAGGGAACGCGTGTGTGAGTGTGTGAGTGTGTGAGTGTGTGAGTGTGTGAGTGAGTTAATATGTTTGTGTGTGTGTGTGTGTGTGTTTCCTCCTGGACCTCCCCCCCAGGTCATTACACTTGAATAAGAAACTAATAAATGAAGTGATAACATTTTACTGGCATTGGTTGTTTAGGTTTTTCTTTGACATGTGATCTTGCAACAATGTTCTCACGATGAAAACAAAAGTGCTGTGTTGAGTATGGGTCCCTAGAGCAGCCAAATTTAGTAGTTGCCCAATCTAACTCCCACAGATAAAACTGCATACAAAAACATAATGTACTACCTAAAGTACATGAAATTGCTGCTGATTGCGATGCTGTTACTCGTTCATATAATGCTGTTCTTTGACAACAGCCCAACATATTTGGGTTTTTGTACTTTGGTGTGTTGCCTTTCACAGTAATGCCCTCACCATGTTAGCCATGCTGTGATTACAATCTGTGCAACTATGAGAACGCCATTTGCTTTAGATGTCTGGTAAGGAAAACAAAGCTCACACACACATATAGTAACATGCAGACACTGTGGCACCAAAATACCAAAAGTTGCACCTATTTGTAGCTCACACTTAGATGTGAAAACACCTCCAGCTTTTCGGTTCTGACACTAGCTATATTGTCCTGGTGCAGTATATTGAAGATAAAAACTAGATTAAGTATTCATCAAGTACAAGTATAAGTACCATTCTCAAATTTCCACTGGCCAACTTCTTATTCCTTTAAAGCCAAATCAACGTCTAAGTGGAGCAGAGCCTCCAAGCTGGTCATGGATTCTCAGCAGGCCACAACTAACTTTAAGCTCCAGTAAGTGGTTTCTTGGCACACAAAGAGAAAGTTCTTCCATTTTAGCAAGCAGTTTAATCTTGTGGGTTTTCTGCAAACTGACGGATTGAACTTTACCTTAGAAGTTTGGGCTTATTTGTGGAACTATGTCCTAGATGATAGCAGGGGGTTAAAGCAAGGAATGAAAGCTGTCCAAGAGGAAATCTGTACAATACAGTATAATAAGTATTTTATTCATTTAAAACTGCTCTGAAATCAGGCATGGCGCTGGAGAACTCTAAGCCCCGTGATAAGCATACAAAATTACACTATCATGTTAAACCAAGGTTATTGCAGTGTCAGTAATAAAAGGGGAACCAATTTTAAAAATCAACGTCTGATTACAGACCTTCGTACTACTGCATACATGAACAAAATGTTGTATAAATCCTTGCGTGGCTCCAGAAGAAGCTGTGTGGAATCTGTCAAATTGCCTGAATATCTTTGGGTTTTGGACTGTTGGTTGAGCAAACGGTAAAATTATATCACCTTGCAGTTTAAGGAAAATTTGATGGACAATTTTTACTATTTTCTCACAAATTATAGACCAAACATTTAATCAGTAAATTGAGAAAATAAAAAATAAATAATCACAGTGGAGCGATTTCTTTTTACTTTTACTCTCGTGGACTTGCGTTACATCGACACTACTACGTTATCATTGTAAAACAGCATTTTATAACAAAAACAATCCCCCAGCTTGCCTCATGCACATGTAAGCAGTAGTAGCATTATAAAATGCTGAATTAAACAGCTGCTAGCATCAACAACAAGGTCAGAAACAACTGTAATTTGTCATCCATGTTAAATTAACCTCTGTCAAGGCTGATGTTGTTTGTTTTCTTTTAGAAAAGGGTCATGTGAGAGGGGCATGAAGAATCTGGCGCGTCTACACTGACACTGTAAGACCCAATGAGGAAGCAAACACACATTACCCAGAGTTTGAACTAAAATGGGATGAGCAGTATCTCCAAAAGTCTCAATTTTAGAGGTTTTGAAACGCCAGATGAATGTGGACACCGGGCATAAACAAGCAAAAGTTATATGTTTTAAAAATGCATTAGTATGGATGTAGCCTCAGTGGGACTGTTTTCACCTGGTTTTAAAATCCCTCCCGCTAGATCGGATCACAAGTGAACAACACTCAGTATGTTTGTTCATCGCACCTGACAGCAGAATGCTTCTTGAGTGGCCGCATATTTTAAATATGTTGTGTGTGGATTTCATTTGTTACTCTCACATATAGTACCTTTGTTTAAGATATCAGCATTAATTATGTTTTACCCAACAGCAGTAATGTATCATTCATTCATTTAGAAATAAGTTGAAAAATTGGCTTTGGAGCAGGACATTTGCAAATGCTTTCAAGTGCAGGTAATACACTTCGTTCAGTGTTCAGAGACAGAAGGGCAGTGGTAAAGCCTGATGGAATTTATTCACCTCAGCTGGATTTGACGGACTGAAATCAAAGTGTCTGCAACCTTTATCTGCCAAAAGTGAGGCCTCCTCTTTGAACAGTATAGAAGCTTTCTGCAGCTTCTTCTCCTGCAGGCTGTGACTCTTTCAACCTGTAACTTCAGTCTACCAGCAGCTGCACGCCCGCATGGAGCCGCCTCAATGAGAGATAAACTGCCTGCATCCATCAGACATACAGAGAGATTGAGGATGAGGTCCAGGGTCACAGGCACCGCAGGTAAGGTTTCACATTCATATATTCCTATCTCTTCAGAAGAGATATAGAGAATCACTAACAGACACCCACTTTAACTCACACAGTACTATTCGTTTAAAGGATAATTGTGGTGTTGTTCTTTTTTTGTAACCAACAAATCCAAAGAAAAGACCAAAACCAACAATGTCTAAGACTGTCTTTCAATACTTTCTGTCTTCCCTGTGCCGTTTGCAGCACTTTCTTCTAGCTGAAGAACATTTTGGATCCATCCTATTATAAGTGCCCCGCACTCGGGTCACTTCAAAAGATGCAATGTCACATTTTGGATGTAGGAAATAAATAAATATTGATCAAGGCAATCGCTAACCCTAAACATGCTAGAGATCACAGCAAAATAGAAAACACATGCTTGAATTTGTCCGCAGTCCATGCTTCAATAGAAGTGAATTGGAAAGAGAGCCAATATTCGTTAGACAGAAGTATAGTGTGAGCAAACCTTTAAATGTTAACGAGAATGAATGGTGTTACAGGTTACTACAGCGCCCATGCTCATCGTGATGAAGGAACATGTCACCCAGTGCAACCGTGGGGCTCACTTAAATGTTTTTAAAAGTTTTATGGACAACTATTGAGCACTGTGGCACAGATGAATAATATACATTAGGCTTTGACCAATAACATAACAATACCAAAAATATAGAACAATGTTTTGTTTTTATCTAAAACTGTTGAACTGCACCTTTATTTGCTGCCGGCCTTCACAGAGGTCAGACGATGGAAGAATTTGATGCATCGATTATCATTTCACAATAAGTAAGAGCCAAATACTTGAAGGGAAATGGGATACCTTAACTTCTGGTGGTGACAGCTGGTCAGGGGGGGTGGAGAGCAGAGAGAGAGAGAGAGAGAGGGAGGATGCAGCTGCACCCTGGCTATATGATGGTAGGGGTTCAGGAGCAGATGGGGGCTTTAGAGTGCACTGCAACACGATAACCATTTTTGAAGTACCCACATATTTTAAACAAATTCATTTAAAAAATCACTTTCTGTATCCAGCTCCTTGAAACCAAATACTATAACATAAACCTCTGTTTTCATCTTAAGTTTTTAAGTTCATGACATGTCTTGTTCTTAACTGCTTCTTGCTTCCTAGGACTTAATTCCATAATAAGACATATAGAAGTAGAATAGCAGTTTTTGTCTCCAGTAAAGCTTCTCCGGAGTAGAGGTGTCAGCTGATTGTGGAGTCCTGCAGTTCAGGACTGGAATCCATCTTTTGTCCAAAGAATTTGAAATGACGGAAGAGCTTTGGCATTTGAACTGAAGGATATCTAATATTAGGAACCCCCCCCCAGGAGTGTGGGTAACTTATTAACACCACAAATCCAAACTTAAATCCATTGTTCCATCACAGAGATTCTCATGAAGTCTGTGGCCAGGTTGATGACATAATGCAACACCAATCGAAACTTACACATTTATGTAATAACATAATATTACGAATTACAAGGTCTCATATAGTGTAGGTTTTGGAGTCTCGACAGGGTTGAATGGATATTACAGACTGAAAGTGGTAAAGGAGAAACCTCACTCTCTGCCCTGGGTTTGACCAAAATCCGCTAACCCCACAAGAATGTCATCAGTCTTGTGCCAGATCTATTTGATTACTTACTACTTTTCTCATGTCTGTCTTATGTGACAGCTCTCAGAAAAATATCCCAGTGTCATATATAACATTGCAGCATTTCATCTTTTTTTTTTAACAGATAAATAATAATAATAAATAAACAAGATATAACATGTTAATTAGTGAGATTTAGAGGTTTGTTCGGACAGTCTGGCTAGTTGTGTCGGACAGTCTGGCTAGTTGTGTCCCCTGTTTCAAGGCTTTATACTAAGCTAAGTTAAGCAGCTGCAGCTTTATATTTATTGGACATGGTATAAATCGTCCCTTCTAACTCTCAACAATAAATCTAAGGATGCCTTTCCACCAGAGCTGTTTGGTTCATGTTGACCGAACCCTGCAGTGTTCACTTGAGGTGAGAACAAATTTAGGAAGTGAACTAAAATTCACTGGGTCTTTTTATTTGCAATTTTAAATAACTTAAACTTGCAAACAATTTATGGGAGCATAACTTTTTTTGGCCCATTATTATCGATTCAATTCCATTATGTTGAAAAGATAAAACTTTGAACTTATGTCTGAGACCGGCAAATGTTGATGAGTTTCACTTGGATATTCTGTACAATAGACGAGGCGTGGCGTTTGTTAACAATATTCAGTGCGCTTGACAAAGTGCAATGTGAACGCTTACCGAACCAAATTAAAATGTTGCAACTTCACCCCTGTATCCTACATTTTACCAAACTATATGTGTAAAAGCACCATAAGAAGCATATTTCAAATAATGTCAAAGTAATCTCATATCAAATATTGGGAAATCTTATCTCTCTCTTTACAATAAAAATTCCATTAATTATGAAGACAATACGCTAATAAATGCTTTCTTTACATACACCTATATGATACCCAAGTCTGGACATGAGTTACAGCAGCTATAATGTGGTGGCTGTTTCACTTTTATCACTCCAATTATAGTAAAAAACATGACGCCTACATAAGTGCCTGCTTGAATATACTGGGTCAGGGGACAAAAGGGGGAGAGAAGAGGGCTGCAGAGGGAAACGTACACTTAACATCGTGAAGTGAGGGTTTATAAAGAGCCTATCCCCTCAGCAGGAGATGTTTTATTAGCGGTGTTTAAATGGCCAGCTTATTAAACATCAAGCGACAGGCAGGCAGCCAGGCGGCTGTGGCCTCAGGATCTGCTGCAATGTTACATTGCTGGCTATTTTCACCCTCTTCAGAGCTTTATTTGACATGCTAGTGTGTAGACAGGGTTGTTTCGAGACACAATAATCACTTTTAACTTAAGTTGAAACACTAGATTCCCACCTGTGAGTGAGAGTTAGGACTCGGGTGGTCGTGGGTTATTCAGTATCTCCACAACGTCAGAGAAAGAAAAAAGCAGGAGTGGAGCGAGGTAAGATACATAAGGAACCTTTTCTGAAGTCTTGATGTTATTAACACCTTGACACGTGCAGTGAATCAACTTAAAAACACCACATTGATATTAATTTACACACAAATAGTGTGGGATTAGGGTGTCTAATCAAATCAAATTTTTACCGTAAGGCACGCAGGCAGGCATGTGATTCCTTTGCTTGAAGGTCATGGGAGTGATGAAAATGAATGATCCCTGGAGATGAAGAATGCAGTCATGGAAAGCATGGCACATTAACTGTGTATGATGATGATGACACATGTGGAACATCGAAAAATGGGAAAAGTCAAGTAATTATTTTAGGAGTCGATCCATTTTAGGGTATTGCTCCGTTATTGCTGATTATTTCATGTCTGTCGGTCTTAATATTGAAGCCAGAAAAGAAATTCAAGGAACGAAAAGGGAAGCATCATGATTTATCCCTGGCTTCAATTAAAATGACATAGAGGAATTTTGCCATAATTGTAGTTTGGCAAACATTTCCTCAAACACAAATGTATTTAGAACTGCAGCAAAAATCGACAGGTTGAGGGCTTGTTATAAGTAACTTCTTTAGACTTACCTGCTTCTAAAATATGTCGTAACTGGTAGATTAATCAAAATTTCAAATATTTGTTTTGTTGATGTTAAAGCCAGTTTGATGAAGTAATCATATCATATTAATGCTCTGGTTATTTTACATCTATTAGTAGAATCTCTGCACTTTTGTTGTTTGTCATGACCCTTTCTGTCAACTATGATGTATAAATAGACTGAAAAATGTTCATACCAAAGCTCATAGATTCTACATGACTCCAACACAATAACAACAGCCATTCTAACACTTTGTCATATATTGAATGGCACCATTGTACTGCCTATTTTGATTTGAATGCACAGCCTACTAAACTGCTAATACAGTAAGGAAAGGTAGACACTGCAACCGAGTATATGAGATGATTATTCTGCAGTCTGTTCTGTCAGAAACTTGCCAGAAAAACTAAACGTATTGCGCTATCAAACATTCTGCACCAAATCACTTCCTATCCCAGTGACTGTCAGTCAAAATGGGAGAATTCTGGCTACATCAAAGGCAGCAAAGACAGAATATTTTGGAAGATGTTCCCCTGGTTCAACTTTCAGTGACATTCTCTTATGATTGAATTATCATCTCTGTAGTCTGGATTTCTGTTAGTGCTGCTTGAGGGGTGAATATGAGGACTTCTCTGGCTGAAGACAGCAAATTGGCCCAAGAAGATCTAAATGTTTAGTTGAATGTAAACCTCAAAGGAGAACACTTCCAAGTGATTTTGCTGTGGATGTCAAATAAACGTATAATTCAGTCAGTAGTGCTCTGACACCTCTGTGACTCTCAAGTCATGTCAACTAGAGGATGTTTGAAATCTAAAGATCATTTGCCCGCAATGATGCAGCTTCAAAGTTATCGAATAGGAAAATACCAAGATATATATATATATATTTTTTTTTAAAATCAGACATGGTAATAAAGTATGTTAAGATGTCCATAAGCATAGAAAAATTAAGAAAAAGGGACAGTCAGGGATTTGTCACCATATATCCACTACTATGTAAAGTACTGTAAGTTCTCATACAATGTTTACAGACGAGAATAGCATGACATGCTGTAGATAAGTATACAGGCAATGTTCCTTTAAGCTACTCCAGACCCAGTCAAATTCAAAGAAGACAAACTTATCTCTCCAGTAACTCAAACAATACACTAGATTTAGAAACCTTATCATCCAATACACCTGAAACAGTCTAAATAAAGCTATGTTGTTCTGCTGAACGGATTGCCAAGCAGCACTTGTGTAAGTTTGCAGCCCATTTGTGGTCCTGGTTACACTGAAAACTAAGAGGTGGTCTGATCTGTTAGTCAAAGCTGTTGCTGATATATTATCATGGCTTTCTATGCCCCAGCCTGTAGTAACTCCAGGTTTTCTTTGAATAAAGGAAATATTTGTATAATGGATTGTTATTCCCTTGGGCTTTCTCTTTGGCACACGATAGAGGGATGTAGGATGGTATTTAAATAAAGGAATGGTTTGACTTCCAGACTAGTTTTCTGCAAGATAAATAAAATCACAATGTCGGGAGTGGCATTCGGACCAATCTGAGTAGCAACTTTCACATTTATTAATATTTAAAAGATTAGCTGTGTTCTATGAAATGTGACAACTTTTAAGCACATTTTAATATATCAGATATTTGGTGACTGTAAGGAGAAGTCATTTAACTCTAATTATCATATGACAACCCAGTCAAGGGTCAGTTCACCCAAATAACATAAAACGTATCCCCATGATAAACTGAACTGATGCTTATAATTTCTTTGTAAAGTCTTTGTGACACCAGCCCTCATACATATAACCCTCATATGATTTTGTCGACTCATCAATTAGTTTAATTAATTGACAAGTCTGTAAAACTGAGTTTCTCCACAAAGATGCATGGAATAAGCACCACTTTAATTCTTGTGTTTACCTGAGATGTGCGCATATGTTTCTTGGAAATAAGTCATTCAGCATAAATAAAACATAAAAAAATGACTAATCGACTAATGAAATCTTTGTTGACTAAGACCAAACCAACTGATTATTTCATTTTTACTAGAGCTGCAAAGATTAATTTATTAATCGATTAGTTGTCAACTACTTGCTAAAGGATTAATCGGTTTGAGTCAGTCTTTATGAAAGAAAAGTCAAATTTCTCTGATTCCAACTTCTTAAATGTTAATATTTTCTGGTTTCTGTCCTCCTCTACGACAGTAAAGTGAAAGACATTTGAGGACGTCATCTTGGTCTTTGGGAAACACCGATCTACATTTTCTACCAGTTTCTGACATTTTACAAACACCTAGTCTTGTTAAAAGAGAAAACAATAGTACATAATAATGAAGAAGAACAAGAGCAGAGGTAAAAAGCACCATCTGTACGAAAAATATTCAAACTACTGGTGTGAATTGCCCTTAGATAGAGAGTAGTTCAACAAAAACTGCTCACAGAGTTGTTTGTTGATTACTCCGAGAAGCCAGGACATTGTTTCTGAAAGAGCTGCTGTTGAATTTCATTTTTCAATGCTGTGAGCACAACGAAAGGAATGTCATCTTTGACTGCATTGATGTGAAAAAAACAACACGAAACATTACCTTCTCTGACTTTCTTTTCAGTAATTTAACTTTTTCCTACAACAGTGATGTGACTATTTATCATATGGGAGAATAGGCAGGCTTTTATTTCAGACTCCTGAGACGTCCGATTTATAGATGGGATTTTGATCCTGCTTCAACAGCCTGGCTTGGTGTCCAGACAGCCTTTGACTTATCTGGTGTCTCTGGATTAAACAGTGTACACTCCTAGTAGAGACAAGCTGCTCTCAGAACAATTTCAAATGTAAATACAACCTGACTATGAAAACACAATGAAGCCCCAAAGCTAGATAGATTTTCAGAGCAAATGAGGGCAGGGAGCAGGAGTCAGATGATTCACTGCACAGGGAGTCTTCCTGCATCTATGATGGAAAACTTAGATAGGAGTTTGAGAAAGTTTTGCAAGCCTGCAAACCTGGGCTAGAAAGCAGGAATGTGTGCATAACAGATGATGTATTTACTTTTATACACATTTAATCAAACTAAATCACATAGGCTGATAATTCTAACAACATGAAAAGGAGAGCATACATTTGGTCGAACATGGAGTCTAAGCAAAACAAGCTGAAGAAATTATCCTGTACTGTGATTATATTCCATTATCCCCAGCCTGTGTTCTCCGTAAGAGACAAGGGTTAAAGCAAATGATGGCAGTACTGACAGTGCTGTATTAATGATCCACTGGGGAGTGGTTTGAGTCCAGAACATACTTCATGAACCAGAAGAATGAGTGCTGAGGTTTCTGGTTTGGGGTCATCTGAAGAGTCAAGACCAAACATCCCTCATGGAGTCCCCACAGGAAGTTATCGCTAAGAGTGCAATTAGAGAGAGGAAGCCCCAGTTTTTGCTCTGAGAATCTTCCTGCTCAAAAGATAGCTTTAGCATCTCTAGCTTGAGTCAGAACAATATCTGGTTTGTTCAGTTACATGATAGTAAAACGGTTGAGAAGCTGTTTAGACAACAGATGTAGTCCTAAAAGTCATGCTGCAAATATGCTTTACATGGTCTTAGAAACTGTGAAGACAGTGATGACAGGAGCACTCTAGAACCTGGGTGACCTGCACCCAAGGAGAGGCAGGGAAAGAGACGAGTAAGGCCTGTACACACCAGGCTTTTTTTTTCATGCGATTAATTCGCACGTCAGTACTGTATATTTTTTTGAACTGTTGTACTTTCACACAGAACACAAATAATACATGGCAAAATACATATTAAAAAGTTTTCTTCCCATCCCTGGATGGAAAAAGATGGGAACAGATTAAATAAATTTCACAAAAAAACAAAATCTGCACAGTTGGATAATCGTGAGGATCTGAATCACAGGTTTTAAGGGTCTTAAGTGTCTGTGCAATAGCTTTGATATCATAAAAACTTGGAAACAATCATAGCCAAAGTGAAACACGCAGTTTAATGTTTTATTATTTTGTTGCAGCGCTATGACTGCTTGATGGAGGTGAAGTAATCCAAAACTATGTGGAAGCTTTCAGCTCAGATCTTTCTCCTTATGTTTCACAGATACACGTTAGAGCTGCTAACAAGTATTCTGAAACAGATCACAACTTTAAAACATAACTTTCCAAGTGTCCAACTGTGATGCCTTTTGCTGAACGATGTGTGGTTACGTGTTGAGGAGTTTGGCGTTAGCACCAGGCAGGCTCCTGCTGCAGCTGGTTGTTTATGTTCATTCTGGAGACCAACCACCTTCGACCGACATCAATCCAGGCAAGAGAGACACAACCACCATGTGTAGGTGTTCTCTTACTGTAAATATTTCCTTAGCTGTCGGCTGCCCTCCCTGCCAGCACTCACATTTTAAAAAGGTGTGGGCTCAGACAGATTTAGACAGTGCAGGTTTACATGCTTCAGTACATCAGGGGCTGCTGAGACTACTTGTGTGTCATAGAAAAAGTGTTGCATCAGCAAAAATATGTCTTTCTACTTGACAATTTTACAAAAGTTAGTTTGGTTACGAAATGTAACAAAATCTATGCACACTCAAGAACACTGTTACACACATTTGAGTGCTGACATGTTTGTGCTAAAGAGATGGTTATTGCATTTTCTTCAATTATACAGTACAATATTACATTATTTGAAGTCGCAATAATATTTTTAGCATGTCTGTTTTTTGTAGTTTTTTTTAAGATTATTTTTGAGCTTTTTTTGCCTTTATTGAATAGTACAACTAAAGAGTGACAAGGGAAAGGGGGAGAGAGAGAGGCCAACATGTAGTAAAGAGCTGGACTCAAACCCCAGACGCAGCAGTACAGCAGTAAGAATACATCCCGGAGCTCAGGCTTTACCAGCTGAGCTGAACAGCTACATGTGACAGCTGAGGCAGGGTTTGATGTATTTGTTAATGTCTACTACTATCACTACTACAGCTTTTTGGAGTTTACTTCCTGCAGAAGTACCTCCATTTCCAAACATGTTTAAGTTTGATTTTTTTTTTTTTAAGTTTGGATTCAGAAGTACACATTTGAAGACTCTGCACATTATTGACTTGGTTCTCTCAACTTTTGATTTCCATTTCTGTGTGCGGCTGTTTGCACACGGCCCTGCAGTCTCATGCCCTTTCATGGGGATTGGCGGGGAATTTACCTGTTAGGATTATCGAGCATGTGCTTTCAACTTACAAGGTAATGCAACGTACAAACACTTCAGTGGTTTGAGAATACATCATGAATCGGGTGTAGACTTTTCTTAGGAAAATGTAAGAAAAAACGACAGTGAATGAGGCCCAATGTACCTACAGTAACTCTCCTGACATTGTCTGGAGTTCATATGAGAAAAACTGCCCCTTGAAGTGTTCTAAATATTAAATGCTACCAAAGAAGTTCAGCCTCATTTTCAGTAGTTTGGTCAACATGTGTAAAGTGCTCTGTAGGAAGAATATGAGAACACATTACATGATTATGTGGGCTAATAAAAAAAAAATTGTAATGGAACAATAAAGAACAAATACCTCCAAGATATTCATTACTGGAGCTTTGGAGTTGGTTTACTGTGTGGATAAAATATACCAGTGTACCAGAATGGGAAGGCTGAGTGTCCCCAGAAATCAAACATTTCTTGGGTGGCTTTTTATTCCACAAAAGCAAACACAAGAATGACTAATCACAGGGCAGACTCACTTTTCTTCTTTTTTTTCCCCACACATTTGGAGACGTTGCACTATTTATCTTCCCAAACTGTTTCAGTGTGAAAAAACTTGTTTTATTCCAATCCAGAAAATAATGAGTGGCCATAACACATTAGTTGGGTTTAGCAATGGATTTTTTTCACAATAAATAATTAGTTGCTATGGCTTTGCTGAAGGGAAAATATGATGTTGCTCCATTGGAATGTCTCCTCCGTGTCCTGCCAAATCTGAGCTGGAAACACTTAGTAGGGAACCTGTGTGTACTAGGAACCGCTAATAATTTGCTTAAGGGAACCCACATCTGGTCTGATTGGCTGAGGCAGAGGTTAAGATTGTCGAAACTGGGCCACCGCTCCCTGCCAGTTGCAGGCTGAGAATAGGGCCTAATGTTAAACAAAAATCTTAACTACAGGAAATAGGCCTGTTATCATAATATAACCATTTGCTTTGGCTGACAACCAGACTAAAATTGCTCCTTGTTTACTATTTTTGAGTGGGGCCAAAAGTTTATAGACGGATAAATCACAAATCCTTAGCAGTCGCCGAACTGTTTATTTTTAGTATCGAAAAAGTAAAGCAAATAGACGCAACAAGTGTGAAAAAAGGCAAGTTTGTTTACACAGCGATCAGCTTTGTTTGAGGGCTTAGATGATAATCCGAAGAGTTTCGCCCTCTGAGCTACTGAACGCTGAGGAGTGCTCAGATGCTTCAACAACTTCTTAAAACAGCTGCTTTTGGAAACAAAAGTAAACACAGGAGTGTTTCAGAAAACTACAACCACCCTGGGACAAAACTGAAAATCAATTAAACAACATGAAGATGGAGATGTCGCTCTCATTTCGTCGGAGATTATGTCAAAACATCTAACTCTAAACATGTCACTCACTGTTTCCTGCTATCTAGATTCCACTATGGCTACGAGGGAAAGAACAGATAATCAAGAGAGAAGGAATTCTTGGTCTATCATTTGTGTTTTAGCATCTGGGATGAAAGTTAATGTGAATTCTGGCCTGAAGGGTCTTACCTGTGTTCTCCAAACACTGTTAAACTCTGCTGATGAAGCATTCGTTCCACTCACACAACCTTCAGTTAAACCTTCAGTTTAAGTAATAAATTAACTCAAAGAGACAGCAGTGCACAGTTTGACCCAACGTGAAAACGACTTTTCAAATCCCCTCTTCTGAAAGACCCTTTCAGACGACAGCAGCAGGACCTGAGCAGCACGCTGGTGACCAGGAACACGCATCAAATCAGTGCAGTGTTTTGGCAGCGAGCCCTGCCCTGCGCTGATGGAATCAGTGTTTTGGTTCCTGCGTCAGGGTGTAGTTTTCCATCAGAAATAGAGTGAACCACATCCATATGACTTGCCACATATTTGAGGTTATTAAAAGGAGGCGCTTAGTAGCCTATGCTGGCATGCTGATCCTCAGTTCTGTGTATGATAAAGTTTTAGGACCCTGGGACAGCGCGGCACCCTTGTTACTGCAGCAGACCCGCTGAGAGAGGCCTAAAGTAAAAAGAAAAGACCAGCTGGGAACACTTAAAACCAAAGCTACCATATTAACTTTTTCTAAAAACAAAGTAAACGTCTTTTCACTTCTATCGCTAATGTAACAGGCTTTTCTTAATGTGAGCAGTGGTTTTTTCACTCAGTTTGTGTTGTGTTTTGTGTGCCAAAGAAAAGTTATTTTTATGAAGGTCATAATGAAGTTTTAGGTAGAAAGGTTGGGACAAACCTAGAAATAAGAAATACAGCGTGCCATCACAACTGCCCAAATCGTTTCTTTAACTTTAAAACTTTAAAGTTTAGATTTCTGAATAAGTTTTAAGCTATGTAGTTTGAAAAAATGGTTTTATTAACGACAAAACGCATGTTAGCACACAAGATATTGCTGTGTAACTGACATAAGTCAGTTTGTGTGTTTAAGCAGATAAACATTTCAATGGTTTTATCACAAAATTAAAATAAGAAGCACACACCGTACCTCACAAGGAGACATGTTTGTTGTTTCCTGCTTTTGAGTCAGTTAAGTCACAGAATGAGGATCTCTTTAAAGTAGCTATAATAATATTTTAACAACAGGTCATGGTCATGGTGACAAACCCACAAATAATTATTAGCCAACTCTGCAGTTCCCTGCAAGTTGTTTTTAGCATCTTTTAGCTCCCTTAGTTGGTGCAAATAAAGGAGAATTTAACAGCTAAAGACCAAGATATTTAGCCATCAGGAGTTAAAGGAAACAGAGTTAAAAAGAGTGAATATTAACTAAAGGGAAAATCAATATGCCATTATGCCGTGACTACAACTTGTAGCCCCAATAAGACATGTTTTGGAAAAGCTACAAAACATCCCATCCGGAAATCTGACATCTCTAGTTGTTAAAAAGTAATTTTAATATTTAAAACATGAACTAAAAACTACAAATGCAACATACATTTTCTAGCAGAATATGACAAAGAGATAATATAAAAGAATAAGTGTGTATTGTTAATAAATGCAATGTTTTGTCTAACTTTTAATTACACCAGCACACTGTGTATTCAACTCCAGAGGGATATAATTAATGTCTCAGACCAACAAAAAACAGATGTAATTCTGTTCATAAAGAGGCCAACATGCAGCCTCCAATGTTTTACTGTGAAACTATTTGCTTCAGGCACTGCTCCATGCTTATTTCTTTTAACAAGGATTTCTAGCCTCATGATTCTCCTATATTTAAGCAGTGAAACACAAAAAGGAGAAAACTAGACCAGCCATGAAGAAAGGTGATATTTATTTTAATGCTGGGACACTAGAGCTTCTCACAAAGAACGCATTCACAACGTAATTTTGCTGCATTTGGAACTTGCCTGTTTCTCAGGCAAAATAAATGAACCCCTCAAGTGACACAAGTGACAGTACAAACCAGTGTATTACAGTTGTAAAGATTACTTTACATGATATTGAGCACATTAATGTGTTAGCTAGCTGCTTATGACCATTAACATCATCTGCAAGGGTGCAAGCTGGCTTTTTGTTTTTGGTCACTGTGACCAACATGACGACTCACTCTTTAATAGGAATTTACTACTGAGTTACTGAAACAAATTCTCCAGTACATGTAATGAGATGATTTTATGTTAATTAATGATACTGCATCAATATGGATTACATTTGTTTTAAATTTACTTAATTCTAGATGTTGATTTTAATGTTTTAACAGAATAAGATGAAGGGTTCTGTCGAGACGTCTACATATTGTAGCTATCCTAATGCTATAAAAGCATTTTTCTTAATGCTAAATTTGGTTCCACTGTTATCACAACAAAGTATTACTTAGTTTTCAGGGTGGAACAGGTAAAAGTCTGTGTGAGACACACCAGTAGGTTTTTGTCTGCAGGCCTATCTTAACCATCTGAGGGAACTTAAAGCAGGGGGCTGTACCTAAATCTACAGACTCTTGTCGGAGTTCATTTCCCCCCAAACCTCCTTCTCTCAATGAATTCCAGATGTTTTGCAGACGAAAGTGAATTCTATGGGGTGGAGGGGAGCTGGCAGTTAAGGGTAGTCATTCTGTTTTTGCCCAGTATGTATAATGTATGTATGTACGTCGCCTACCTAAAAAGCAGTATAGGACCCTTAAAGATGGCAGGACTCCAAGGTTGTACTGAGACATTTTGTCCTTAATGTCTTAAACAAGTAGTGAAACTCACAATTCAGCTTTTAAACCAGCTAAATGATTTACATTACAATGAATTCAAAAGAAGAATATACAACAATTGTTGTAACAAATAGCAAGACCACACATACTACACTATTTCCAACTCAGTTCAGTAACAGCCAGCATAGAAACTATTCCAAGACTAATGAAGTCCTGACTTGCACATCTTTGGCACATAAACTCTACAATTCTGTAAACCCTCAAATTCAAATAGTAGGTCAGGCAAACAAGCAGAGGAGGGATTTCAGATCTAGTGACTGTGTGTGGTCCATTTTACTGGAATAACCTGGAGTAAAGAAGTCATGACTGGAAGAAATTTACTGCTCTCTATTTTTAATAAATATCAAATCCGTCTTGCCTGAAGGCAAGATGAAAAGAAGCCTCAACCTAGTGTTCCTCTTGGCTCATAATAAAGTGGCAGCCCCCATGGAAGCTTCTCAGACAAGGGGAATCAAATGAAAAAATGCATGAAATGCAATTATTATCCCTGCAGTTTCTACGAAGATGGCATACTTTTAAATCTTAGTAAGCCTGTTTTTGCTTTTAGCCTATGAATGAGGCTGATGTGAGAGATTAGTTTTCCACGACCTCTCATCAGATCCATTAAGGCATCCCTCAAACCACTTTAAGCACCACTGTCTTCGAACCAGTCTGACTTCTAGCTGCAAATCATGGTTTAATGCTCACCACTCTTTTGCCTGACTCACTCGACCTAGACTGCAGACTCATTGTTTGCTTTCCTTCCTGGTAGCGGCACACGTCGGCTACCGCGCATGACATTGGCAGCAGATGTGGCGGGGCCAAGAAAAAATAAACTGGCCCACGATGATGCCGTCCGCAGAAGCTAAATATTGACTTAGCGACCTGTAATCAGGTTCACACACATGACAGAATGGAAATAAACAGCAACATTTGCCCGTGTCGCCTCTGCCGACCCTCCCACCACAACACAAGAACCCCGGCTTGCTGGGAAAAAACAGCCGCCTGGGGCTCTCAGCTCAGCCGATCTGGTAATGAGAACTTGACTATGACGCAAAGGGGTGGGAATTAGAAAAAAAGAGACATATTATGATGTATAATTACTTGTGTGACAGTCCTGCCTCCTACCAGCTCTAAAATCAAACTCTGGGCTCCTAAATTTCTCCCCAAAATAAAATTTTACTTGAAAACTCAACTGCAGATTACTAACCGACTTTTGAAGATGAAGCGAGTCTATGGTTATACTGTGCACTGCACTTACATTTTGACCTTAACCTCTTCCACTCCTTCCCTATTTGTTCAGTAGGGAGGTGTTCAGTAGGAGATAGCAGGTCAACAGTAGATGCCACATAAAAGTGATGTACTTCATCTGAATGCTGGGAATCCGAAGATTAATTACAGATTCAGCTCAGCACTGTGTAAAGTTCCTCTAGTCATAAATTTGAACTAAAAATAAATCAATTAATACATTTATTAATAATAAAATACATTTTAAAAGTAAATAAGTGCTGAGAACATTATTTGTGGAGTATATATCGAGAAACATCATTTGTTGTTGTAAAGTTTCATGAGGCTGTGATTATCCTAGGGGTCACAACAGCTCGTTTTATACAGTGAGGTCACGTTTTAAAAAACGATCTCACAATAATGAAATGGTTACTATGGGGACTAACATCATGACATTTAAAATTCTAAGCTTTCCAGTCAGACTCAATTCCTGCAATTCAAGGCAGTTTCAGGACCCAAGCATGCAGAAATACGCCATTTTAGAAAAGGTGAAAATAACACATTTTTACTGCATGAGAAAAATGGCATGAATATTACGCAAAATGCACGAGATTAGCATTAAATGGGCATGTCTGTAAAGGGGAGACTCGTGGGTACCCATATAACTATTTTTTATTCTGATATATTGAAGTCAGAGGTCAAGAGACCCCTTTGAAAATGGCCATGCCACTTTTTCCCCTTGCCAAAATTTACCCTAACTTTGGAGCATTATTTGGCCCCTTCAATCTAGCATAACATGGTTGGTACCAATGAGATTCCTTAAGATTGTTTAGTTTCAAATGACACTACCTCAACTCTAGCCGCTAAACTGAGCCTACTACAGCCACCTACAGGTTAAAACACAATAACGTATAACTAAAGACAGTCTTCATATTGGATTCAGTGAAGTTTGGATCCAAGGTTTCTGTCTTTCTGTAAAACCTATGTAGCCTGTTTAAGAGATAACCTTTCTCCACATCTGTTTATGAGATCAATGTTAATCCAAGCATCTGTTTATCTGCCACAGTCACAGTGCTGGCTCATCTTCTACAGAGAGAAAACATTAAGCCTGCATTCTCTGAGCTCTATAAATTAAGGCTCCAAATATAAGACCTTCATGTGGTTGGAATCTGGAGATTAAACAATGGTCGTAAATCAGGCACATCTGGGGTGCAATAAATCTGTCGTCTATCTTTGGGCTCATCTCGCTCTGGGTCCCGTTTACCAGGATTTGAAGAGCTCACAGTGCAGATCGAGGGATAACTTTTCCGAAGGAGATTATCTTGCACGGTTGTGTTGTTCATCCATGAAAATCATTTTTTGCTATTGATCAGCATGTACTTGGAACCAAACTGTCTATGAATTGCAGTACTTCTTTCAAGGATTTGGCTTCAGACAAGGGTTTTGCTTCCCACTGATCTGCAAAAAGGCATGATTGATTCAGTGGTGACTCATACAGCTTCATAGTTTGAACTGAAAATTTCTAGCAAGTGTTAAAAAACAGAGCATGTTATACATCCCAAAATTATATCCCAAAATGTTCTTGACACAGAATTATGAGTGCACTTGCTGCCATACCTTGCAGGGAACTCGTACCAATTATTTGTGCATGAAAATTGTGTTGTGCAGTATTTTTAAACTCCAATAAGGTTTTTTTTGCAGTATTGAAGGGCACACTCACACTTGCCGTTCGTAGTATGGCCAAGCACAAATGAGAAATTAAGTGTAGTTTGTTTGTGACCAGTGTGAGAATAACTGTCCCGTACCTAGGCGCAGCATGATTCCCAGCCGTGGCCAGGTTGAGAGAGGTGGACTTTAGTAAAGCACAGATGCACATGTACGAGCATGAGTATGTTTTGCGGTGGTCTGATGTGGAGGTGGAGTGTTTACTGCTGATTTGGTCAAAGATGATGAAAATATTTAAAAGCAGTTGGACAACAAAGAAACTCCAAAGGGGTATGGCGTCTATAAGCAAGAAAAAAAACAGCCGGATCAGTTCAAGTAATGTGACTGCAAGCAGGCCTGGGACGCGGGGGGAGAGGGAGGGGGGACAATCACGCTAAAGCATGACACGGCACGGCACAAATCATCTGGGCCAAGTGTGAGTGCCCAAGCACCCTTCACAGCTAAAGTCTAGTTCGTTTGACCAGTATGAGTACAACTGTACCACGCCCAGGCACAACACGCTTGCCGGCCACGGCCTGGTTGAGAGAGGTGGTCTTGATGTTTATTTATGTTCCCGCGACAGACATTTAAAAAGATACGCCGAGCGGTTTGCAGTGGTCTGATGCGGAGGTCTGATGTGGAGGTGGAGTGTTTACTGTAGATTTGTTCAGATGAAATGTTCAAAAACAGTCAGACAAAATTAAATCTCTGAGGGGCATTCGAGCAGCGGCCCAGACAATCGGGCCTGCGCCGAGGGGGAAGACGGAGGGGGGGAAATCACCCTAAAGCACAGGGCACGGTACGAATGGACAGTCTGTGAAAGTCCAATATATATTTTCTCCATCATTTAGAAAATAATATAAGAAAAAGTAGCCTACTTTATACCACAAAATATTATACATCTACATGCCTTGATGGTGTCATCATTTAGCCTGCTTATCAATAGTTTTTGAGCACAATAAAGACAAATAATATTTGACCGGAATTTCCGTTTTTCCGGGACATTGAAATCTTCCAGGACACGTGGACCAGCATCAAAAACCCAGCTGCACACACACAACCACTCCCTTCTTTGTGTGTTCAAATATGGCATTCATTCCTTCATTATTATGCAGTAATGTGTTTTTATGTCCTTTTCAGAATACTATTGAATATATTATTGTATCATTATGTTGTTGAAGAAAAGCAAAAGCTTTGATCAAGCTGTAGTCAAGTCTATATTTGAGTTTCACGCATAATTATTATTTCTCTCCCCGTCTCCCTGGCTTATTTGCAGCAGATGTTTTGGAATTGATTCTGTATTATACACCAAACCATCTGTTATTCATTTACTATTTGTTTTGTTTTCTATGAATTGAGCACACTCAAAATAAATGTTCTGGATCTTTTATCACTTTCCAGTGGACCAAACTAATGAGATAGATGAAAGCTTTCTGCCAAGGTTTAAGTTGGGGAGAACTAAAGCCTTCAACCACATGCTTTGTAGCCTATATATGTATCTGAAGTCATCAATCGGAAGTACTGTAAGAGGATAAACTGACATTGAAGTGAACAGGATTTTTTCACCATTAAAGAGTTAAAGGAATAAAAAGCTTTAGTGGAGTGGAGTTTTTCCAACCCAAGCTATATTAGTAAGTAAGTTTTTACACAAGTTAGATACTTCTCCTTTTTCCAACCTCACGTGCACATGAGTGTACTAGGAACAGTTCTCCATACAGCCTCTTCTCTTCTTCTCATCTGAACAACTCTGAATACATTAAAAACATACATGGCATCCACTGTGATGTTTTATCTCAACCAAATTTCAAGTCTCTGCAAGTGGTTTTCGATTCTGTGTCAACAGGAACTGAAATTGGCTGCCTGCAAGGTAAAGTTTATTTTAAATCTATAAATATATTATATGCTTTTGGAAAATTCTAGGTTTTCTTTAAGATGCTTAAAGTGCATCCAACTTTATTAGCCTTAGCAACAAGTCGCCTTCAGTTACACACACACACACACACACACACACACACACACACACACACACACACACACACACACACACACACACACACACACACACACACACACACACACACACACACACACACACACACACACACACACACACACACACACACACACACACACACACACACACACACACACACACACACACACACACACACAATGGTCTCGCAAAATACGACATCACATATATGCCAAGTCGATTCCTGGTAGATTACTTTGTAATGTGGCCAGTGAAAATATATTATTTATGTGGTGATTATAAGAACAGAGGAAAACATTATTGGTGCCAAAATAGTTAGATTAGTAGTAACAAATAGTAGTAATAGTATGAAAAACCACTGGGCAGTGTTTTGGCATCTGACAAAACTTCAAACTTCTGGATTGATGACTCACTGGACATCCTACTTCCTGATATTCCTAATTTTAATGGCTATACTGTATATCTGGTGTATTACTTTAGTGAAATGTAATGTGGCAACAGATTTTAAACTACTGGTGTTACTTTTTCCATACACTCTAAATGACAGGTTTGGAACCAGACCCAGGTAAGATGCCTGCCATATGGTGCCATTTATGTGTGGGAATGTGTTTCGACATTTCCTCTCTATTGTCAAGATCTAAATGAACTATCCAAATGTTGCCTTTTTTCAGTAGGAGGCTGTAATGTTGGATGCCTGGATAAACTGTCAGCTTAGACCAATTTCTTCCGTAGCCATCTGGACCGTTCACGATTTGGCCCATTAGTCCCCTTCAATGCCTGCACATTTTTGGCCTCCCTACACAGGAGAGGAGATAGCGGCTCAGATGACGCCAAAGGTAATCACAGGAACTTGAACAAGCCCCGTCCATTGGTGGGCCAGACTGATAAGTTGGACAAAACGCAGATTGAGGGTTGAGGAGGAGATTTTATTCCAGTCCAGGCTAATTGCTGCTGATTGCCAGGCCGATTGGTTAATCGTTGGCAAATCAAGATGGCAGCAAATTGATTAAACTCTGGCCAGTCCCTTGAATGAGGTCTTGATCCCTCCAACTTAAATGACTCCATCATGGAAAAAAACACAATTTTTTATTGTATACGTGCATCATTTTGGTGTGGTTTGTGATAGGAAAGCACGTGACAGCCACACTTTTAACTAACAACACTAGAAAATATTAATGGCTGAATGGGTTTAATGGATTTTAACCAAATTACCAAATTTAATATTGAGACTTGTATTGAACAGGTTTTGTGAAGCCTACTGGGCTTGGAGGGGAGTTTATTCTTCTAATCTCTCTTTAATAAACAGAATTTGGCAGGTTCAATAATGGGCTTAATGTGTCACCATATGTAGTCTAATATGTGAAGTGCAAAACATCTTAAAGCTTTAATTTTTCAGTTTTTCAGCTTCTTCCATACCATGGAGTTGCCTTCACTAACTTTTTAAGGTGCTAAATTTTTGGCAGCTCTTCCTGGCTTTCCTGCTGGGCTGTCACCAGCAGAGTGTGTAAAGGCAGCTGTGGGAAGCAGAGGTGAGCTGCAGAAGTCGTAAATCCCCCTCAGCTCACTTGTTTGCTTAGTGACACTTCTTCAAAGAGAACCCCTGTCTTCAAATGAACTTGTTGACTTCACTAACTCAGGTTCTGCTTGCCCAGCCTTTTAAAGTGTAAGTGTTATTCTTCTATTCTTTTTTTCTGTTGATAAAAGACAATAAAGGAGATGGCAACGTAGTGGAGCGAGTCCACTGCTTGTGCCATCTCCAGTTGCTGGAAGAGATCTGATCCCCAGAAGATAACCCTGGAGAATGTCATATGCATTTTTTCTATATTTTCCATCTCATCAAATTCATTTCCTATGGAGCTTTTCTTAAATGAAACTCTTCACTTGCCCCTGGCAGAGGGAATAATGTGGTGTAGTGAACATTTACTGCTGCAGACTGCAACTGTAACAGGGAATCACAAGAACTTTGAAACACAATATCCGGCAGCATCCACTGTTACATTGCCAATAAATATAGAAACCCATAATTCTAGGGATTTATTTGTACGTGGTCTCTAAGCAAAATAGATTCAATTAATAATTAATTGCAAAAGAAATTGTGTTATAAGATACCAAAAAATATTTTGTCGATTCCATTCTTGTAATTAAACCTGCATTCATTGGACTGGTTATTATGGCTGTCAACAAATATTTTAAATTCCAATACAGATTTGACTTATATAAAAAACCCAACATATATAAGAATATGATAATCAATATTCGATGAATGGGGAAAAGCATACCGGAAGAAAACAAGGGTGAAGAAGAAGACTCCAGCGAAAATTTCTAAGTGGATAGACAACAACTTTTGTCGGTTATAGTTGACGCTGAAATCATCATCAACATATTCAAGGAACAGCGAGAGACTCAGTTGTTTATGACCAAATTTCGAACGAGCTAACGTTAAGTGACTGTGGTGTGTGGGGCGGCTGTGGCTCAGTTGGTGGAGTGTGTCGGCGGTTCGATCTGCTGTATGTTCCAGGAGGTGATCAGAGGGGCCGTAGGCGCTGATTAGCAGCCACACTTTCGTCAGTCTGCCCCAGGTCAGCTGTGACTACTATCGTTGTTTACCACTGCCATGTATGTCTGTGTGAATGAATGGAACCTGGACTCTGTAAAGCGCCTTGAGTACTGAAAAGGCGCTATATAAATCCAATTCATTAACCCCTGTCATATCCTGCTTCCTATACACTCTAGAGAGGCCTCTGATCATTAAATTAAGTTTTATGGTTTTTAAGGCATTATTTTATTGTTTTTATGTAGATATTTTAAAAGACATGTTAATTTTGAAATAAATATAATAAAATATAAATCAAATTAATAAATAAATATACCTATACCTATACCATATACCTATACAAATAAATATACCTATACCTATGGTTATAATGTGCAAAAACAGATGTTCAAATATATTCAAACTTAATTGTTTTTATTGACCAATTTTGACACCACTAGGGTGCAACAAGCTATAAACAAACATTGACATGTTATCACCCCATAAAGTTGATGTGTTTAGTCATCTGATTTGACTTGATTGATTTTATTCAAAACACTACATATTGAACTTGGTAATTTAAGTCCAATATTCACGCGCCTTTTAACTCCGTTTTAAAGGGAAAGTTCCACATTTCATTGCGCAAGCATAATAAATGAAAACAGTGCAGCTCCTTGACTTGGATGGAAGCTTTAACTTTGAGGAGATACAAAGAGTCTATTATCCTTCTTGTGGACTTGAACAACTTACTGTAGGGCAAAGAGATTTATTTTACTGAACGAAGAGAAGTGGAGACAGAGCAGTGACCCTCCGAAAATTACATTCTGATGTCACAAAAACAGATTTGAGCTTCAACCACTGTTGTTTTTTATAACTGCACTCCACCTTTAGTGGACACTTGTGGTGATTTTTGTGAGACTTACCCCTCAATTTCACAATGAAGCCATACAGAGTTGTTGACCGAATAAAATCAATAACGTATCAAGCTGAGATTTTTCTCAGATGAATTTAAATCCACCCTTCCATTTGGGATGGGCTGTCAGAGATACAATCCCACGGGGGACAGCAAACTGTTGTTTATTCTTTAGTTTTCTCCAGGGCACTAAGAAAATGCCAACAAGGTTTCCATTGTGAAAGAACAGACATCCTTTGTGTGCCCTGCCAGTGAGTCCTGTGTTTCCATAGCCCTGTGCTCTCCATCCTCTAAATCATATAATATTCCTGAATTGCAACGACATGTGCAGGATAGGGTTTCCCCTCTCTCAGACGTTTCTGTCAGAGCGTCTTAAAGTTTTGTCTTGGCGACGAAATCTGAGCCCCGCTCCACAGGCAGCTCAACACACTGACTGAAGACAATGGTCTGCAGTAATTTATGGGTTTAAAGAGATCTTGTACTAAAGCCATAACAAGTGTTGTATGGAAGAGAAACAGTTAGAATTTGAATATTATATATATATATATATATATATATATATATATATATATATATATATATATATATATATACACACATATATGCCAGCAGCATCCAAGAATCAGTAAATCAAATTAACAAGACTAAAGCCCTTTTCACACATGCATTGCAAACCTGAAATTGTCGATTGACTGTCGATAAGAGCCAACCAAACCAAAACCCCAGCGACTTCCTGGTTTATCCAATTAGGAAGTGACAAAAATTGCAGTTCATTGAGTTGCCACTAGGGGCACATTGCATAATAGAGCAATTTCTCATTGACCCCCATATTAAACAGGCCGTTATCACAGCATAATTAAACCTGTCTAAGGCCTGGTACAAAAAAACATTCTAGTCTGTATGTTTAGGTCATATCTCCATGACTGAGGGAGGTGAATTTTTTTATACCAGGCTAGTTTTTATTTTATTGGAGGTTAAAGTTTCTGAATAATTAGAGGTGCAGCCTCTTGAGTGACAGTTAGCCTCTGGCCCTCATTCTCCCTCGGAGGCTAGTTGGTAACATGCTCACAGTGACAATGCTAGCATGCTGATGTTTAGCAGCCGTAATGTTTACCATGTTCACTATGTTATTTGTGTTTAGCATGTTAAGGCATGTCACTAGCATGGAAAATGCAAAATAAGGTAGCGGTAAGAATGAATGTCAACAGTTTATGAATTGCTTGAAAACTATATTCAAGCAAATGTGTGCACTTAATATTGTGGCAGAAATGCTGTCTGTTGTAACTTTCACCACTCCTTATACTTTTCCCCCTCCTCTTTTCACCCTGCAGCTCTCCCTCCATGCCCTCCTCTCCTCTCTTATTGGCTGTCGAAGACATGTCTGTGGTTCTGTGGGATCCTCCCATGTAAACAAGCATGCTTTACCACCAGCACACTGCCAAAACCCCTCAATTTGTCACTTCCCAAAGTCAGTTGGTGTTTTGCGGCTTGCAAGGTGCTAGCAAAGGTACTTCAAGGGGAAACCTCAGGCAAAGTGAGGCCAGAGATGGAGGAGATGTGGTCGGTGGCTTGCTCATTTTTGTAGGTGTGCTGAAAGTACAAAACCACCAAACAGCCTCCAAAAGAAACCAATACAACCTTCATCTGTTTACACTTCAGACTATGTTTTTAGCTTTACAGATGTTACTTCTTAGCGAATTAGACCATCAGGTTGTCATATTACTCGCAGCGCAGTAAAACTGTGTAACTGATGGTCACTGGCAGGCTCTGCACATCCAGAACTTGGCATCTGCCTGGTCTGAACCACAAACTATTCATTAGTAGCAGATGGCCGTGGAAGGTTAATATGCAAAGTACCGAATTTGAACACTCTCTTATGCAACCTAGCACTTCATATGCCTTAGCTCAAAAATCACGGTGCCAAGAGTTTAACAAAAAAGTGTCAGAGAAATCACGCAATGTCAATTTTGCACACTCACACAACAGTAAAACATGTGAAAGAATTTATGTTCCCCTTCAAAACACATTTGCTTTCCAAATGTCATATCTCAATATTAAGCTTAGTTAACATTATTCCCTGATGTTTAATTGATGATTGAAGTCTCATGAACCTAAACTTAACTGAACTCAAAGATGATCTGTCATGGGGTCACAAAATTTCACTAATATGTCATTTCATTTTTAATAAGCCTACTGGACTAACATTATTTCTTTAATACAAGAGGCCATCTTTGCCATATGAGGTGTCAGGGTTTTAAGATAGAGCATATCTCATTGTTGTGACTAGAGCTAAATGGATCAGTCTTTTGATAGAAAATTAATCTGCAAAAACTGTAATGATAAATTCAACATTCAACTAATTGTTTTAAGAAAGAGTTTTTAAATCCCTGGTTTCAACTGTAAAATCTGAATATTTGCTGGTTTTAGCCTTTTAATAAGGTAACTGGATATGTTTTGGTGTTGAACTGTTGGTCAGACAAAAATGTCTCTGGGAAAGTTAATGTCTACTGTTATTAATTAATATTTACAACCTGCACCTCCAACCTGCAAATGAAAGGAGAAGCACAATATATGAAATGTGAAAAAAGTGTGAGGGGAGATTGAAGGTTTGGTAAGAGATTCGTTAGTGTCCGACCTTATCAAATTGGGGTATTTTGCTGACCAGCAACCACATCCAAAATGGAACCTGCTGTTTAAACACACCCCCAATTGTACCTCATAAACATGAGTAGGGTTGGCAATATATCATCTAACTTTCTCTTGCATTACATTATCAATACACTGGTGAGATATTTTTATTAAAGAGAAAAATGTGCATCTTTTGCATTAATTTTTTGCACATCATTTCATCTCAGTTGTCAATTATGTCAAATTGCAGTTAATAAATAAATAATTCCTACTTTTTGTCTCTTTAAGGGTAGGTTTTCTTCAGTTACAAAGGTATCGTAATGTATCATATATGATTATCTTGCAATGCACTATCGCAGTATCACAGAATTGCTGTATCGTGATACCATCGTTATCATGGGCAACATACTGTGATAGCATCGTATTTTGAGTTACCTGTGATTCCCGCTCTCAACCTGACTAACAAAACATTTAAAAAGTAATCCAAGCCAAACAGAGTCAACACTTACTGAAAACTAATTTAAGGGGCCTTCACATGATCACCTTTTTACGCAGGGGCTCACCACAAGGTTAGGTGCAGGGACCCAGTTAACGGCTAAATCAACATTAGTATTAAAACAACCGTAAACTGCCGATTCACAAACCTGGTGTGACTGCTTATAAACCTCCAAGCATTACGTTTTCTTCCGAGATCGTGATACGTCTTGAATGTAATGTTAAATAGTTCGGAAAACTCAGACACAGAATAGGTTTTTTCCTCCATCTTTTTAGCCGGCTTGATGCCACTCTCTGGTTACCTAGGAAACGCTAACGTCACACTCAAAGCTTCTATCTCATTGGTTGACTTTTGAAAGGAGTGGCAACTTGGTCAAAGTTCAACCGATTTGAACTGTGAGCCCAGAGGCAGAGAGGCAAATCTGAGCAGTGTGTGCTGCTACCTTGGCCGTTGCCGCTACATTGGGCGCTAACACTTCTTCCATAGGAGATGAATGGAACGTGTTTTTACTGCGTGTCATGTGTAGGGGCCCTTAGAGTTATGAAGGCTAGAAGTTGTTACTGACAAATAAACCAGTGTAATTTTTCTGTATGATTCTTTCCAGTTGTTGTCGAGACAGATAGATACATTTCCTCTACAGGAATCAAATCTGCGATCGACACGTTACAGACTTTACTCTCCAACCACCAGGCTCCTTTGCCAGCTTTTGAAATGCAGAGTATGTTTCATGATGATAAATTGGTTCATATTGAGAGATTTCAGCAGTTCTTGTTGGACAGCTTAGCAACTCAAGTGTCAGTGGTTTTGTGGGTGTCGGTACAGAACAGAAAGCTTATATGAAAATACTTTCAGATGGGATTTAGTTGACGAAGTTGCCTTTGTCATGCATATGTGCACACATGCAGATGTGTACAGCCGCCCCCGCACAGTACACAAACACGCTCGCCCACACACTTCTCCCATTACTTGTCTGTTGTCTTTCCACAGCTCATGTTAGCCAGATGCAGCAAGAAACAGATGAGAGAGAGAGTGAGAGAGAGCTTGATTCTGAACCACTGAGGAGATGACTGAAAAAGTAAAAGAAGAAGAGATGATAGAGAAAAGGAGTGAGTAGGGAATGTGGCTAGAGATGTGTGTGTGTGTCTGATGATTCACGCCTTCAAGGTGGAGGAGCAGAGGGGTCAAGGGGACTGCAAGTAGAGGAGGAAGAAAGTGGAGGGGGGGTGCAAATTCTCTCTCTCTCTCTCTCTCTCATTAGAGCTGAAACAAATGGTCGATTAATTGATTAGTCTAGCAAAAGAAAATACAATTAATTCTAAAATGTTATTGTTTCAATGAGTTACAGAAGGTCTTGTTTTACATGTGAAAAGTTTTGTCTGGTGAAATGCACAACAGCGGAATACAAGTCATTGCATTCACCAATAATTTGGTCAGTTTTCAAGGTGACATGATTCATCAATTAATGGACTGACAGAGAATTAATCGGAAACCAATTTGATACCTGATTATTTGTTTGTAATTTTTAAGCAAGATGGCAAACATTTACTGATTTAATCCTCTCAGATAATACCATTTGATATTAGATTCTTAGTCTGCTGTGACCCTAAATGAATAGGTTGTAGACTGTTGGTCCAACAAAATAAGACCTTTGAAGATATCACCTTGTATACACATTGTATAGATCAAAAAATCAATAATAGACAGATGAATTGTTGGTAAGTTGCAGCCCTGATTAGGTTATGTGTGATGTTTAATAATAAACCCTTAGGTAGAAGTATGATCGATTTAAACATTATGGCCCAGCCCTACCAAACTTCTTCTTGGGTCATGTCTTGTGTCTTTATCTACCTCGTAACTGTACCTAAAAATGTGTCCCGGTTTGTGTCCCTTCCACACAGCCTCTCACAAGCCACAAGGTCAAACCAGAACACAGAAAAAGCCCAGGAGCCTCCTGGAGATATCTGGAGAATGCTGAACATGGCTGACAAATGAAGACACAGCTGCGCTCGTCTGAGAGCTCCCAGTCTCTTAGGAACGTGGAATTATGAGGCCGCTCACACACGACTCTGTTTGCTTAGTCTCTGACACGGAAAGACAACCAACACGAGAGATGGGCAGAGAGAGAGAGGAGGTAAGGATAGGAAGAAAAGGCAGGAAAAGGGGCGAGACGAGAGTGGGTGGGGGAAAGACTCATGGTAAAGTAGAGAAATCAAAGTTAGCACAAAGACAGATCCCAAGAAGAAAGAGTAATACCAGAAAGATATTGGAAGGACAGTGCTGTTACTGGAATGCTCAAACACCCTGCAGGCCCCCCAACACATGACCAGCCAGGACTGCTTTCACAACAAGTGGAAGTCAGACCGTACATTTGTTAAAGGGATACATCCCTTTAGAGGAACATTTATCAATACAAACATCAGCTGTTTTTATTCATTCTTATCTGTGGCCACAAGGACTTTTTCCTGTTATTGCAAACTGCTTAATGTGTTTCTTCAAAGTATCCAGAGTCCAAAAATTGCAATTTCATGCATTTTGAAAAGAAAAAACGGTTTCCCAAATTCTTATGTCAGTATTTGGAACCAATGGGATTCATGTTATTCAGAAACTGTATCCTTTGGCAAAGTTGTCCATAATCTTTTGAGAAGTTTCTTGAGAACATGCCTTTTTCAAACATTTCTATTCATAATATGATTCAGGTTAGATAAGATTTTGTGTTTTTGCAATGGGTGTAACTGACTTGAAGACAAAATAGTAAACAAAATACATTTTATTTTACTGTGTGTATATATCATAGATGTTACTGTTCTGTGTTCTAAGATTCCAAACTCGGTAGGGAACTGTAGGGTCACATATGTTTTTCATTGCTGGGAGCAAAGGTGTGCCAAAATATGGTGTAGTATTTTAGGGATCTTTTCTTTCAAAACAACAGCTCTTACAACTGCATCAGCAAGAGGAGACTTTGCAAAAATTATGTTAACAGTGATAATTACCTCTTAAGTCGGGTTGTGCAACTAACAATTATTTATTCTTATCTGATAAGTTGCTGATTGTTATCTAAATTAATTGATTAATAGTTTGGTCTATAAAAAGTCACAAATTGTATTGTCACATGGTCTAGAGTGGCGCCTGAATAAAGATATCCAGTTTTCTATCATATATCACACATAAAAGCACTACATTACCATATTTGAAAAGCTGAATAAGGCAAATGTTTGGCATAAAAAGACTAAAATGATTATTTGATCTTAAAAAACAGTTGCTGATTGATTTTCTGTCCATTGACTAATCATCTGATCAACTCGTGATTGCAGCTCTACTCTCAAATAAGTTGATTTAAAAGAAGGTTCTCCTTATATTTAAAATCACATTTACAAATAGATAACAGTAGTAGGCGTTAGAAAATGACCATGAGTAATGTAAAATTTACATTACAATATGCAAAACACTGCTTTTAAAACCAACAATTCAGAATGGCACACACACACACACACACACACACACACACACACACACACACACACACACACACACACACACACACACACACACACACACACACACACACACACACACACACACACACACACACACACACACACACACACACACACACACACACACACACACGCTAAACATGTATCAGTAAAGGCAACAAGTTCATTTGAAGACAGGGGTTCTCTTTGAAGTCGTGTCACTTGGTCAGTGAGCCAACACTATTGTGAGCTGTAGAAGATTTACGACCTCTCCAGCTCTCCTCTGCCTTCCCACAGCTGTTTTAACACTATCCGCTTGTGACAGCACAGCAGCCAGGCAACTGATAAAGACTCACATAAACAGAAGAAGAAATAAAAAAAACAATACTACTTTTTAACTCCAATGTGCATTTATTAAGTGTGATGTGTTACAAACATTACAGATTAGGCATACAAGTACTGATTTAAGCTTTGCTTAAACTACAATCATTCATGTTTGTTTGTTTGTTTTGGTTTGAACAGAAAATCTGAATTTAATTTGTGTCTCAGTTTAAATACTGATCCCTTGGATAAATGTATGATGTGATCGCCCCTCTCTCACCTCTCAGGTTGGGGAGGGGAACTTGAGATTTAGATTCTGAGTGAGGCAGTCACAGTCACAATCAACCAGGGTACTGGCGCCCCCTGGTGGCCATAAGCAGGTAAACGTGTTGAGAATTGAGATTGTGATACTTTCTATGGCTGGATCTATTATCTATATTGAAATAAAGTTTGTAAGGCTGCAACTAACATTTTTTATTATTGATTAATCCTTAATTGTTTTCTTGATGAAACAATAAATTGTTTGCTCTATAAAATATCCATAAATGGTGAAAAGCCCAAGGAAACGTCTTCAGATGTTTTGTTTTGTCAGAGCAGAAGTCAAAAAACAAAACAAAGAAATGCACTTCACAGAACCAGAGGATTTTGACTTTTTCTTTAAAAAGGATGTATCAAAAATGTTGCAGATTCATTTTCTGTTGATCAACTAATCGAGTAATAATTGCATATCGGCTGTGTGCACATACCATCCATCCAGCCATCATCAATTAACCTACCACCTGCATGTCTTTCGACTGTGGAAGGAAGCCCAAGAACCCTGAGAAAACCCATGCAGACACAGGGAGAACATGCAAACTCCACACAGAAAGGCCCCAGCTGGGGACAATAATATAAAGACCTGCACCCATGCTGACATAATGCACACAATGACGAGAAAAAGGGATCATCTCAAACTGTGCCTATCAGACAGCAAAACACACCCTGTTGCTGTACCACACACTCACAAATGAAAATGTCTAATAGCACAGACAGTTATACACTTTAACAGGTGGATGGCTAATGCTTTCTCCCTCTGCTGCTACACCACCCACCCAGGTTTTAAGGCCCCTCTCACCATTATTTCTGAAAAAGCACACACTCTCACTGCTTTCAGTCTAAGTTATTACAACAACCAAGTTACACTTAAAGGCCATTATTCATGTTAGAGCTCAAACTGCCAGCTTGAAGCTCAAGCATTTGTCTCCCATGGCTAAAAGAGAACTGGTTGAGTCTAAGCCTGAAGAAGTAATGACACCATGACACAGCTCTAATCTTGGCTCCCTGATGGTGAAATAACCGTCACACTGTAATCAGAACTGCAGTTGCTTCCTTCCTACAAAGTAATCTTTTCAACTATTACCTCATGTCACCTTGAACAAAGCCCCCTCTCTGCTTTTCACTCAGACCTTTCCATAAAGTGTCCCTCTCAGAGCTCTATCATTCTGATGTCATGGGAATATTGTTAGAGAAATATTGTCTTACTTTTGATTGTATTGCTGTACATATCCAAAAGTAGGAACAAAAGATTGTTTTGCTGATTATTTGTTGGTCTGGATAACCACATCAGTTTAAAGACTAAAACATAAAAGCACCAAAGAAGTCTGTGAATTATAGACAGAGAAATGGACTGATCTCAATCTTTTGTTGGAGAAAATTACATCCATACATAACTACTACACAGCTAAAGCAGACCAACATAGATCAAAAGGACAAAGTGGACTGCTAAGACAGTCATGGTAAGAAGTAGAGGAAATAAAGGTGTGAAAACATAAGGCAGGGGACATCGTTTGTCCTTCACAAACTAAAATATAAAATGTCTAGGCACAAATTAAATACGGCCCTAGTTCTGAATAACATACAGCCAGCAGTGTATGATAAATAGTTTCAGGCTTTTGAGTTATTAAACCTCCTGCCAACACCCACTGCACACCTGTCACTCCAGAAGTACTTTTCAAACCCAAATGTTACATCTACAAAAAACCCACATCCTGTGAAAATTAGTTTTTTAAAAACATGCACAACTTTTTACACAAAATACAATTATACAAAAATGCAAACAAACAAACCCAAAGCAAAACTGGGGTCTCAAAATTGCTACGTTTGTAACCATGAAATTACAAGGTAACATCATGGCTTATACAGCTATAAAAACATAATTGTGCACTGTGGCTTTATGAATAGTGTGGTTTTCAAAATAAGGGCTCTTAGAAAAGCTAAATACCTTTCTGTTAATTTGTTCCCTTTTCCCAGGCCTTTGATTTGGCCACTGTGGTGAGATAAACGTTTATAAATCACGGGGTTAGCAACTGAGACACTTTCTGCGAGCACACAAGCGTGTCAGGGCAGAATGAATATGGATTTGATTTGCAGTCCACGGCAACGCTCCAGCCAATGCTAATCACCAGGGAAAGCTTGTGAAAACCATGATGGATTCCGCAGACATGGTTTTTGAGCTTAGGGTTTCATCACAAATCCATTTAAGCTTTTATGTAATTTGGTTAAATATACAAAATCCTTTTTATCTTTTTATGTGTCCACTTTTGACCGACTAGCCCTGTTGGAAAGTATGATGTAGAGTGGGAAGTTCCCATTGAAATCAACCTCTTTTACGAAACATAAACTCTGCAGTGTGTGTGTGTGTGTGTGTGTGTGTGTGTGTGTGTGTGTGTGTGTGTGTGTGTGTGTGTGTGTGTGTGTGTGTGTGTGTGTGTGTGTGTGTGTGTGTGTGTGTGTGTGTGTCAATGTCTGAGTTTAGAACTATGGCGACTGGTTTAAGGAACACTGCCACCAGTATGAGAGAGCAACTCTGTTTCCTGTACTGACCGCTGTCCAATCCAATTTCCACAGTGTTACCTAGAAAAAAATATTTGCTGGAAAGCAAAATGTCATCCAGCAAATATAATCCCCAAGACCAAGGAGGTCATTGTCACACAGTAAAAAAGGCCCTACAGCATTATACGGCCTCAGGTGCCGAAATAAATTTGGCATGAGGCCCCACATCCTCAGGGATTTATACCGGGGCACTATAGAGAACCTCCTGACATGTTTCTTCTTCACTTGCAGCAGCATGGACTGCTAGGCACTGGGGAGGTTGGCGTTGCGTGCGGCGCAGCACATCACCTGAGTGTGACCTGCCCAGCCTGTGGGACTTTACATCCAGCAGTGCCTCAGGAAGTCTGCAGCAAACAGCCTGTTCTCCCTGCTGCCCTCACGTACGAGGTGCAGGACCCCTAGAGCACGCACCAGCAGACTGAGGAACAACTTTTCCCCATGAGACTGCTAAATCAATAACAGAGACACACGCATACAGAAATGACACACACACACACACACACACACACACACACACACACACACACACACACACACACACACACACACACACACACACACACACACACACACACACACACACACACACACACACACACACACACACACACACACACACACACACACACACACACACACACACACACACACACACAAATCAAACCTGTGCAGTATCCACCAACTTGGATATAATACAACCTCCTGTGCAATATTACTTACTTGTTATTGTGATCCTGTAAATATATAATATTTTATTTTATTATGTTTGACAGTCAATCATGACAGAAAAGGTTAAATAAAACTAAATACAACTAATAAATCTAAAAATAAAATTATGTGGTATCAGATAGGTGCATAGACTTGCGTACTTTCTGATACCTGCAGCATTTTAGGCAGTATCTGAGGCACTTCTGATACTGGTATTGGTATCGGTCGGAACAACTGTAAACATGACTTTAGTTACCTTCGGGGGACATCATCGAAGCTTTCACTATGGTATACTTCAGTGAGCAACTCATCGTAGAATGAATTTTTTACGTTCATGCAGAGATTTTATTTGCAATCCATAGGCTCTGACCTCATCACTACGCACTAACACCTAGCTCAGAGAAACAGATAATAAAAGATAATCTCCCCCCAATGAAACTAAGAAAAAGAAACTGAAAGTCTTTGCTAATTAACTGATATCTGAGTATCAGTGGCAGCAGTGTTACACCAGTGTGCAGAGGAGCAGTACAGCAGCAGAAAAGCTGAGAAAGACATAGACATGAAGGGTAAATATCAGCAGGATAAAATATATCCTGTATGCAACAGATAATTATCAACATGCATATTTAAACATGCATGAAATCGTGCCAATTGGCAGGCAATGTGAACTGTTTTAAAATCTGCTGTAAGCATCAGCTAGCTATCAGTACATGAAAATGGAGAAGAGTGTGGCTGAATGTGTAAATCATTCAGCAGAAGATCAGCAGTTTAGATGATATTATCAACAACAGGGAAGCAAGCTGACAGATAACCCACTGTTACAGGCTGAAATATTGTTGTTGCTTAGCTGAATATGTGAAGTGTGTTGACTAGACTGTGTATCATCCAGTGTGCCATAAATGCCCGGGAAATAATTATGTGAATGCCTTGTGTGCAACAAAAGTTATATTCACATTCATAAAACCAAAATTAAAGAGACAAAAGACTATAGAGACTGGAAACTAGAGATATTTGCTGTGACCGACAGTGGGTAACTCCCAATAAACAAGAACTTGGGAGGAAACATGCCACAAGAGCAAGCCAAACTCAAATATCCATCAAACAACACACAACTTTTCCTATTCAGAGTCCTAACTACTCTAACGTGGATTCGCCCTTGTGCAAATCAATTGCAGGAGACAACAACCAAAGTAAACACATTAGCCACAGGATTAATTCTGCATTAATAAAAGACACTGGCAATGAAAATGCAGCACACAGGCAGCAGCAAAGCAGAAAATATCAGCCAGCAGAGGCCAAGAAACACAAGCGAATCTGCACAGAGCATTAAACAGCCAACAGCATCAGCAGCCAGACTTAAAGCTTACAAATACAGTATTTCCATGCCATAACATGTGACCGAGCAGAGCCAAGGCTGGTCTGCATAATAATAGCACAAGCCAATTCTTACCTTGGAGAAGTGAAGCAGCTGATCTTTGGCATCTCAGCAGGAAGGGAAGAGTGTGGTCTGCCGCAGGTGTTGCGGCCTGAAGTGCACCTGTGCAGCTGCGAACAGGAAACATGGTGCAAATACGTTATTTCTCCACAAATCCTTCCACCATTAGTAGGATCGGACTGTTATCCGACAGTTGACCTGTGAATGAAATATCACTTACTTCTACTTATTTAAAGCACAACGAAGTTTGCAAACGAGCAATGCACCAACGGCGAGACAGTGTGGACAGGGGAGACAGGGAGCTTCAACGACCGGCATGCCAACATGAAAGGGTGCGTTAGATATATGAATGTGAACGCACGGGTGCCAGCTCATGTTCCACTTGGGTAAAAAATGGTTTAATTTGGCTTATATTTTAATAAAATGCTAACGATCAAAAGTTCACTTTTATTTTTCAAAACAATAAAACTCATATTCATAAGGACAGGAACATACACTGACTGGTGACTCAGTAAATCAGTTAGAATTTAAATCCAATGTAAGCCTAGCCTATAAGGCAGAGTAAAAGATAAAACAGGGTACAATACCTAAATACCAGTGGTTTAAAGTAATTAGTAGTAGTAGTTTAGGCTACTCAAATACTGTAGTACAATTTTAAGTATTTATATTTTCTACATATTGTGTAGGAGTGAATTCATTGTACACTATATGAAAGCTTACGTTAATATTTTTAGAAACAAATATTTATTCAAATGTTTTATTTATTTATTAAAAAAAAACATAATGATCAATTTACTAAATATGATACTGTGCTCTAAACATTCAACAGTATGAAGTTCAAATGTGCTCCACCTCCACAAGCCGTAATATTAAAATACTGCTTATAGGCTATGTGTTAAAGCATCAGTAGCCTAATAATATTCTAATAATATATATAATAAATAACTCGCTGAATGGAACCATTCTGCCTAACAAGTACTTTTATTTTAATGATTTGTTAATACATAGTTTTACTTCAGAAAATATATATGAGGATTTCACCACTGTTAAATAGCCTACACCCATGTAAAAGATAGTGTATGTGTTTATTCATACCATATTATACTATATTACATTGTTTCTTTATAATGTGGCCCAAAGGCCTACTCACACTTATTCCATCAATCACATTAACAAAGTTACACAAGTCATCCAACATGATTACAAATATTTGCCTGTTTGAAATTGATACAGTGGCGGAGGTTGAGGTTAGGAGAGTGGAGGGCTGCTACCAGCTGTGCAAACACAATCTAGATGATTTATGAACCCACCTACGAGCTGCTAATGGTCCAAAGTGGAGCCACTGAAGCTCTGGAACCACAAAACTGATTAACCACTGCAGCACAGACTGATAAATATACTGTAGAAAGACATATGTGGGTGGTCTGACGGACAGATAGGGACAGTTTGTGCAATTCTCTTCCATTTCAAATATCTTTTATCAATGTTTATCACGTTGTATACCCCATGAAACTACAACTATACACTGTAAATGCATATATACTTTTGTATCTGACAGCAACCTCTGCTCTATATTTTGCAAGAAGCATGCCTTTGATTGTCTGTGTATATACTGTTCTATAACAGAGAAGAGAAGGAAAGATGAAGAGAGATAAGGTGTGTGTGTGTGTGTGTGTGTGTGTGTGTGTGTGTGTGTGTGTGTGTGTGTGTGTGTGTGTGTGTGTGTGTATGTGTGTGTATACATAGGTAGTAGTGAACAAATACAAAAACACAATGAAAACATACCTAATTTCGTTAGATGTATGGTTAACAATGAATGTTTATGTAACAGATTCAAAACAGCGGAGAAACAAAAGGAATATGTAAATATATATAATATATAATGGTAATATATAATACCACTCTCATTTAAGGTAGGTACAGACAAATACATCAGCCGCATGAAAGTGTTATACAAATACAGCGGAATACAGACGCCAAACAAACACCATTACCACCAAAACTAATGAAAACAGCCACAACAATATCACATCTACTCAAAAAATATTGAAATTCAATGGTAGGTAGGTTGCCTAGGAGAGAGAAGATTCCGACGCACCCTCTCCATGTGATTTTCAGTATGCGTCTTCATTGTCTCTTTAGCTTTTAGGCTTGAAGAGTCTTCCTCTGCTAGGTTGTGTGGCTTCTTTTTCTTCATCAATGTTCCTTTAATAATTTTAATCCACTACACGGGTGATTGGCCCATGAAGTTTTACCATTGCCCTATTGGTCAGCTTTACCTGTTTCCACCTCTCACGACAGGGACGTTAGGGTTGGATTTATGAGAGGCAAATTCAATGGTGCAAGTATATAAAGGGACCACATGGTGGCAGAATGGGACCATAAGTGGGTTTTTTTGTAACAGCTACTGAGGTATTTGTTGTATAGCCTGTTGATCACAGTGTTAACCCAGTTATGCTAAAGACAGCAGCTGACCCTGGGTCCAACAATGGCTCTGTCTCAGAATTTATTTATCCATTTCCCCAAAAATGATGATAAATGTGTTTTTTTTTACTGATGCCTCTTATTGTCCTTCCCCCTGATGCAATAATACTGCAAATGTCCCCGCTTTGAGACTAATAAAGAATTATGTCTTCTTCTCAAATGTATGTGCAACACATTTAAAGACAAAATCCCCCCAATTTGTGACACATGGTGACAAACATCAATCTGTCACTGGATTCACTTTTTGGTGCCACTGGTCTGTAGTAGGTGTCACTGATGTAACCACCACACTATATTTGAGACACTGTCTAAATTGCATTAATACGAGCAAATTCAGGGCTGGACATAATCTAACTCTCTGAAAGGAACCATTCTGTCCAACTAGTAGACTACATAGATGACTTTTATTTCATGTTCTTTTTTTTTTTACAGAGCAGTAGGCTGCTTCTTTCACCACTGGTTATTTGAACTTGTTTAATTGACAATTAAAGTTAGTGCAGCATTTTAAACAGCTTTATAATTAAAATGCAGACTAGGACAGCACTCAGCATGTAACTTTTCAAGGCCCTCTTCTTCAGCGTCTTTATGACATTTCCTGCTCTTTCATGCACATTAAAGAACCGGCACCCAGCCTTCAAGTCTTCTTGTGAGTTGAATGCATTATGTTTTAATGGCTTTGTAAAACATGAATTAAAATTATCTGGCAAGCCAGCGTCCAGGTAAAGGTTAAAAATAAATGCATGTAGTCTAATATTGTATTTAGGCCCTTTTTGTTTTATACAGCTAATACGTGTTAGAATAATGTAAAAGTAACAAAATGACCTGTCCTCTGTAGCCTTATCTCAGGCTTCAAAAGGATATCCAGCAGTCTGAGTTGACGGTCGATCTCTTCTTTGTACAATACTCCGCTCAGGCTCACAAACTCCTAATATTTCCTCCGCAGAAGCATTTAGTCACTCGTTGATTAACCCTCTCAAACTCTCAACTGCAGACATTTTCAGTGTATTAGGGTTTAACTTATTTGGCTGTAGCTCAGACAAGCTGTTGTTGAAGTGTGTCAAAAACTGACACGCTTCCTTTCCTGCTAATGCTGCATCTTTATCTTGAAATACATCATAATGTAATATTGCATAAAACTAATGTTATATTACATAAAAATGTGTTCAAGACTAACTTAAATTGTGCCTAATGGTGGGGTAAAGTGAGACAGCATTTGTCTCACTTTACCCCACCACCACCATTTTAGAAAAAACAACCTCTCTTAGCAATTATGGCTAATCTTCAGCTAGCATCATCACATTGTTTTATATGTTAGTAGTTCATCAACATGTATGACATACATTTTTCTACCTGAATCAATTTGCTTTTTGCACAACAGTTGATTAAGTTGACAGCCAGAATATTTCCGTTTACATGCTAAAAAATATTTTTTTTACCACTGTACAATCAGGTCCCCTCCTTCATGGCCAATGGGAAATGGGAGGGGCTTGAAAACATAATGGTCACATGACCACCGCATGACATGGAAGCTATTGCAAAAACTGAAATTATTTTGTATGCAATTTAATGACGGTGCCTAAATCAGTTTCCAGCCATTCTGACGGTGTGATACCGTGTTGCACTGGGCAAACCTAGTAAAGTGGCGGCTAGGACCCGAGCATACAGTCTATGAACCCGAGTGAATATCTGTCCAATATCAAAATTAAAACTAACTTAACCCCAGTTTCTTTTCCTGCTAATCCTGCATCTTTATCCAGCAATTCATCAGGTAGCCGTTGCAAAAGCGAAAGAGGGCAGGTTTTCATCTATCCACGCTGGTAGCCAAAATGTGCACCAGCATTACAACCACATCATTGAAGGATAAAGGCTAGTATTAAAATACAAATTTAATAAAAATATATGAAATAAAACATTCACAATGCATTCATGTATACAGTGTTATACAGAACAAGTGTGCTATACTGTAGATTAGAGAAGTATGCTTCACTTTATAAGCAAATCAAAGTATTAAGGCTTTAGGATTGTTTCCCCTCATTTGTCCAGTGCAATCAATTATATGTACTCAAATTAAAACAATGATAAATTGACTATAAACCATTTCTGTGTATTTAAACAACTGTCACAAAACTTCTGGGCCCAAAACTGATATTGAGCTCTTACGAACTGCTCGGATTTTGTGGTCCATGTAGAGCTTCTGGTTTCATCATTACAATCTAAACTTCAGTGTTAAATATTTACAGATGCATGAAAGTCTTTATTCAACAAATATCTTCCTTTGGAAATAGGCAACAGATCTAAGAAGCAGGCAAATTACCCTGTTTTTTCTATTTTAAAGCAACAAAACAAGTCAACAACGACTTGCATTTGCTTAAACTGAAGCCTTCCTTAGTTACTGTCGTAACATAAGTATTAATTTTCACCATCATGAGACCAAAGGCCACGGATAAGGCCATGTTCAGAAGGTTATTATCACTGCCAGCATTGCCAGCCCACTCACTGATTTCAATGAGACATTTAAAAAAAGAGTTGCCCAGCAAAAAAGTAAAAGCTGGATCTACCTTTGCTGTAACTCAATGCAACTTCATCCAGCAGACAACTGCATTGTACAGTCAAATAAATGCAAGATAAAATTTCAGGTAGATTACTTTATAACAAAAACAGTGAAATTCTACTGTTTATGTCACAGTTGTCGATAAAATTATTGCACTTCTCGCAGCGTTCTGCACCCATAGATCTAACACTCTAACCAAACTCCCTGGAGTGATCGTCACTGGTACCTAGAGCAACAAACCCTCACCAAAGTCCGATTCAAGCTGGCTTATACACTAAACTCTATTCCAGCAGTAAAAACAAGGCATTATGTATTTACTATCAAGACCATGAAGAAGGTAAAACTAAGAAAATTTAAGAGGAACCCCACAGACTTACTACGGTACATGAAAAAATAAGTCGTATTTGTATTAGTTCTATTTAGACATAAGAATAACTGGATGAACCTGCAACATCTGATGAAACCAGGAGGTGTGGTAAAGCTTGAGAGAGCTGTGTGAAATCTGATAAATTGAAGATTACATAAAATTAATAAAAAAATATCAGGGTGTAGAGTTGGCAAGAAGTGAGCTTGCCAGACATCTGTAGCACGTTCTTAATGTCTGACTGGCGACGCTACATTATAAGCCACACCAGAATCCTTGACCCAACTGCAACTGTGTTGCATTTTGGTTAATTTAAGTGCCAGAGTTTGACATGGAAGAAGAAGAAGAACGCATGGAATGTTTTTAAGCAGTGCTTTTTGCATCACTTGCGTGTACACGCTTGTGTTTGTTGAGTTTTAACCAGGTGGAGAACTTTTCTCCACAAGTACTGCAGTTATAAGGCGTCTCCCCAGTATGTGTCCGCATGTGTGCTTTCAGGTCTGAACTATGACCAAAGTCCTTGTCACACACATTGCACTTGTATGGCTTTTCCCCTGTGTGTATCCTGGAGTGCCTTTTCAAAGTCGTCCTGGTAGCAAATTTATTCTTGCACACAGAACACTTAAAGGGCTTCTCTCCCGAATGCACCCGCAGGTGATTTTTGAAAGATGAAGAATCGGCGAACTCCTTGCCGCAGTCGCTACAGGTGTAAGGCTTCTCACCCGTGTGAATCCTCATGTGCTTCTTCATATTTATACATGAGCTGAAGCATTTATCACAGGTGTCGCATTTGTACGGCTTTTCCCCAGTGTGAACCCGAGCATGCAGGTCGAGATTATAACGCCGGTTGAATCCGTTTCCGCAGACCTTGCATTTGAAAGGCTTCTCGACAGAGTGGATTATTACATGTTTATTCAAATCCCAACTCTCCCTAAACATTTTTCCACAAGTGTCGCATTTGAAAGTCTTATCAACAGTGTGGGATTTCATGTGAAATTTGTAGTTTTTGAAATTACTCATCACTTTACCACACCTGTCACACTTGTAAGGGTCATCCTCATTCCCGACGCCCGATGTGTTTCCACGTTTCTTATTTGGTGGTGGGTCAGTGCTTCGATTTGATGTTGTGCTCTTATTGTTACTTCTCTCACTTTGTGTTCGTGCTGTACTTTTGGTTGATGTTGTCTTCTCATCCTTGCGTCTCTTATTTGGTGTTGGGTCAGTACTTGTCGTCGATGTTGTTATCCCGTCCTTTTGTCTCTTACGTGGTATAGACTTTGTGTTTTCATCATCAGGTTCCTTATTTGGTGTTAACTCGTTGCTTGATGTTACGTGCCGATCATCACGTTTCTTATTTGGTTTTGGCTGAATACTTCCAGTAGAAGTTGTTTTCCCATCATTGCGTTTATTTGGTGCTGGTTTAGTACTTGAAGAAGGCATTGCTTTTCCATCACTGGACTTCCTCTTTGCTGTTGGATCAGATTTCGTCTTCTCTTTGTTAGATCTCTTATTTGGTGGTGGCTCAGCCCTTCTAGCTGAGGTCGGTCTCCCATCTTTGCTTTTCTTGTTTGATGTTGGTTCACCATGATCTTTTGACGTTGGGTGGTCATCATTGCATTTCTCATTTGGTGTTGGCTCTATACCTCCAGTTGTTTTTACGCCACTGTGTTTCTTCTTTGGTACTGGTTTAGTACTCAAAGTCGCTGTTACTTCCCCATGATTGGGTTTCGTATTTGCTGTTGGGTCAAATGTTGTCTTCTCATTGTTACATTTCTTATTTGGTGTTGGTTCAGAACCCCCATTTGATTTTGCGTTCCCATCACCAATCTTTTCTGCTGTTTTCTTAGTACTTCTGACTGATGTTGGGTTCTCATGGTGTTCCTCAGTTAGCGTTGGCTCACTATTTCCACTTATCTTTGGGTTCTCATTGTTATGCTCCTTATTTGGTGTTTGCTCTATACTACTGGTTGATGATGTGTTCTCATCGGTACATCCCTTATTTGATGCTGCCTCAGTTCTTGTAGCTGATGTTGCGTTCCCATTGCTGCTTTTGTTATTTGGTGTTGACTCAGCAGGTCCAGTTGGTGTTGCACTTCCATGGTTACAAGTTATGTGATCTTGGCTCTCAGCTGTCACACATGAGTTGTGAGAGAGGAGCTGGGGGTCAGTGCTTACTGCTGATACTGCAGAACTTTCTCTCTCAGATCCAGATGAGATATCTTCGTTTGATTTACTGGATGGAGGATCTTTATTCAATGCACTCTCATTTTGGTAAGACTGACATTGGTCACTGTGAACACTTCCCTCAGCGGTCTGAGTCAATTTAGAGGCTTCGGTCTGTTGCTGCTGCTGCTGACTGATGCATATTTCCCCTTGCTCCTCTTTAATGTGTGGAGGATTTGGTTGGACCAGACTGGAGCTCCTCCCCTTGTTGCAGTGATGCTCCTGATTTGCGAAATCCTCCTCCTTCACCTTATGGACAGATGTCACTGGAATCTCTGAAGGGAAGGATAGAGGAATTGGACAATGATGAAATTAAAGGCTTAAAGGTTTAAAGGCCTTTATCTTAAAATTACACTTTTCTCACTCAGCGGGAGAAGTCTCCACTTCAGTAGCAATTACAAACACTGAACAGTCCAGTGCAATATTCTGAAGGCTTTTACAAAGGGTTTTTTTCAAAGGCATATCATTCATAGTCCGATTTATAGAACATTTTTATTCTAATAAACGCTTTTTGGCACTTGTAGTAGCTGTTTGGCAAACAAAGAAAAGTTTCAAATCAAAGGGCCATGGTCTACGAGGATGGGTAAAACAATGTCCAAACAAAATGTTCAGTTTCAACAAAAGTTGGTTTATTTAACCAAAAAGCGAGGAAACAAAACAATAAAGAAAAATTAATGTGCCTCTCCTGCTCATTAGCCCACCCAGGTGCCTACTGGTCCCTTACCAATAGCCTAACTTTAAAATTTTAGGTGCTCCATAACGTGCCCAAGTGAAACAAAACACAAATAATAAAGAAGAAACACCTAAACTAAACAAATAAAAAACTAGAATACCAATAAAAATCGAATCCTAAATCAAATAAATGAATTCAGAATAATCAAAACTAACTTCACACTAAACAGAGTACTAAACAGCACTACTGTAAATACTAACAATTGAACAAATAGCTCCAACAGCACTTTTAATGGCTGTTTACAGTATTTTCTGTGATAAAAAATAGATAGGCCTATGAAAAAAATCCCCTCAGTAAAACCCTTTGACTCTAATATTCCAACAAAAATGAAATAATTGAACCTGGCTTTATTCAATGTTCAGCTCTCTGTTCTGGAAATGACTGCAAATTAGCTCACATGTTGATACCTAGTTGGTGTCTTCCCTTAAAGTAATGGAGTAATATCCTTCAATATGGCATCTAAATTGTATTGGAGTAAAAGTATACCTTAGGTAGCATGAATAAATACTCAAGGGTATAACTACCTCAAAAATGAATTTAAATATAGGCTACTTGAGTGGATAGATAGATAGATAGATAGATAGATAGATAGATAGATAGATAGATAGATAGATAGATAGATAGATAGATAGATAGATAGATAGTTAGATAGATAGATAGATAGATAGATAGATAGATAGATAGATAGATAGATAGATAGTTACATAGTTAGATAGATAGATAGATAGATAGATAGATAGATAGATAGATAGATAGTTAGATCGTTAGATCGATAGATAGATGGATAGATAGATAGATAGATAGATAGATAGATAGTTAGATAGATAGATAGATAGATAGATAGATAGATAGATAGATAGATAGATAGATAGATAGATAGATAGATAGATAGGTAGATAGATAGATAGATATTGTCATTGCATGTTCTGTTGGAACAATCTAGTTTGCAGCATTAAAACAAATAGATAAACAGGATATTAATTATATACACATGCACCAGTGCACACACTTTAACAATAAGAAAAAGGGAAATGTATTTAGTAACTATCCAGCATTGCTTGTTCAAAGAAAGTTGTCCCACATTGCAACGGCGGGTATGAAAACGTTTAGGATGTGTTTAGTGTCATTATTGCCCCCTGTGGGTGACCCGTTATGACTTAAGTACAAAAGTGATTTCCGCATGTACTGGGGTTTCAAATGGGTAACGTGTATTAAGAGAGAATTTTGTTAAAATAATCACATTAAAGTGTCCAATTTGAACACACGTCGGATAGATATCATAGTGACGTGCCACACCCAATAATAACCTGTCACAGCACAACACCTGTCAACCCGGTCCGCCTGTCTGTCAGGTACAGTTGATGCTCCACATACACAAAACAAATGTGAATAGCCTGATTAGTGTTAGTGTGAAATAGTTGTCCAACCTGTCCGTTGCAACTTTATCTCAGGTGTCAAAATGACATCCAACAGTCTGCGTTGACGACCGATTTCTGCCTCGTAATCTTCTATTTTCCTTTCAAAGATTCCCAGTATCTCTTGAGCTGCAGCGGTGAGTCGATCACAGACGAACCGTCTCACACTTTGGGCTGAAGACATGTTTGAATTCAAATTTAGATACTTTTTTACTTCGCTAAAAACTTCGTCAAACTCTTCGGGCTCACTGAACGTGCGCTGTCAGTTTTCTGTTTACTTCCGCGTGAGAATATAAACAATCTCTTAACGGGTCATACTGCCACATACTGTCCCGGAGTGTGCAGGTTACAGAGTTAAAACGGTATAAACAATGTATCTCTTTTTTTTAAATAAACAAACAGTTAAAAATAGACTGTTAAATTAAATTAAATTACCTGATTTTTATTATATGTATAACATAGTCTAATTATTGAGTATAGTTACAGTCAATGGTGGAGAAAATATTCAGATTTATTTTAGTTAAGTAGGCCTAGAAGAAGTAATAATACCACAGAGTATAAATACTGTTACAAGAAAAATCCTGCATTCAAATGTAGGCTATTAATATCAATATAAACTGAAAGTACCAAAAGTAAGTCATTGTGCAGAATGGCCCATTTAAGAATAATATGTATTATTGGTGCAATAATTATTGGTGCGATAATGTGTTCATCGTTTTAATGTTGCAGCTGCTAAAGGTGGAGCTCATTTGAATCACTTTATACTGCTAGGTGGTTTAAACCTTTTGATATACTGTATATTATCTTGTAATCTGAATCTGTGAGAAAAAACGTAAAATGATCAGACAAATGAATGCATGATGATTTGTTTATTAACATTTTCTTATACACCTTTAAGGACACAACAATTTCAGATTCATACAGATGAATTACTCACACAAAAACTCTGTGTTGTAAAGCCGAAATTTCATTTGTAAACTCCACACTGATTATGTTATATAAAATCAAGAAAATAAATCATATTGGACCTTGGCCCATTTGTCAAAGTAGCTTTTTAACCATTAGCTCCTGAAGGCATGTAAATAGAGTAGCAACCAACATATTGTTTTCGTAATATGTTACACTAAATTGGTTTATTTCATTAAATCATTTTGTCTGTAAAATGTAAGCAAAAAAGTGAAATATATCAAACACAGGAGATATTTTCAACTGTTTTGTATGAAATGATAACACTATGACAGACACAAGCAGCAAATATTCACATTAGAGAGGCTGGAACAACAGAATGCTAAAAAACAATCAAGTCATTACCAAATAATGTTGGGAATCTTCTAAACAATTAATTGACCAAGCACACAGACAAAATATAGTTTGTTGAAGGGGAGAGGGATTAAAACATGTCACTCAGTGTTGGTTATTGTGACACCTCTACAAAAACGTACTGATCATATTTGGATATGGTCAGGTTCAAAACTTCTGAATGTCCTATTTGATGCTTTGTAATTGTGCAAAATGTACAAAATTGTATTCATTCGAAATCCTCACATTGGCCTTAAATCTATGAGAACACAATTACCAGAACAATATACTGCGGCTTCATCATTAATCGCTGTGTGATGTCAAAAAATGGTCTATACATTAAAGTATCTTTCCCAGGTTTGCTTGTATTCTTCCATCTTCCCAGACGCTATTACATAATAGCAATAACTTCATTCCATCTTTGCTTAAATGTTTCAACAGGATAGGGCTGTAGCGAGTAGTTTGAAGCCTCATTCATAACGCTGACATTTTAATTCTAAATCAACATTTATTTTTTCCCCTAGTCTGTTTAAACCCAATATTTCTTCACTGTTGCTGAAGCAATGAGGCTACACTTTTATTAGTTGTATACTACTCAATAAATTCCCAGTGCTGGCTGTGTAGGATTGTTTCTGACTCATGTGATCACAACATTTCCAGAACATTTTCTTCTGCCGTAGCCTATAATGTTGCTCTCAAGGCATTATTTCTTCATTGTTTTATGCCCTTATTAGATTAGCCAGCTGTAATGTATACACTGGAGATGAAAATCAGAGAACAAGTTATGAATACTTGATTTATTCTGAAATACAATTTTTTTTTACTGTTCAGAATTTGATAGAATATCAGCTGTGGCTGAACCACTGCTGTACTAGCATGTTTTAACTGAGGGCAAAATTAGAGAACAGTAACCATTGTGTCAGAAGAGAAGATTTAAACAATGTTTTCTTAAGGCTATAGTATTCAAAAATGAATAGGAAGACTAGAGGTCCTTGCTTTGAATGACTTCAGCACATCTGTGCCCACAGGACATCACTAGTTTCTCACACTGCTCTGGTTTGATCTTGGTCCATTCTTCTTCAGTCTTTTCCACAGTTCAGTAACTGTAGTGGGTTTCTTAGTCATAGTCAGAAAAAGATTATGTATTATTGCTGGGGATCCCGTCATACATCCATGCATCTCATGTATGAGATCAAGCAATGGACAGACTGGTAGCATGTTTAATGTAAGATGATATTCTAATAACATCTGGACAGTTACTCAAAAGTAATCTGATCCTGTAGGAAAATATCCACACAAGTAGAATATAACAAGTAATGCAACAGTAGAAAAATGAAATAAACAAAAGGCACCAGACTAATAGAGACTGCAGAGGTAAGTGCAGGTAAGAAGAGATGTATGATATAAGCCTTGTGCTCCTCAAAGCAGAAGAACTCACTCCGTTACATGAATTGCTTTTGTTTGAAAAAAATCCAAAGATACTGTAGACCTAAACACCTCTCAACAACTGATAAATACAGTAAAATAATGCAGTTGAGGTTAAGATCGTATACATGCTTGTTTTGTCTGACCAACAGTCACATACTAAATGTATTCAATTCATATCGATAGGAGGGGAAAGTAAAAGAAAATGTATTTTTCAGGCAATTTTTGGATTAACTATTTTAGCCATGGAAGTTATTTTTGATGTGACATTTCTGCAGCAGCGTCATTAAGGTAATATAGCCCCGTTTAAACAGAGCCAAACGCCAAAGACAGCCCTCATTAAGTATCTTATGGTAATTTTACACGTCAGTCTAATGTCTGAATAAGCCCTCGAGGGGGGCATCCCTATGGTCCCCGGGTCCTATGTTCCCATGTCGCATAAACCTTCGCTGATTTAATTCAGCATTTTGTGTTAGGGATTACGGTCGGGGTTAGGGCGTGGGGTTAGGGTCTACATCTACCTATTTGCCGTAGAATTCGGCTATGATTGTGGGAAAAAATAACAGACCGGGGAACATAGGACTTTTTTGGGAAACGCGGTGAACATGGGACCCTTCAAAGCGGGGAACATAGGACCCGGGGAACATAGAATATGGAATAGAATAGAAGTACTTAATTTATCCACAATTTGGGAGAATTAGATGTCTAGCATTGTTCAATGTGTGCTATACATAACTAAACACTAACAAACGAGTCTTACAAATATTGAATCTTACTACTTCGGAGGTAAAAACCTTTTGTGTAACGCTTCCAATATGGCACACGTTTGAGTTGAAAAAAAAAATCTCATAATCTCTTACTTTGTATGTATTTTGAACCTTCTCAAAACTAATTTGAGCTCTGTTGTTTCTCCCGTGCATGGATCCTCCTGTGTAATCTCAGTCCTGTATTATGAGCAAAGCTCCTCCCACAAATGTTGCATTTATACGGCTTTTCCCCCGTATGGACTCGGGTGTGTATCTTCAGCGTTGTGCCGACAGCAAACCCTTTCCCACACCAAATACATTTATAAGGCTTCTCCCCTGTATGCACTCGGACGTGATTTGTGAGAGATGAATGGTGAGAAAACTCTTTCCCACAGTGTATGCAGCTGTACGGTTTCTCCCCTGTGTGAGTTCGGTTGTGCCTCCTCAGGTCTGCGCCGCGGCAGAAACCTTTCCCGCAGGTGCCGCAACTGTGGGGCTTCTCACCTGTGTGAGTTTTCATGTGGGTGACGCGGTTTGACTGACAGCTGAAATCCTTTCCACAAACTCTGCATCTGAAGGGTTTAACCCCTGTGTGGGTCACCATGTGTTTGCTCACCAGAGCCTTCTGGGTGAACCCTTTCTGACAAATGTCACATTTGAATCGCTTCTCCCTAGTATGGGTCCTTATGTGGATTTTTAACTTCAAGAAATCATGAAACTCCTCAGTGCAAAAGCGACATTTGAAATGTTTGTTCTCTGGTTTCTGATCAACACTTGCATTCTCTTGGTTTCCTCTTGCATGGTCTTCGCTTTTAGTTTTTATGTTAGAAAGGTGGTGGTCACCATTTGGTTCTGATACACCTGAGCCCTCGCTGTCAGATTCTGATTTTATCACTATAGCTGAGATGTTGGTCAGTGGCAGTGGATCCAAAAGCAGTTCCTCCTGTTCCTCTCCAATCTGTGGTGGCCCTGGGTCCTCTTGGTCCAGACTGGAGTCCCTCTTTTGAATACAGAGCTGCTGGTCAGAGAGAACCTCCTCATTACAGACAGATATGTGTGAGATATCTGAAGGTAAGGACAAGAGAAGCACTCTTAGTGGTTAGATTAAAGACACACCTATGTAAAGCTATGAATCCTCCAGTGGTGGAAAAACTATTCAGATCCTCTACATAACGTAAACATAGCAATACCACCATATACTCTGTTACAGGTCATGTTAATGTCAAAGAAAAATAGTGAAATATTACAGGCAAACTGTACCTAAAGTGTCAAAAATAATCATGCAGAAATGCATGAGTGTTAAACTGTTATTGGATGACAAAAATATATGCATTCATGCATAAGCAGCATTTTAATGAGTTTATCATATGTCATGCATGCAAAATGTGTATCAGCAGGATACTAAGTCAATGTGGCTGTTAAATAAATGTAGTGGAATACCAAGTAGAAGGTTTTGAATATGTGAAATTGATTTTTTGTTTAAATTATTTTGTATTTGTTTTTCTATTTTTATGTTTTATTTTTTAATCTGCCTGCAATGGTACAATAAGTTTGCTTTATTATTATTATTATTATTATTTGAATTATTTATTTATTTTGTTTATTGTTTTGATTAAACAAACATTTCAATCAACCAATCAATCCATCAAATGTTTGAAATGTTCAAAAATGGAAATAGGCTCCTTAAGTAAAGTATAAGTAGTCCTACAGTAATTGAGCACGTGGACTTTATTTTGTCCATTATTAAATGTTATTTATTGTTTTAGTAATATCCATTAAAATTAGGCCTACTTAAAGAAAACATGCAGAAACTAATCGTTTAAGAAGACCGATCATTATGAGCAACTGAATAAGAAAATAAACAGCGCCTCAGTGCGATCAGTTAGCAAAGGAAAGTGTAACATTACAAACTTTTCTTCTGTAGTTTTATAGCTGGTTTCAAAACGATATCGAGCAGTTTGCGCTGACGGTCGAGTTCTTCCTCGTACTCGATGATAGTTTTTTCAAAAACTCCGAATATTTCCTCCGCAGCAGCAGTTAGTCGCTCGTTGACAAACTCTCTCAAACACTGGGCAGAAGACATTTTAAGTGATTCACTTAGACATAAGATACCGTGCGGGATCATTAGATATGTATTCGCTTAAAAGCACAACCAACACATCCAGCTAGCTGCAGCAACACTACTCCCACTTCCGCCGGACTCAATTTGATGTTACTCCGATTTAAAGGGAACGCTTTCTGTTGCAGTAAGTGGCAAATGTTTACTGGAAAAGTAGTTTGCCAGCTACACACAGTGGTGGAAGAAGTACTCACAGCTTTTACTTACCTACTTACTTAGTAGTAGTAGTAGTAGTAGTAGTAGTAGTAGTAGTAGTATTAGTAGTAGTAGTAGTATTAGTTATACCACAGTGTAGAAATACTCTGTTGCAAGTAGGTCCTGCATTCCAAAATGTTACTTAAGTAAAAGTGCAAAAGTATTTCCATCAAAATGTACAAAAAGTAGAAGTAGTCATTATGCAGAATGACCAATTTCAGGATAGTAAATCATAATAATTGATGGATTAATGTAGATATCACTTTAATGTTGCAGCTGGTAAAGGTGGGGCTGTTTTTTTTAAACTTTATTTACTTCTATGTATCTTAATCTATAACAACGTGTTATGTTATGTAATAATCCTAATCTGTAGACTAACTAGTAACTACTAACTACAGTTGCAAAATAAATGTAATGTAAAAAGTGCAATATTTGCTCTGAAATGTAGCGGAGTAGATGTATAAAGTAGAACAAGTACCTCAGAATTGTTCTTAAGTACAGTAGTTGAGTAAATGTACTTAGTTACTTTCCACCACTGACTACAGAGAACAAATAACAAGAATCTCTATAAATTATATATAACTGGTTAGGATAAGACATTTATGCACTTAATTGTTGATTGATTGTGTGCCTCTGTATTTCAAGATATAGTACGGTACAGATTTTTAAGGATACTCAGGGTTTATTCATCTCTAAATAAATACTAATAGAACAAGGAAACAACCTGTGCAGATTTTAGAACATGTTCATTTTATTAAGCCAGTGATGATAAGATAATAAAGGAACCATTTTAATGTGGTTTTTAGTAACATTCTTCATACAGTGTCTATCTCCAACATTAGGATGTAGAGCCATGTGCTTCTTCAGGTTTGGCCAGGTGGTGAAAGGTCCTTCAAAATTCTCATATTTATATTTATTTCAACCCATATGGATTCTAAAGTGGACTTTCAACGGTAAATATTTTCCCGCACAACTGACATTCATAAGGTTTCTCCTCTGTAAGCACTTGGAGATGCCTTGAGACAGATGAGGCGACACTTTGCATTACTTGCAGTTGTAAGAGTTCTTGCCTGTGTGGATATCTTCATGTACAATTTCAAGTCTGAGCTAATTTTTAATCTTTTCCCACAAATGTAATGCTTCTTGCCTGTCCCAAAATGAAAAATGATATAAAATGTTTGTTTTTTTCTTATCTGCATTCTGAGTTTGACCAGGATCTGTGAACAGTCTGATCTTTAATGTGGTCACTTTCCTCATAAATAGGAATCAACTATAAGGCCCCAGTACAAACTGTTGGTGCAGACTTCTTCCAGTTCCTCTTGTATGTATGAGTTAAATTATTAATGATGGTCAGAAGAGGACAAGGGGAAGAAGGATAGAAGCCTGGGTACTTCTGTGCCTCCAGGTGTCAGAATCACACATGCCAACAAAGTGTCTGTTAATATTCTTATTTCACTGGTTGTTGCACAATGAATGGAAAGACTCAGATAAATGTACATGGTGAAAAATAGCTGGGCTGTAGTAAAGTGTAGGCCTGCACAAAATAGCCAAGCAAGCTAGTCTGCAGGGTTGTTGTTGCTTATTACTGTTAACAAATAACTGGTGCTTGTAAAACTGTTGTATATAAGCAACATAGCACTCAAGTCTGTACTGTTGTACTGAATATAACCACGACTGTCACGCTATTCCGTACAACAGCACTCCTTCTCATATGATGTTGCTTTAATGATAGTCTGAACTATTTGAGATGTCACAAAATAATGTTTGTACGTAATAGTCTAGTGTCCAACACAAACATCCCTCTGCACAGTGATGGCCAAACATCCACATGAAGTAACAATAAGACAAAATGTCTCAAATATTCAGCTGAAGACGTTGTTTGATTACAAGTAAAATAATGACCTGCCCTAAAACTACAATATGTTCTGCCAGCTTATTCGGTGCGGGTATGGAGCATGGCCATAAAAAAAAGAAGGTATGGAGCTAACGCTACTAGTACTTGTGCTGTTTACTTCCGCTGGATGTGTCACACTGTTAAGATCCGACAGTGGAAGCACAGGAGCTTTTCTTTCCACTTTCAACTCATGACATTTTCTTTACAAATGACTATCAGTCTCAGAAATGAACCTCTCTTACAACTCACAGAAACATTAGGCCAACATTCTCTATATACAGTTGGCCATGTGGTGCAAATCACATTCCTTGTACGTGCAAACATAATTGGCCAATACATCTTATTTACATATCGATTATGTTTACCCTAATATTCGTGAAACACTTGGTATTTTGGCCAGTTTAAATTAAAAGAAAACATGTTTAGTCCCACAGCATCTTATCTTGGATTTGCCTGTATTTGGAAAAAAAAATCCTTGATATGAACAGTCAAAGTATCATATGTTATTGTGTGTCTCAAATACATACACTGTGGTTAAATACAGTGAGTGAAGTACAAATTGATGCATCTATATGCTTTATTATTACCTTTCATTGTTGTTGGTAAATTAAATCTAATGCAGTCATGAAAGACAGCAAATGTTAATAAATCATTCAGAACATAAAGCATAGACTAATTATGATATATTTACAGAGCAAAAAAGACATTTTGTCAATCTTTATTTGCATAAACAGCAAGTCAGGATGTTTTAACAAACCATTAACAACTTAATGCTTCTACAGTAATACTTACACCCAAGTTTCATTTTTTGGGGTTATTTCAATTCTGGGATATTAAGCAAATTATTTGACACTTTATTAATAATTTTTCAGGCAAGAATTTTGCTAAAAATACAAGTGTGTGTTTAAAAATAGCAAAAAGGCACGTTCACATTTACAGAATTTATTCCAGATGAATATGAAACAGTGACCCTAGTCCTTCTAAAATGTAAAATCCGACTTCTTGCAAATGTCTAGGAGGCTTTATACCAGGCCATCAAATACTACCTGAGGCACATGAATCTTAAGTCTTCAACTTTAAACTAAAACTACTGTGCACTCACTGAAATTAACATTCTTCCTTGATTTGGATGACTATGAATGTTTGAAAGAAATACTGTTTGCAAACAGAATATGAGGGGAACCTTTGCACTGAGATATTGCAACTCATTTTTGTTTCCTTCAGTTGGTGTACACATCTCCACAATAGCTTCAACTCGTTGGTTTCCCCTGTGTACAGTGGTCCTCAGGTGTTTTATCAAGAATGTGATTTGATAAAGAACTTTCACCGCAAATGTTGCATTCACATGGCTCCTCATTTCTGTGGGTTCACATGGAAAATGACATTTTTGTATGCACTCTTATATGCCTTTTCAATTCAAAAACTCCAAAGAATCTTGTCCCGCAGGTCTTGCAAAGGTATGGCTTCTCACCAGTGTGGACTCTTCTCACGTGGACCAACATGCAGCCATTACGTACAAAACCTTTTCCACACGTTTTGCAAGAATATGGCTTCTCACCTGTGTGGATTCTCATGTGGGCTAACAAATAACTGTTCGATTTGAAATCTTTTCCACATGTTTTACAAGTATATGGCTTCTCACCTGTGTGGGTTCTCATGTGGACCGTCAATTCATCCTTACGTCTGAAATCTTTCCCACAAGCTTTGCAAGAATATGGCTTCTCACCTGTGTGGATTCTCATATGCCTTTTCAACGCTTTAATGTCACATAATCTTTTCCCACAGGTCTTACAGAGATACGGCTTTTCACCTGTGTGGGTTCTCATGTGGGCTCTCAAGTCATTGTTCCGTCTCAGACCTTTCCCACATGTTTTACACGTATACGGCTTCTCACCTGTGTGGATTGCCATGTGCTTTATCAATGTTGAAACGTCGGAGAATCTCATCCCACAGGCTTTACAAAGGTACGGCTTCTCACCACTGTGGGTTCTCATGTGCACTTTCAAGACACTGCCAAGGCGGAAATTTTTCCCACATGTTTCGCAAGTAAAGGGCTTCTCACCTGTGTGGATTGTCATATGCCTTTTCAAAGCCGGCATGGCACAAAATCTTTTATCGCAGGTCTTGCAAAGGTGCGGCTTCTCACCTGTGTGCATTCTCATGTGGATTGTCAAGGCACTGCCAAGTTTGAAATCTTTCCCACATGTATCGCAAGAATATGGCTTCTCATCTGTGTGGACTCTGAGGTGTCTATAAAATAGTGATTTATACCTAAAATCTTTACCACATGTGTCACATTTGAAAGACTGTTTTCCTGTGGGAGTATTATGATCAATCCCTGACAAGTTAGTGTCGTTTATATTAATGCTGTGAATATCGCTTTTGTGGAATATTCTCTTTGGCTCTGGCTCTGCAATTCTAGTTGATGTGGAGTCTCCATGCTCTCCTCCTTTGTGGTCTTGGCTCTCAGCTTCATGAGAGTTGTGAAAGAGAAGCTGATAGACATTGTTTGGTTCTGGTTCACTGTGGTCACTTTCTTCATAAGTAGGAGTCAACATAAAGTCATCAGTCTCCTGCTTCAGTTTAAGCTGCTCTCGCTCCTTACTGGTGCAGAGTTCCTCCTGTTCCTCTTTAATCTGTGGAGGCTCTGGGTCCTCTTGGTCCAGACTGGAGTTCCTCTCCTGAATACAGAGCTGATGCTGGTCAGAGAGAACCTCCTCCTCCTTACAGACAAGTTGATGTGGGAGCTCTGGAGAGACAAAGGAAAAGATACTTCTACTTTTAGTCAAGTGTCTGTATGTTAAATCTAATGTGTGTGTTAATGTAAATTATGTTTTAACTGAGCCTTTTAAAGTAGAGCGAGGTGTGAAGCAGGGCTGCCCTCTGAGCGCTGCTTTATATGTTTTGGCCATCAGCCCTCTCATTAAAACTATAAACTCTGACAGCCTTATATCTGGTACACGTGTCGGGCATGCTCCTAAAGTCACTACAACGGCCTTTGCCGACAATGTTAGTGTAGTTGTACAAAATCAACTGGAGATGGATGTGTTAATTAATCATTTAAACCTGTATGTACTTGCTTCACAAGTTAAATTAAACCATAATAAAATAGGAGTTTGGATCGGATTGAAAAGTAGCAGGAGAAATATTAACATTAAAGGAAAACGATGAGATTAAAATCTCGGGTTTGACCATCTGTAAAAAAAAATATAAATCAAGAGTTAACATCGTTAAAACCTTCATACTGTCCAAACTCCTGTTCCTAGCCAACATCTTTCCTCCATTGAACACAATGATAATGAAACTAAACAAACAGTGTGTGAACTTAGTCTGGGGAACATCTAGAGAAGTGACCAAAAGAGAACTCCTGTTTAAAAAGTAAAGCATACGGGGGTTAGGGGCAGTGGAGATGGGATCAAGATTGCGTGTTTTGCTTTTGTTAAAAATGTCTCTGCTGCCATCTCCAGAAATGCTCTCTGGGTCGATGATCTCCCCCTGTGGAGAAAAAGGAGAGGGGGAGCTCGACAAGCTCCAGAGTACAAACTCATTTATGGTGATTTCATCCGTGAACACCAACACCTTCAAATAGACTGGACCAGCCTCCAGAGTAAAATGATCTTTAAAAAAAAAGAATCAACGATTACAGATATGGTGGGTACATTAAATATAAACACATAACTGATAATGAAGGCTGAGAGTTTTTGAAAATGTTAAAAAATAAAAACTTCTCAGAAAGCATCAGAGACGTCCGCTGGCTCTTATCTGTCAACAGACTTGCTGTCAGAGCTGTTGTGTCTTGGAGTTGTTACATCAAAACAAACAAATGTCCAATGATCCACTGCTACGATGATGAGACACAACAGAATGTTTTAATGGACTGCTACAGAGCAAAGGAAGTCTGGGACAAACTAAAAGTGTACAGTGTTTACTTCGATCTATCTTATAAATCTGTCATGTACTGTGTCCTGAAAAACAGTCCCACAGCGAAACACAAAGAACTGATGCAGCTGATCATCTGCATCTTCTGCATGGAAACTGCCGAAGACCAGATGTGTCATGATGTTCCAACAGACTGTAATGGACAGTGACACTGTAAGCAAACAGCTGCTCGCAAACTCTAGACAAAAAACAGCTCCTTCCAGGGAACTTTGGAATTGTGACACAGCACTTTAGAAGAACACCATGGGCTTTATTCGCACTGAACGCACTTTATTACTGACTTTGCACTAATTGCACATGGTTTCATTATATAACATATACTGTATGTTTTGTTGTGTGTGCACAACTTGTAAAATTGTATAAACTTCAATAAAGCTTTTTTTTTTTTTTTAAAGGAAACGATACTACTGTGATGGTTGAGGTCAGACTGCAGACATACCGTACTAGTACATGTCTGTTTTGTGTTATTCTAATATTAAGTTGTACAGACCTGTCCTGTGTAACTTTATTTCAGGTTTCAAAACGATATCCAACAGTTTGCTCTGGCGGTTGATCTCTTCTTCGTACTCGATGATAGTTTTTTCAAAAACTATCAATATTTCTTCAGCAGCAGCAGTTAGTCGCTCGTTGATAAACTCTCTCAAATATTCAACTGGAGACATAGTTGCTTTGTGAGAAATTAAATAATTATCTGCGCTGCGGCTACAATTTCGCCATCCAATAAGTGCATTAAGCTAACGCTACTAGCGCTTGTGTTGTTTACTTCCGCTGGATGTGTCACACTGTTGTGTTCCGACAGCGGAAGTGCGAGAGTGTCTGTGCTTAATAAGGCGGGTTCAAATATATTTTAGAACAAAGACATGTTGTATTTTTTAACAAAAATAATTCATTTGATTGTAAAAACAAAAGAAAATACGTTCAACCTGAAAATTCTTCATTTAAAAATTCGAATTAACTAAAAAGAAACAACAACAATTAAAAATAGAATTTGAACATCATATACAAACAATACATGGACGTAAAATAGTAAAGCATTGAAAACAGTTGGAAAGCCTTTCATATTTGTCTTGAATGTTTCTAAATTGAATTGTATATATGTTTTCCTGTCCTGTTCTTGTCTGTATCTGTATACTTTCGTGTGAAAATCCAATGCTTAAAACATAATTAAATATTTAAAATAAAGTAATTATAATTTAAATAAATGTCAGCTGGGATCGGTCTACTGCAAGGCAAGCCACCATTTGTTAGATAAATGTGATTGTTTATGTGAAATTCTGAATACATAAAGAGTACGTTTAGCCACCTAAAGTAAACGCCTGCAATCTTGTACATGATGAAGTGTTGAAAACTGGCCTTTTTAAAACATTGATTTGGAAAGAAAATGGAGAGATTCTTTTTCGTTGTAACGATTCCGAAAATATATAGTTTTTCGCCTCCCTAGGAAATCTGAACGAAAAATACTCAATGAACTGGACTTGATGCAGTCAGGACGTAAAAAAACATCTCTGCCGCTGTCGGAACTTAACAGTGTGACATCCAGCGGAAGTAAACAGTACAGGCAACAGTCGCGGAGTTAGCTCTTTGTATGGAATTTTCTGGGAGTCGTTGCGTAGATAATTTTTACATTTATAATTAAACAACTATGTCTTCAGTTGAATATCTGAGAGAGTTCGTGAACAAGCGACTAACTGCTGCTGCGGAAGAAATATTCGGAGTTTTTAATAAAACGATCATCGAGTATGAAGAAGAGATCAACCGTCAGCGCAAACTGTTGGATATCGTTTTGAAACCGGAAATAAATGTACACAGGATAGGTGGGTTCAACGAAATGATTTGAACAATATAAATCCCAGTTGTTTAAAAATGTTCACTGGCGGAAATTTACTTGCATATCTGCATTTTATTCTACACCAGAACAGTAGTATCATTGTCCTTTGTCCCTCCAGATCTCCCGTGGCAACATGCCTGTAAGGAGGAGGAGGTTCTCTCAGACCATCTGCTCCGTATTCAGGAGAGGAACTCCAGTCTGGACCAAGAGGACCCAGAGCCTCCACAGATTAAAGAGGAACAGGAGGAACTCTGCACCAGTCAGGAGGGAGAGCAGCTTGAACTGAAGCAGGAGACTGATTACTTCATGTTGACTCCTACTTATGACGGAAGTGACCACAGTGAAGATCCGACTCTGAACTTGAAGCCTGATACACCTCTAAGTGCATCGAATAAGGAGTCTGCAGTCAACATACCAGTTATAGGCTCTGTTGTATCAGAAGCACACATTCACCACCAGCTGCTCGCTCACAACTCTCGGGAAGCTGAGAGCCGAGATAAGAAAGGAGGCCAGTGTGGAGACTCGGGACCAATGAGAAACCCAGAGTCAAAATTACAGGAGAGACTTCAGAGTCACACTAACAATTTAGATAAGCTTAACTTGTTTAAGATTCACCGTAATGCTCACACAGGTAAAGCGCTTTTCCAATGTGACATATGTGGGATTGTTTTCAAGTATAAGTCCCCTATGCGTACACACCTGAGAGTCCACACAGGTGGGAAAATACATTCCTGCCACTTCTGTGGTAAAAGATTCGCTCGGCTATCAGAATATAAAACACATGTTACAACGCACACAGGTGAGAAGCCATATTCATGCAAAACTTGTGGGAAAAAAATCAGACGTAACCATGATTTGGTGGTCCACATGAGGATCCACACGGGCGAGAAGCCATATTCTTGCGAAACATGTGGGAAAGGTTTTGCGCGTAATAGTAGCCTACTGGTCCACATGAGAAGGGCTCACACTGGTGAGATGCCGTACCTTTGCAACACCTGCGGGAAAAGATACTTTGATGTGTCTCAATTGGCAAGGCATAGAAGAAAATCACATCCAGCCACGTAGCCTTTTAGTTCCAAAATACATGGGAGACTGAATTTATTGTGGCTGATGATCAGAACAATACTATGTTTAATATTTAATGATAACATTTAAAAGTGAAGAGCCACATAATTGCAGCACAGTGTAAAAACACCTGAGGGTCAGTGTACACAAGGGAAACCATAGAACTGAAACTCCTGTGGGGACATGTTCACTATGAAAAAAAACTTTTGCAGACGCTGCATTTTTAAATGTAATACATACAATATCTCATTAAAGCAGTACATCAGTAATGGCATAGAGTTTTGTTGAACTAACCTTGTTTTTCCCCTAAATACTACTGCATTACTCACAAGGTTTACACCATGTACATTTTACATCAACCAATCACATTGTGTTGTTTACATTTGAGGATTATAAGAGAACAACACAGACGTGTTGCTTCTAGACCTCATATATCCATGGATCAGACGGAAATCCATTCACTGCTTCAATTTCGATAAAGGCAGCACAAATAGCTGCACTTCTTCAGTTCTTACCTTTCACAATAAAAGCTCTAGACACACACTACGTTGATAACTTTTTCAGAAGGAACTCAAATTAATTCAGAGCATTTAAATAAAAGAGAACTCGAAAAAATAACGTACAGTAGTTCAGTGTCAGCTTTTCCTACTTCGGCTTCCTGACTGGGGACAGAAGAAAAGTAAGACAGATTTTAGTGTTTAAAAAAGCAATATGGTTGTGCAATAGGTGCGTATTTGTTATACCAATTTTACAGTATGTTTGTTTGAGCAAAATATGTTGAGCATGTCTAAAAATCAAACACATGTTTCTGTTTATTTGGAATATTTTTTTCTATATATTTGGATGTGGATGACTGTTGTCTGAATAAATGTCATAAATGTTAATTTGTCAAAAGGCATCTTGTGGTTTAAATCATTAGTGCTTATAATGCCTCCATGCTTTCACTTAACTAACATTTTGATCACGCCATGAATTACACAGTGACAATTTGTAAACAAGAACTCTGCAAAGTAACAAAAACTAATCTGTGAATGTCGATTTTTTTAAATTATAAAATAATACACACTTTCCTTGAAGAATGAAGCGAGGTAGATGTAGCTGTTGATTTTAAACAGAAGCATTTTGAATTAATTCAGCAATGAGGTGAAAGGTGGAAAAAAAAAATCTCACTTCCACTGTCGGAACTTGGGAGACCAAACTAAAGTCAGTGGCTATCCATGGAGGAGGAAGTGAGGTGTTGAAGGAGAAGGTGGACTGAACTGTTTGGAGGCGTGTGCGTAGATTGAAATCCACTGAACTGTGAGTGTTTGATGGGTGAAAGTTCAGAGGGATGGGATGACAAAGATATTTTGGTGTGTTGCATTAAACCGAAGAAGGAAAAGACAGGATATGAAAGATAGAAGCGAATATTGGTCAGATCGAAGTGGTCAAGTAGAAGGCGCCATTAAAAAATTAAGATCATATCAGGAAGATAAAGCGCAACATGACAAAGAGAATGACAAAGAATCAGAATCAGAATCAGAATCAGAATCAGGTTTATTGCCAGACAATTTTCATTGCAAGGAATTTGACTTGATTTAACAGTGCCTACATAAATATAAACATGAACACAAGCAAAACTAAACATATGGCATTGAATTATATACATGAAATATAAGTGAAAGAGCGGAAAGTAATAATTTTCTTTGGGAAAGAGACAGGGAGCTTCGATCCTGTTTGAATTTATTGAAATATTGAAAAATAAATTGGAAAGATGCGATTTGCCAAATTTCTTAACAATCGCAGAGTACTTATTTCTTTCATGAATCAAGCAGCAACCAGAAATAGTTCTCAATATAAACACACATCTCATATCCCTGGAATAGTGGCTAAACTGAGAGGGGTAATTACAAATGTGCCGTTAAGAATGTCTGAGGAGGAAGTCAAGAAAGAAATAAGAGGAGGAAAAGTTCTGCTGGGTACCTGCTCGTGTGGATAAAAGGCAATGAATGTGCAGATAAATTGGCAAAAAGCATTAAGTACAAGGTATATCACTGGTATTCCCTTTGGAAAAGGTGAAGGTAAAGCACTAATCACAAAGAAAATATCTGAATTTTGGCAGAAGAAGTGGCACGAGGACAGTAAGGGCAGAACTTATTATAGAATACAAAACACAGAGCAAAGAGCATTATGGGAAGAAGTAGAAGAGATGAGGTAGCTTTATCAAGATTAAGATTTGATCACACTGGATTACATAAAACCTTATTTCTATTGGGTAAATGTTAATTCAGATTTGTGTACAGTATATAAGAAAACAAAACGCTGAACATGTAATCATGCAAGTAAATATACTGAAGAAAGGACAAGGTTGAAAGACAGGGGGAGAGAGGCAAGACGCGAGTGGATTTTGGCAGGGGTACCGGGAACTAAGGGTGACAAGGTGTGGGAGACACAGAGAGGGAGTTTTTAGGTAACACTGATTTGTTCTATACGATAAAGAGGATGAATATGTATAGCGTTTTTTCTGTTTTGTTTTATTATTTTATTATATAAGATAATTCAATGTAAAACTATAGACAACTAGATCCTGTCCTACATACTCCTGCTCAGTAGGTGGCGGTATGCACCTTACAGTTTGTATTGCAAGCCGCAAAAAAAATGCAAGGAAGAAGAACACTGTCGGAACTTAACGAGTGTGACACACCCGGCGGAAGTAAATAACACGAACACCAGTGGAAGAAGTAGTAGTCGAAGCCCAGACAACAGGTTTAACTTATAAATGAACAACAATGTCTCCAGCTGAATATTTGAGAGAGTTTATCAACGAGCCACTAACTGCGGCTGCTGAAGAAATATTCCGAGTTTTTGATAAAACTATCATCGAGAACGAAGAAGAGATCAACCGTCAGAGCAGGCTGTTGGATATCGTTTGGAAACCTGGAATAACGTTACACAGGACAGGTGTGTAACACTGGATTTTTAAAAAATTGTTCATGCTGGTACTTATCCGCTTACATGTCTACATGTTCCTCTTAATCATCACAGTAGTATCGTTTCATTTTGCTCTCTGTCCCTCCAGAGCTCCCACATCAACTTGTCTGTAAGGAGGAGGAGGAGGTTCTCTCTGACCAGCAGCAGCTCTGTATTCAGGAGAGGAAGTCCAGTGTGGACCAAGAGGACCCAGAACCTCCACAGATTAATGAGGAACAGGAGGAGCTCCGCTCCAGTGAGGAGGGAGAGCAGCTTGAGCTGAAGCAGGAGACTGATGACTCTATGTTGACTCCTACTTATGAGGAAAGTGACCACAGTGAAGATCAGACTCTGAACTACAATGATGAAACTCTAAGTGAAGCACAGAGAGAGTCTGCAGTCAACGTGCCAGTTATAGTCTCTGTGGTATCAGAAACACACGTTGACCATCAGCTTCTATCTCGGGGCAAGCATGGTAAATCAGGATCAGCTAGAATTGCAGAGCCAAAATCACTAAAAAGACATCACAAAAGCAACAGTCAGACTAAAAATGTATATAACCCTACTACGTCAACGATTCACTGTAATACTCATACAAGTAAGAAGTCTTTCTAATGCGACGCATGTGGAAAAGCTTTTAAATGTGAGTCACGTTTGCAGAGACACCTGATAATCCACACAGGGGAGAAGCCATTTTCTTGCAAAACATGTGGGAAAGGTTTAAAAGTGTGCATGTAGACGAGGGCTGCAACTACGGATTATTTTTAGTGGATAAATCTATTGATTGTTTTCTTGAATAATCTGTGATTTGGTCTATAAAATGTCTGAACATGGGGAAAAATGTTCATCAGTGTTCCCAAAATGTCCTATTTTGTTCAATGTTTTGTCCACAACTCAAAAATATTCAGTTTACTGTCATAGAGGACTAAGTAAACCAGAAAAATTAACATTTAAAAAAGCTGGAGACAGAATTTTGACTTTTCCTAGAAAATTACTCAAATTGATTAATCAGTTTTTAAAAAGTAAATGCTTAATTTAATCCTTAACAAATATCGCTTTTATCAGTTAATCTTGGCAGCTCTAATGCAGATAAATGGTCTTCTATTTTAACCCACACAGCTGAGTAGTGGCATGAATGTAGGACTCATGGCTTGTTTTGTCAGGCATAACCATCAACTGAGACCCCTCTGGATGAATGTTCGCACATTAAAATGAATACACTTTTGTAATAGCAACATGTAATTGAATACAAAGCATTTCCCAAGAAGAAGAAATCAGCAAATTGTATTGTAATGAAGTACATCATAATGCCAGCAAGTTTTCTTTCCTCCATATTGCCATGTGAGTAATACAGTGCTTATCGCGAGTCGAATCGGAACTTTGAATTTTTTGTTGCGTAGTGATGTTATAGTTATAACAAATGTCTGTTCTTTGTTTAGGTTATTGGTTCAATCCCTTATCCCTGCAGTCTACATTTGGTTGACCAAATTGTGCCAATGTTTTTTCATTGTAAGGTTACGATTCGTTGTGGCAGGCAGAAAATGCAATATTACAGAAATTGTGTCACCTGATCACTTTGGGTTGAAAAGGGTTTTCTTCACCAAGAATACTTGGAAACGCAGGAAGCGAGCAAATACACAAGATAATCCACTGTTTGTTTTCTGAAGCCTGGCCGAATTTGTATCACTCTAGTAACTTTTGTTAGGAAATAAGAAGCTTCTTCATATTCACCAAGGATATTAGGCCGGATGTGAAGTGACTACAAAATAAAACCTGATGTTAGCACAGAGACTGTAAATTATAGAGGGGGATACATGTTCTGGCAGGTAGAAAATGTAAAAAGTGGTTCTCTGTATTCACCAAGAATATTAGGCAGGAAGTGAAGAATACACAAGATAAACCACTTGACAGCAGAGCAATGGCTCTGCATTTTAGAAAGGGAACGTGTTTTGTGGCAGGTTTAAATTGCAGCCTATAACTTTTGCTAAGAAAGATAAAACTCCACACTACTGCAGCCTCGATGAACAGAATTTGCTCATAGCTCCAAAGTAAGGGTGAATTTGGTATTCTTAATTCATCACAATACAAAGCTATATTGTGGAATACACCCATGAGATCAGAAAACCACATGTAGTACATCAACTAAAATTTGTATTCTAAAATACAAAACAGCAATCACAACATACATACAAATGTTACATGGTGTAACAAGACAAACACTTTGTTGACAGTAGTACAACTTAAGTGAGAAAGCTTCTCAGTCTCAACATCACAGCTCACAATGCACTCAACTGAGGTACATAGGGCATGAATGGAGTGTGGACTGGTGCCTGTTCATCTCCTGGGCACTGCTAAGGTGCTGTTGAGCAAGGCACCGAACCCCAACTGCTCGGGGTGCCGATCCATTGGCAGCCCCCTCGCTCTGACATCTCTCCATTAATTGCATGTATATAGGTCCTGTTTGTGCATGTGTGTGTATTTTGGGCATGTGTGTGTGTAGCCTGATAACAGAGTGAAAACATTGAATTTATAATAAAGTAATTCTTCTTCTTCTACTGTATAAAGAAAATGTAGAAAAGGGACTATGAACTCGCCTAACAACAGATTTTTCAAAGATTTGGGAAATAATGACTGTTTCACAGAAATACTGTCGCAAACAGAAATAGGAGTAATGTAAACAATGAAGAGCCTGTGTTGATGATGCAGTGCTACCTTACAATAAGATATTGCAACCTCTTATAAGAGAAATGGCTTTAAGTAAAAAAATAAATTAAAAAAAACATTTCCATAAGTGCTGCATGCATGTGGATCCTCACTTGGGTTTAAATAGAAAGCTATTCAAAGCACTCAATGCATTGTCAGTTCAAACATTGCTTAAGAGTCTTTCCCCATCTTCTTATCTGTATGGACTCTTTTATTAGTCTTCAAGTGCGATGTCCAACTGAATTGTTTCCTACAGGTTTACAAGAATATGGTTTCTCACCTGTATGGACTTTGAAATGAGCATCAAATACTTTTGTCTTGCTGAATCTTTTCCCACACATTTTGCAAGAATATGGTTTCTCACCTTTACAGACTGTAACATGGGAGTTCAACAGTGATGTCCTACTAAATCTTTTCCCACATGTGCTGAAGGAAAATGGCCTCTGAGTGAGTATCACATTGAATGGTTGACACAATAGGGTTATATACAGTCCATTATCACTGTGACAGTTGCTTTTGTGATTCTGTTGTTCTGGCTCTGCAATTCTAATTGATTCTGGGTCTCCATGCTTGCTTCCTTTCTGATCTTCGCTCTGAGCTTCATGAGACTTGTGAGAGGTCATCGTTGGTTTCTGGTACCACAGAAATTTTTTACTGAAATGTAGTTAAGATGTTTTTCTAATACCGCACTGTGAGTTTTATCTTAACTCAAGTACATACTAGTCTGATCTTCACTGTGGTCACTTTCCTCCTAACATAGAGTCATTAGTCTCTTGCTTCAGTTCGAGCTGCTCTCCCTCCTTTACTGGTGCAGAGTTCCTCTTTAAACTGTGGAGGCATTGGGTCCTCTTGGTCCGGACTGGAGTTCCTCTCCTGAATACAGAGCTGCTGCTGGTCAGAGAGAACCTCGTCCTCCTTACAGACATGTTCCTGTGGGAGCTCTGGAGGGACAGAGAGCAAAATAAATATGATACCACTGACTGGGAAACACGACGGATATGAGCAAATAAAAGCAAATATCATGATGTAGGGCTTTTAAAAATAGACCATTAAAGTGCTACACACCTGTCCTGTGTAACTTTATTCCAGGTTTCAAAACGATATCCAACAGTTTGCGCTGGCGGTTGATCTCTTCTTCATACTCGATGATAGTTGTTTTTTTTAAAACTCCGAATATTTCTTCAGCAGCAGCAGTTAGTCGCTCGTACAAACTCTCAAATATTCAACTGGAGACATTGACAATTTCGTCGTCCAGCTAATTCAATAGGTGCATGGAGATGTTGTTTACTTCCGCGCATGTGTCACACTGTTGGGTTCCGACAGTGGACGTGAGCTGTCGGTTTTTTTTCTTTTCCGCTGTCAAGGGCTTTGGACTGTTGAAAATTTCCCTAGCATCATTTCAAATTATATTTTTGCCACACTTTGTATTTTAGAGCTATTTCGGAAACAATCATTTTAAAGAAATTGCATTCACATTAGCATGGGTCGGATATGGTTCAGCAAGTAAAAGTAGCAATAACACGATGTGAAAATAACAAGAAATAATAATAATAAAAAATGAACCAAACACACTTCCAATGCAGTGATGATTACGTTAGTAACGCAATCCAAACAAGACATTTTAAATCAAAATCGTCATATGGAAAAGTTTAACGACACTAGCTTCCGGGGGGAAACATATGCAGACGGAATTGCTTCCTGTAGCATTTTTATCATTTTCCGTTTTGTGGTTTACCGGAGTTGATGGATTAAAATGGGCGCATATTACTGTGCTATATGTCGGCAAACAACATTCACGGGGAAGGGACACATCTTCGGAAAAAGTCACCAAAGCAGACTTAGAGTGGTTCTTCTTAAATTCTTAGAAAAGGTAAGTAGGTTAAATATCAACGCATTCTTACTGGTGTGTAAAATGTTTATGTTTACAACTGTGAAATGTTCTATACTGTTTTAATGTATCATCAAATTGAAGCGTTCTGTGTTTATCCACTGTCTCCTAGGTGAAGGAAGCTCGCCGAACACTTAAAAAACCCCAGGTAGAAAAGTTTGATTGCACCCAGCATAAGCAGACATTCTGGTGCTACTGCTGTGGGCTAGAAATTGATAGGAATGTTACAGATGGCAACATGACCGTGCTGTACGGAGGACTGATAGAACACATGGCCACGTAAGTTTTATTTGATTAACTTTTACTTAGCTTATTCTCTGCTCAGTGAAGTCCTGCTTCACACCCACTGAGTACAACCACAGGATGTTTGACACAGAGCACCCCATTTAAGTATTGGACACATTGGAATCAGATTCACCTTTACTGGCAAGTATGTGTACACATGCAAGGATTTGCATTTCTCTCATGTACTGAAACAGAAATATACATAACAGCTAAGCACAAGGACAACAAAGCTTGACAAATACAAGTGTAGAATAGATATGATTATATACACAAGTAATTGAAAAATATAGGTGAATATATACATATCGTGTGTGTGTGTGTGTGTGTGTGTGTGTGTGTGTGTGTGTGTGTGTGTGTGTGTGTGTGTGTGTGTGTGTGTGTGTGTGTGTGTGTGTGTGTGTGTGTGTGTGTGTGTGTGTGTGTGTGTGTGTGTGTGTGTGTGTGTGTGTGTGTGTGCGTGCGTGGCACCCATCACCAACAGTGAGAATAAAATAAGAATAAAACACCTATATTGAAGTTTGTAAGTTGTTTCCTATAAAACTGTATGCTCAAAGATATTTTGATTAAGATTAGCAGGAGCACCATGTTGTTCTCAGTGCTTCGTTAGGCTAATGAAAACATAACTGTTGGAAAACAAGATGTTTATATAGTACGTATTTATAAAACAGGCTTGACTGAAGACATACACAGTATTAATTAATTAAATAAATGATTACCAAAAAAAGTATTCTGTATTGTGTGTTCTGCATTTGAAAAAAAGCTTCAGAATATTGCTTTTTGTCATCTTGACTTTTTGTGCTTAAACTACAATATAGAGGCACCATATGTTACCCAAACTAACACAGACATACATTTGTCTGTGGACTCCTTGAAAAAAATTCTCATACTTTTGTCCATGAATTTTTAGATAACTTGCTTTTGTTTAGACATTTAGAAAATGTGTCTGATTTCAGACCAGAACACAGGAAGAATACTCATAAGTTCTGGTGGGAGAATAAGGCCGACCCCAAGTTAAGAGACAAGGTCAATATCACAGAGGAGGAAACGGAAAGGTAGGCCTACTGAGCCAAATATCTATATTTATAAAGTTTGTTTGGACAATTAAAGAGACTGCAATGATCATTGTTCATTTTTTAGGTTTAAAGCTGAGGTGGCGAACGCATTGGAATCATATGTGGAGAAGGAGGATGAATTCCTAAAACAGGTATGCGTCTACACCCATGCAAGGGCCTCTGTGAAGCTGTACTGAGACACAGCAGTGCCTGGAGCTAAAATAAACATCAGCATGCTTACAATCTCACAGAGCATTTAGAGGTGTAAACCTTTGGAACTACTTGTTTGGGAATGTATTGCACTTTTTTTGTATTGGGGTTAGAACCATCAGGATTTCAGTCTACATCTTTAATTTTGGGCTCAAAATTTCCAGCCTTTCCTGGAGACCTGCTGCTGCAGCATGACTAAAACACGTCCTGGAGTGTTATTTTAACCAGGCTTGATCTGCTGATAGTAATTTACTTTCCCCCCCCTGTTCTTTCCATGCAGCAAGCAGATCACATCCGGGCCCAGGAGAAGAATCGTCAAGAGGTCCTTCAGTCTCTTTTAGAGGTTTGTTTTCCAAAGATGCAGTGGCAGTATCCATCACTGTGGCCTTGACTGTTGTTTCTATGATGATATGATTTTGAGTTCTATGGAAAACGGGAAATACTGCCATTCTCCATCTAAATAGTTATAACTTCCAAAGGATGTAACCAATGATCCTCTGGAGTCAGTGTTTAAACCCAAACTTGTGGATTGTAAAAGCTTGTATTTGGTGGTTTAGGTGGATTTGAGAGAAAATCTTTTTCCACATCAGGTTATAGTAAAGATGAAAAGCTTTTTAGTTTACTTTAATATGGAATGAAGTTGTAAGAGTAAAACAAAGACATGATTAGAGCAATGGTTATGTTGACATATGGGGTAAAGCAGTGTGTGAGGATTCTGATGAAGAAAACATGAGATGAATCTTGATGAGTGCTCAGACTTCCTCTATGAACCACTGTTGGCTTTTCCTGAATCAATGCCAGCATGACGCAGAACCAGAGTTGTTCAATGGACCCAACGGCACAGACACGTCTGCTGAGGATGCTGTCAGGTAACACTGTGTCTACTTATGAAATCTTATCCTTTTTGCATCATATCACATATAGCACTTGCAATGACTTTGGTTGTTTTGGGGTTCATCTTTTGTCTGTGGAACAGCTCTCAGTTTACTTCTCAAGGATCAGACCAGCAGGCGGGGAGCAGCTTTGTCGAGTCAATGGTCGAAGCACCACGGGCTGCAACAGGACAAGGCCTGACATTCATAGGCTATCAGGTAGACAGACAGCTCTCATTCAGAAAATGTTTAAGTTTAAAAATGAATTGCTTTTTTTATGTGGCTGTTTTTCCACACAAATGCAATCACCTCATTTAATAGTACTTGGTTTTTTTTATGCTACAGGATTCATCCAACAGCGGAAATGTTCATACAGGTAAAGTGATGATAAATGGTTTTATAATAATATAATAATAATAATAATAATAATAATAATAACCTAATTTGTATAGCACCTTTTATAAAATGGCAGTTAACAAAGTGCTTTGACATGCAAAAAACAAAAAACACACACATGCAGTATGAATAAAACAAATAATGAATCCAATGAGGTAAAACATAACCATAAATTACGAATCATTGTATAAAATTGTACAGAGGACAAAGGAAATTATTATTTGCTTGTTAGATAATGAATATAAGGTGCTTGCAAAGAAAGAAGAAGAACAAGAGTACATTGGAAATATACATAGGACAAAACGGTAGGAAAACCTTGCAATGTCTACTGATCCATAAAGCCTCACAGTTGGATAAGTTGAGTTGAATCATATTACTGTTATTATGTAACCATTTAACACATATGTATATATATAAAATATATAATTATTTTTATTGCGTTTCTTTCATCTTTTTATTCAGTGATCAACAGGATTTAATTATCCCATTTTTAAATATTGTAACCACACATGAAATTCCTAAGTTTGAGTCAGTGAGTTTTTGCTTTAAATTAATTTCAGATCAGTTTATCATCATAGGACTGAGCCATGTTTCAATGTACATACATCTTTCAGTGGAATTTGTATTGTAATAAAATCATGTATCAAGATATCATGCACAAAGGGCGAACATTAGTTTCCTTCGATTTGATAAGAACATTTTCAAATTTCCTATCGTGTTTTCCATGCTTTTCACAGCTTGCGCACAAACCTAGTGTCTCTGATCGTCATGAGCTCTGATCTTGTGGGGGTTGATGTAGAATAAGCATGTAGCCACTGTGTGTCGTAGGCGCTGTCCCACCGTGGCTCCAGGACGATCCTCTGGAGGGGACGTCGGGAGCTGCAGCACAACAGGAGATTGGTCCATCGCTCCAAGAGTTCCTCAAACAGAGTAGGAAGCAAACTCACAATTTTGTATTTGTTTGCTCAAAGAAATGTTCCTACTTGATGATAACTTCCATGAGCAACAGATTGCTGTCATATCACTTTGTGGTAACCAGGGAGCCTTGGTTTATGATACATCTTGTAAGATTCTGTTTTAATGCCTTAATATGCTGTAGGAATTTCTTTTTTGCTGCCATTTTGGCGATTTAAGTTCATTAGACATCTTACCTTTTTAAAAAAACACTTAAAGTTCAATTCCGGTGCAAAATCATTTCATGGTCTTTTTCAGCACTTGCATGCTTGGTCGTCGTCGTACGGCTTCGTTTTAGGTGTAGGGATACTTATCATGCTACTGCAGAGGTTTGGTGTTATTTTGAGCAGTATTAGTGGTTAAAAAAGCTCTTTTAATGCCTTCACTGCCCCAAGCTAATCATTGCGCTGGAATTACACTTAAAACAGGACCGACATATTGGTCTCTGATCGTAATCTCAGCCATTCTTGAAGACACAAAGATTATATCTATGTACACTTTTTAAGGAAAAATCAATAAAAATCTCACAAATATTGGAGTGTAATTAAAAAGACCTTTATGACTTTTGGCAGAGGAGCAAGAGAAGCTGAGGAAGCTTCCACCAAACAGAGTGGGCGCCAACTTTGATCACAGCTCACATACAGACGCCAATTGGCTTCCCTCCTTTGGTAGAGTGTGGAACAGTGGCCGACGCTGGCAGTCCAGGTGAGATCACAGCCCCCTTCGCTACACCTGAGACTAATGTGCATTTACTCCTATCACTCCGTTCCAAGCAATTTACACACATACAAGCCTTAGATTAAGATTTGATATCCTATGTTTATGTATCTGTGTGTGGGAAGAAATCATTTTAGAGCTGAGGTAAGAATTAGGAGTTATTCTCAGAATGCTGAGTATCAGGTAACGACCAGCCACTTTGGTAGATGATCATCAGTGTGCTTAGAAACCTATTGCTGCAGCTTGGGTTATGATAGTTAATCCAATTATTCAATTCAGTTATTTGATAATTATTAATAGTTATTTTTACGGATGGGCTACACGGTGGTGTAGTGGTTAGCACTGTCGCCTCACAGCAAGAAGGTCACAGGTCCGATCCCGACCTCGGCCTTTCTGTGCGGAGTTTGCATGTTCTCCCCGTGTCTGCGTGGGTTTTGTCCGGGTACTCCGGTTTCCTCCTTCAGTCCAAAGACATGCATGTGTTAGGTTAATTGATGAGTCTAAAATTGCCCGTAGGTATGAATGGTTGTCTGTCTCTGTACGTCTCTATGTGCCCTGTGATAGACTGGCGTCCTTTCCAGGGTGTACCCCGCCTCATGCCCGATGTCACCTGGGATCGGCTCCAGCACACCCGCGACCCCGACCTCGGGATAAGCGGTTGAAGATGAATGATGATGATGATGATGATTTTTACGGATTTTATTTAAAGACTTTCCGATGGGTTTTGGGTTATGGAATGCTCCTTTTTAAGTCTCATTCAGAACAGCACAAGTGACACACCGATTGGATATATATGCAACACCACATTATTTATTCATATAGCTGCAATCTACATTCTCCTTTCTTGGATGTCAGCTGGGTAACGTGTTTATGTACAAACTAAATATTTAGATCTGTAGTATAGACATGAGACTGTAAGCATGCCGCGATCTGACTTTTTATCTAGAAAGAGCTGTTGGCTGATGGCCTTCTGTTATCTTCCTGCTAACTGAGACTTTTGCAAGTGAATTGATCCATGCATTCATGGTTTTATAATAATACAGTTAGAATAATAATAACTTAATTTGTATAGCACTTTTAAAAACATCAGTTTTTGTGCTTTGATATAGCAAAAATCCAAATACACACACAAATTCAGTATAAACAAAAGCGATTATAATAATAGTATGTGGATGTGGCTCAGTGTTGGAGTGGGTCGTCCTCCATTCGAGAGATCGCCGGTTCACATGTCAAGGTGTCCTTGGGCAATGGTGAATGGTAAGATTAGATAGTATGTAAATGTCCACTGCCATCAGTGTGAATGTCTGAATGGGTGAATGATACGAGTAGTGTGAAAGCGCCTTGAGTAGCCAGAAGACTAGAAAGGCGCTATATAAGTACAAGTCCTTTTACCAGAGACAACCTCTGTACTAATGTAAGTTATTAGGGTTTATTATGGAAGCAGCACAGTAATTTGCACTTTTTAGCATCCCAATGATATTTAACACTTGCTTCTGGTCTCTGAATACAAATGTGACCTCTTTTTAACAGGCACCAATTCAGACAAGAAGAAGGGCAGAAGAACAGACAGAAGAGGAAGAGGGTGCACGGCACAGAGGGGACAAAGAAAGCAAATTCTGACAACATTTAAAACTATGGTGTGTGATAATTCATAAGTGAAGGAATGTATGTAGTTTGTAAGATGTGAATGAGATATGTTTCTGAGGAGTTTTGCTGAGGCTGATTAGACACACTACCAAACAGTAGTAAGTGTGGATAGGAAATTGTATAAAACCTTCTTTATAACATAACTGGTAAAGTTTGCAGTTTAGATATTAACTTTGTATATTGGGCAGTGCCTATTGTATATATTTGCGTTAGAAAGTTTCCTTTCATAATTTCATTCTTGTATGAAAATGTATGGTCCAACTTCACAACATTATTTCCAAAATCTTTTGTTCATTTCAATGCGACACCCTGCAGCACACTCAAAAGATTTAAAACCACATTGGTGTTGCCACTCAATTGGTCACTGACCTGCCCCATCCAACCAGCTGGATATCACTTCAGTCAAGGGAACAGAGATGAACACTTTTATTATTAAGTATTTTTCCTGCCCTAATTCTCACAGCAAGTCCAAGATTCTGATAATAGGCTGGTTAGACTACAGCTCTTGGAGGACCACATGACCGTTCTAGCAAGTCAACAGCAGGGGTCGCCAGCCATTCAACTAACAAAGGTACCTGCTGTGTGATAAAAAATGAAGGCAGGCTGTTGAAGCCAACACTAAGACAACATGGTTAAAACCTTAAAGGTATTATTCCGTTTTAAGGATTCATATTCTTTTCCCCACTGATTTGGCGAAGAAAGACAGCACGAATGAATATATAGATGTTTGTTTTTTTATTGCTGTGTTTTGTCTCTGTCTAAATGGCATCATACAGAATGAGAACAGCTGTTCAGTGTTCCTAAGACCAACAATAAATGTGTCTGTTTTTTTGCAGTGAACCTGTACAACCAAATGATGAGCTTTCATTTCCCCTTTCAGGTCATGTTACATGATGGAAAAGGCTGAAAGGCTGCATATGCAAATGTCTGTCACTTTGAGATAAGATGATAAAATATGTGAAAGAAAGGATAAATGTTCAGAAACAGGCTTCATATTTATTTTGTCTCTATAGAATCGACATTTAAGATTCAGTACTCTCTAAAACCAGATGGGTGTTTATTTAATCCTTTATATATGGAAAGAAAAACGTTGGTTAGCTACTGTGAGTAAAGCTTGAATTGGTGTGTAGGGATGCTGACACTATTCAAGGACATTTCTTCTCGTCTCCTCTCCTCTCTTCTCGAAGCTAAATTAAAGCTTTTTGGGTAAAATATCCACCCATGTTACATAGTTCAAGGGACCTGGAAAGCCTGCATGCATGCTTAACTACTACTTCTCACTTTAAATGAATCCATGAGGAGGAATTTTTTTTTGTAATTCTGAATATGGTGGTGAATAAAATTGGAAATGACTTGATGACTGGTTTTGTTATGGGTATAATGCTTTGTTTTAATCTCCTGCAGCATAACAGATCTAGGATAAGAAAAAAACGAGGTAATTTTGCATTGTCTATTACTGTGTGAAATATGCAGCGGTTGCATTGCAAAGAGGGAACATTAGCACAGAGATGGATGAATTGCGGAGAGCAGTACGCAGTATCCGATATTCCACACTCCCTCACAGTCAGCCTTTCTTTTGTACAAGCCTCCTCCTCCTCTCCATGGCAAAGGTATAATCAGGCCCCAGTGTGCATTGGATAGATGGGCGTGGAGTTCAGTGCAGCTGCAAGGCAACATGGGGATACAACGTGTAGCGGATCTATTCTTAGCTATGTGACAACATGGCTATGTCTGCATCACTCACAAACCGAAGAAAATGGGGTTGTGTACATTTGACTCCAAATTACACAGCTACCTTAAACCGCAAATGGTTTCACTAGGTGATGGTTTCAGTGCTGCGTAACTATTACGTTTTTGCTTCCATATCAGATCATGCAGTTTGCTCTAGTTTCTAGGATCTATTGAGTGCAGACAGACATACCGCACAACTACCATCCTTTGCACTGACTAATGCACAGCGAATGGGAGGGGAGAAAAAGCACGTGTACTGGGCGTTTCTTAAATTAATCCATAGTCCAATCACGGGGCGGGAGTTTTGAATAAATCTGCATGTTTTAAAGAAGGCGTAATATCCTGAGTGCTGATTGGTTAAAAGGAATGGAAGCAGCCAATCGCTTAAATGACAGGCGCTCAGCTGGGCCGCGAAGCCCCGCCTCATTTATATATTCACGAGGAAAGCCCGGAAACGTTGTCGCTTAAAGAGACAGAGAAGGAATTTCAGGCAAAAGGTTGAAACAACGAAAACAGCTGCGAGCACAAAAAAAAGACAGACACGAGAGGAAGGGACGTAGTCAGCCAACAAGCGAGCTATGTGGCAAAACAAGAGTAGGAGGACGACATTGAATCGGTTAGAGTATTTCACCTTTACGTGAGACACCCAGCTACGGTTGCTAAGGTGGCGTTTAGCTTCGAAATCGATTTTCGCCCCGATAACGTTAGCTACCTGGAATGCGACAACGCAGCAGTGAACATGGTAGAGAGATAAGAAGAAGAGGAAGGCCAAACTCCCAGACGACAGGGACGCTCAGTTCAAGCTGCCAGGTTGTGTTTTTCCTCCTGAGTCCACCTCCTTTTGTTTGGTAAGTAGGCTTCACAATCTATATGGGAATTGTACTAAAGGTGCTGGTATGTTTTGTTATTCCTAGATGCTTGCAGTTAAACCCTTGCACTTTGAATATCCATGTCGCCGCAGTCATCATTTTTATTTAAATCAGAGCAAAGGATGATTGGTATCCAAGCCTTTAAACCAGCTGATGACCTGACAGTCACGTTAGCTTGAAGGGAGAGTAGGGGGGCGTGCCCCTGCTTTGTCTGCCTTCCTCACTCCTTCTTTATGTGTGTGCGCATCCGTGCATGCAGTCTGCGGTGTTAAGAGGATAGAAACCTCAATTAATTAATCACCTGTGTGTGTGTGTGTGTGTGTGTGTGTGTGTGTGTGTGTGTGTGTGTGTGTGTGTGTGTGTGTGTGTGTGTGTGTGTGTGTGTGTGTGTGTGTGTGTGTGTGTGTGTGTGTGTGTGTGTGTGTGTGTGTGTGTGTGTGTGTGATCAATATGCACATGTAAATATTTGATTTTGTTACAACTGCACACTGGTGCCTCCCTGGTAATGTGCATATATGGGGTGTGCAAGAAGGAGGTTTCAATCGGCACTTGCATGGTTATGACTATAACTCAGTGGGTGAAACATACAAGAGAGAGGATTGCAGTGGCCGTATTATCCTCATGGATTGCGTTTAAGAGTTGCATTGCATCATAAAGTCTTGTTACAATGAATATATAATCTATAAAGTGTTGAGTAGAGTCAGTTATTACAGTGTCATGATGCTGAGCTGCAATGCACTGCCTCCTATTGTCCTGGCAAGCAGGGCAGGATGCCATTGACACACATTAGGTGTATGCAGTCACACTCACTCTACATCACCCATACAGCACACGTGCATATGGGGATCCATCAGCTGCCTCACATGTATGTGAATACAAGATCTCTGCACACACACACACACACACACACACACACATTGCTGCAGCAAATGCACAGTCCCCCCCCCCCCCCCTGTCTGGAAGAAACCATTGGGCTTTGTCCTCAGCTGAGTGTGACGTCATGCGGATCTTCGTTGTAACCAACCCTGAAGGCGTGTTGTTCAGCAGGCCTGGGCCCTGGGTCTGGGCTTGTCCCATGCAACGCCACTCTTTGACATAAGATTTAAATGTTAAAACACACTGTGAAAAAGAAAATAGGAGACATTAATTTGGTCTATTGAGGTAAGACAAAGAAATTAAGAAAATCCTGTCACAGCGATCCAAAACTAAAAAGAGTATTGGACTTTTTTTTAGTATGGAAGAATGCCAGGAATCCCCAGTGATGACTGGTCTGTTTGCTTACTTCAAAATGTACAACAACAAACATTATCAACCTCATGCAGCCAAGTACATTGAGTTAAGCAGTGTGGTCATGAGTCGCCTGTTTCCTCATGGTAAGATATGGAGCCATTTGTACCTAGTTAGGCTATTTAGAAGAGTTCATTATGGTCAACATGACTCTAACTCAAGGCTTGTAATACTTTAAGAGCCCAGTTTCTTCTGCTTCTGTCTGAATAGATTAGGCCCAGACTAACAATGTTACAGCCTCTGTCAAATATTGGTCTACAACTGGCTCTTCTGTCTTCTTACCTTGTCCTGCAGTTCAGCAACAATATAGTGTTTTATTTAGTTCATCTGATCATCTGACATTAAGGGATCCTGTAGTCATCCTGTGGTCCTCTGTGCACCTAGTTTATGTTTGAACAACTGGAATATACCGTCTGTACCACCGCTATCTGACTGAGTGGTTATGTTTCACGGTTGCAATTCTCCTTTTTTAGTGTCTGAACCTGGCATCATTTTGACGTGTGTGTGCATGGAACGTGGGGTGGCTATTAAACACTTTGAGCTGATCAAGGCTTGTCAGCCCTCCAATGGGTCTCTGCAGGATTTGATGTTAGAGATTACAGATGATTATGTGGGTTAGATCCAGTACTCAACTCTGCTCTGGGCTGTATTGATGTACGTCAATAGTGTGTCGTGTGTTGTGTGTCGTGTGTCGTGTGTGTGTGTGTGTGTGTGTGTGTGGCTAAATTACCTCTTTTACATAAAGAGCTATTCACCCATTAAGTGTTTATTTAAGAGTAACACATATAACCCATGTAATTGCACAAGCATGTGCATGTCACCGTGATTACATGTTTTTTTGATACATTGCCCTAAGCCATCACCAAGAACTAGTTCTGACTGGTAGACTCACACAGAACAATGTCTCTCTTGTCTTTAAATCAAATAAAAGACTACTTGTTTTAAAAACTTCTACTTATAGCTTTCTAATCTATACATCAATATAAACCTCGTCGATCCACCAGTTTTGCCTTACAATAAAGCTCCTCCCATATACACGCACCCTTATGCACTGCGCCACCTGGTAAATAGTGACACTATAAAGATCTTTTCCACTTGATCCATTTGTTTGTGGAAGCCCAGGGGTTAAAATAGTATATCCTTTTGTAAATTATAACATCTATCACACAGAATAAAGGCAGGATGCATTACTAGATGTTTTAAAAGTGACACAGTTGAAAATTCCTTACATCATCTTAAAATGGCCTCTGGGTTCCCAACCCTGGGTTTGAGAATTGCTGCAAAAAGAGACATTTAGAGCGATGCTGTTTATTATAAGGTACCTCGTTCAGATCAGGGACAGAGTGGAGGCACGTTGAGTTGAAAGATAAAATTAACAATAGGATAGGTCAGAGGGCAAAGTAAGTTGTGTGTGAATGTGCATGTTTGCCTGTATTTAAAGATAAATGTATCCCCACACTAAAGACACACAAGATTAGAGGACAAGAACACACTATTCATAAAATGGCACCTATGTATCTTTGACTGGTTCCGCTTTAACCTTTAAACCCTCAACTCGGTCTTTACACATTCCACACTAACTAAACCAGGCTTCAGGCTTACTGTTAAAGGTCACTTAGTCCACTTACCATTCTTTCAATAAGAAGAACTAGTTATTCCTCTCACGTACCTGCATATTTCATGTGTTTGGATGGTTTCTAGTTTAACCTATTTATAGGGCACTGAATTCAATTAATTGAAGGAGGCTTGGAATACATGAATATTGTCAAACTTTTTTAAATGTTGTGAAGGGTCAAAGTCTATTGACAATTAGATCCAACAAAGCAATGCAATAATGAGGTAGTCACTTAAGCAGTATTTTGAAGGATATGAGTAGTTTGCTGTGTTATTTTTAATCTAAGCGGCCTTAACAGCCCACGTAAACCAGGACTGAATGTAATTTTAATGTTGCATCTGATTGACCTTGCGAAGTGCTTGTTACATGATGGAGTTGCCTAAATGGTTGGGATGAAAAAAAATAATGAAAAAGTAAAGAGAGAGCTCCTAATTTAATTAGGTATTTATTTATAAAACGTATAGGCTAAATCAAAGTTTCAGGATTTATTACCAAATTGTGGATAAGCGCAGTAATAGAATACCTTCAGAATGGAAATATTGAGAATGGGCTGAAAGCAAATGGCTAAAACTGGCTAATATTAAGTACTATTTTATGTATCCTGGGGATTGAAAACCCACCCTTGTCATGTTTCATTAATATTTTCAGTAACAGGAAACTAGCATCGCCTTTTGAAATCTGTATTTTTCTCTCTGTAAAGGGCTCCATCTTTGTTTTGAATCTTTGGTGGCTCCATCTATAGTAGCAGCCTGCTCAGCCTTTTTCAAACACAGCTGACAACAGAAAGAGGGAGGAGGATGTCAAGGTGACACTAGCACCTGCTGAATAAATCAACATGGTTTGACATGACACTCTGAAAGACAGGGCTTCTGTATTGTGTGGGTATGTGAGAGTTTTATCTCTGGATGTTTTTGACTTTGCTAACAGGACTTGTGAATGTACATTTAAGTCATTTATCAAGCAAAAAACCTGCATTTAATGATCAGCAACTTTGATAATCAGTTCATTATCATGATTAGTTATTCAAATAGCATACTATTAATAAACAATAGTTCCAGCTTCTCCATTGTGAGGCTTTACTTTGTTTGAACCCTTTTATGTCATTTTAAACAGAATATCTTTGGGTTTAGGACTGTTGGTAAGGGAAAACAAATCCTTTGTGCATGCTGCGTGGGGCTCTGGGAACTAAAATAATGGACCGATTAATCAATAATTTCTTGCAGTCCTAGTTGGGGGAAGTGCAATAATGACCAAACTAATACACAAATGATAACTAATATATGCAGTTTCAAATGTGGAATATGAGGATTTTGTAGCATGGAAATCGAGACCCACATCTTTTCTGATGTAGCATCTGGCAACGAGCAATACACGTTCCTAACTTGGCTGCACCAAAGCATGCATTTCAAAATACCACTGCACGCAATTAGATAGCACTACAACGACTACGAGCAATCAGAGCAATGAACAAGGTGATGACTTTGACGGTGCATCACCGTCGTCATCAGTTTCGCCATCACAGATAGTATGATTTGACTGGTGAGTTGGGATTATCTGACATAGTAAATGAGCTCACATAACATGAAAGATATGTATGAGCCATTTAGTTTGTTGATATGGCTTTCAAGCCCCAGAATCAATGAGTAGATACTGAAAGGCAGATATAGCTCTATATGTGCATTATATAGGTCAACACAGAGCTTATCAAGCTAAGACCTCGCCCCCTCTCGTTCTTGTCGTGTTCCCTCTGCCCATTACTCTTCAGTACATTGTCATTTGTCAAAGCCCTCTCATCTTCTTGTGCTGCTTTTATTTCCATCTCTCCATTTTCCCCTTGGGATAAACTGTAATACCCACTCTTGCAAATCATTTAATTATATTATTTTACATAATGCATTTGTATGTGGATTTATAAAATATAAAGTTGCAATAGTGACCTTTTTTGCATTGATGTGTGCAGTATGTACACTGGAAGTACATTTTGTCATCTATTTCCTAATATTAAAATAACATACATAATTGTTTACTTCCTGTAGATCTGAAAGCATAAGTTTGTATCTTATCCTCCCAAAAAGTTTTAAAGTCTGTTGTGTAACACCTTCAAGGAGTACAGGGATGTCCGAGCATGTGCGTGTCGGTGTTTGTTTTTTTCCCCACAAAGCATCAGAGAAGTTGCCTACAAAAAAAAGTGGAGCCTTGAAGCCATTTGTTTATCATTGTCTTTTTTGTATGTATAGTTGTGGTGCATTAGTGTGCTGTAAGCGTTTTTGCGTGTGGCTGCTCTCATGCGTTTCATCTGAGCCAGGGAACAGCTGAGCTGGAGCATTTTTGTTCTAATTGCAGTGATCTGATTCCTTGGCAGGATCCCTTTTGTACGATGGCCCAGTATAACAAGCAGAGGACACCATCAGTGTCATGACACAGTTGAAAAGCATCACCAGATGGGCTGAAGAAATTACGCTTTTACACAATGTCAAACTATGACCAGCATACTGTATGGTTGAGTTCAGTGACAAACTATCTCCCAAGATTAGTCTCACTCTCACACTGTGATAAAATAGTCCTCATTATGTGTATCATCAAGGTGAACAAGAATGTTTTTATACCTCCATGCTGGTGACAGCTGTGTATCGATGTTCTCAGGTTGTCTGTACGTCCCATTCTTGTGATATCCTAGGAATTCCTTGACAAGGTGTCTTCAAATTTGGAACAAATGTCCACTGGGACTCATTGATGAACTGATTCAATTTTGAAGGTAAAATGCCAAGGTCACTGGGGCCTCACAAAACATTTTTTAGCAGAAACGTAAGAATTTTGGTACCACCAAATTATGACAGTTTATATCCTGAAGGTCAAAGGTCAATTTTACTGTGACATCATAATGTTTCTTGACAGACATTGCTGTAAAACACAACAACAGCAGCAAGCCTTGTTATTTTGATGACATGTCATGGGAAACATTTTGGAAGATATACCACTGGGGCTAGTTACCTTTTAAAGCTGTAGTTTAATGTGCTGATCAGATTGGATGTTTGCTAAATCAAAGAGTCAGTGTCATATTTTCATACAGACATTAAACAGAAAGGCATACACACATTTGACCAATATTCAACTTGTTTATATTGTTTGTGTTTATTTAGGATATGAGTGTGTACAGCCCTGCCATAGGGTTCAACCACAGAGTAGAAACCCTTGTGGTACCAAAGCCTGTCATTATTAACTACTGCTTAGCAAGCACAAGCATGACTGATCTCAGGATTAACCCTGGCCAGACCCGTCTCTGCCCTTCACCCTGTTACGCCCTCCAGACCAAAACGGATGAGCCACTCTCTGTGCATGTATATGGATGTGTGCAAGCTTCCCTGGTATTTTAGTTAAGGTTAGTGATTGTCCTCAAATTCATTATAAAGTTTTGCTATGTTTCCTCCACAAATGGCTAAAGGGACTTTAGCTGAGCTCTATGTATCGTAATCTCAATCATGCACTATGGCTAGTAACCAATCAGTCAGGTCGGCTCGTAAAAAAGTGACAATATACCCTGGTTAGATATCAGTTAGCTACATAGCAAGGAAAGCGATGCTCTTTCAATTACCAGATGGCAGGCTGGACGACATTCAGCCGTTACCAGTTTGAGTGGTGCAAAGCCACAATGCTGTGCGAGTTCCCCAAGCATGAAATGGGAAAAATGGGAATCAATTTAAATGGAGGAAAAATGCACAGAAAAACACCCAAAGATAAGGAGAAGAGGAAGAAACACACATATAGACGCAGAGAGTAAGGTAAAAAGACAGGCAGCTGAATAGAGAGAGAGAGAGAGAGAGAGAGAGAGAATTTCCTGTCCTCCATGAATAGGCAACATATTTCTCTGGAACATTCCATCCTCTGAGCTGGCCCGGCCTGTCACCAAGACTCAGGGTGCCACACTCCTCCCCATCTCTACATTTCTTCCCATTGCACGCTGTCTCTCTCCTTCCTCCTTCTACAGATCAACCATTACTTGGTTGTATTCTTCTCTTGCCTTTTTATATTAGGATTAGATATTATATAGCAAAGAGTAATTGAATATGACATAATGTTACCGTGAGGTGTGGATCAGTAGATAAATACATACATATTTGATCATCTCTCTGAGGAAATTTAATCACAGCAACTTATTACATGATACTCAATAGAAGCATTTTCGGACTTGCAGGATCTAGTCATGAATGGTGGAAATAGAGAGAGGCCTATTTGGTAATGGAAAAACAAATAAAAGTTATTTCAGGCATGCTTTATTTGGACAGTCCGGTGTTTAAAATGGACTTACAAAATGTCTGCATTCAGCAATGTCTATTTTTTGCATCTGCCCGAATTAAACCTAGCCCCAATCCTAAATGTAACGCAAACCCATAAAGATTGCAGTTAAGTGCTTATACTTAACAGGCATGTCTCTTTATAGCTCTGTGATGTGGCAGAGTGATAATTCAATATGATAATGTATTGTCTTTACATGGAATCAATATCATGCAGAAATCACATGGTGAATTACGTTATCTAAATTGAAAATAAGCACATTCACTCAAACTTTTCACAAAAGTGAAATAAAACCTGAAATACCTGAGGGAATATCATTTGGAAACTGCAGTTTGGATTTTATTATCAAACAAACTCGTCATATCTCTCAATAAGTATACATGGGCCTCGTTGCACATAATGTCCATTTTGCACTGAAGTTCTTCACAAATGAGAATGAAATCACCTCGTTGGGACAGAAGATTTTAGCCATATCACCCAGCAGCTACTTATCTTCTTTATTAACAGGAAGCTGGTCAAACATACCCTTCCAGAAAGAGTTAATCTCGCTGAATTGTCACAGTGCTCTAGAAATTTAAGTATAAAGCATCCACTCTGGATGGAAAAACAACCTGCAGGAACTGTCTATTTAATGACGATCGAGTTTTGGGTGGGGTTATAGCCGTCAAACTGGCAGGTAAGCATCCTATTCAGAGGTGCAGTCCTGCTGTAAAATCCTGTTGCTTGCAGAGAAATAAGGGCTGAAATGTTGAAAATAGAAAGCAGTTAATGTTATTACCCGGCGGTGACACATAATAACCGATGCTGCTTAAGTTAGAAAATGAAGATTGAGAAAAAAAAGCATATGCTGTATGAGTGAGAAAGCCAGCACTTAACAGGGGAAGGGTGTTGTATTTATTAAAAAATGTTTTAAAATGGCAAAAAGTTAATTTCGCACACTGACACCTACAATATTTCAACCTTATTACAGTATATTTTACTTAAATGTTGAGGTAAAACCAAACATATTGCATCAAAAATACCAAATGCATCAGAGCCATCAAGTCAAATCGTCAGTGCGTCTAATATCCTTGTTGATAGTCTGCACACTGGAGTTTTGCCCACTGTTTGGCTGCTGCTCGCTCTCATCACTCCCTTGTCGGAGAGATGTGCACCTCTTAACACCCCCCCCCCCTCTCACACACACACACACACACACACACACACACACACACACACACACACACACACACACACACACACACACACACACACACACACACACACACACACACACACACACACACACACACACACACACACACATAAACAGACACATGCATGCACACACTTTCCTTTCCCACCCCTTGTCCACCACCCCTCTTCCTCTCCTCCTTTTGTTCTCTCCCTACCAGAGAAGGAGGGTGAATTGGACCTTGTTTTCATTATGTAAAACTGGTTATTTAACACTGTGACTAAATCATTTACTGAAGGAAGTTTTGGGCTGGTTGAGTCCGATCGAAACTCTTGAGTTTTTAAAGGCTGTGACTGTTTAGTGCTGGTGGGTAAAACCCCCAAAAAAACACAGCTGGTGTCACTTTGAGAGGCCCAGAAAAGCAAGTCTATGTGTGTAACCTAGCGTTTCACATGCCAACGGCTGAAAATCCAACCCCAACGTTGTAACATCAAAACAAACACTGCCATGCTCTCAAGTCAGGATTGCATTAATGCGTGTGTTTGATGGAATGTAAATGAGTAGTGTTTTCAATGCTTCTTTCTCCTCAGCTGCACTCAGAGTGCCCTTGAATGGAGGAGGGCCTTCACCGAGATGACACACCCTTTTGACCCAAATATGGAAGGCAACATGGGCTCTTAAAGGGACAGTAGTGTGTGTGTGAGTGTGTGTTTGTGTATGTGGGGAATCCTAAATAACAGTGTTGCTTGAGAGCATTGAGTCCCCATTATAACAGTTTTTACAGGCTTTGCTGTAAAAAGCAGATGCCAAGCCTGTTTCACGACAGGAACCTTGCCTAATATGATCTGCCCGTCTCTGTCAGTTCATCTTCCTCTGTGTAACTTGCTGTCTATGTCTACTATGACTTCTAAGCCCCCCCCCCTTCACATCTCTATATTTGGCGGTACGTAGTGTTGAGTGTTGTTTTTTTAACCTCATTTCTGCTTGCTATTCAGACAAATGCACCAAAACAACTGACATACTTCCACATGAATTGATGCATACTACTGTCAATAAATCAATTAGTCAATCAGCGAGAAATTATTCGACAACTGTTTTGATCATTGATTAACAACTTTGGCCGATTTCGTGCCTGCTCGCGCACGCAAGTGTGTGATGCACTGCATACTTTAACCACACTACTCTGATTGAAATAGTTCTTGCCGGGTCAACATGCTGTTCCTTATTAGCTCACAGATGACATAACACACACACACACACACACACACACACACACACACACACACACACACACACACACACACACACACACACACAACACACACACTCTCCTGGTACTCAGCTGATAAACTTTTTCACATGCACGTCATTCTCTAACTACACTCTAGCAGCAGATAAGCTGTGTGTGTGTGTGTGTGTGTGTGTGTGTGTGTGTGTGTGTGTGTGTGTGTGTGTGTGTGTGTGTGTGTGTGTGTGTGTGTGTGTGTGTGTGTGTGTGTGTGTGTGTGTGTGTGTGTGTGTGTGTGTGTGTGTGTGTGTGTGTGTGTGTGTGTGTGTGTGTGTGTGTGTGTGTGTGTGTGTGTGTGTGTGTGTGTGTGTGTGTGTGTGTGTGTGTGTGTGTGTGTGTGTGTGTGTGTGTGTGTGTATTATGCAATAAAGTAAGGGTGAGGATGAATTGCATAGATGTTTGCGTGTTCTCTAAGGCATTAACCTAATTTATGAACTGTACACACACCTACACCTGTGTGTAGGTGTGTGTGTGGGGGGGGGCCACACTATGGGAAGAGATTACACAAGTTGAACACTGTACACAAAACATGCTTTAAGCTGTCAAGGACACATGTTTAGCACACAAGCACACACACACACACAGTTTGAGGAAAGTGCTCTTTGGTCTCGTTCTCTACTTCTGCAGAACAGGCCAAGCAGGAGCAGGTGGGCCCCCCCGATCCACTACTTTCCCCAGCCAATCAGGATCTAAGTCACTACAGCTGGCCCCCCTTTTCTCTAGCCAATCAGCTGTCAGCACCCCCCTCCCTTCTTTCCCTGTACGCCTTCACTGCTGAGTGAGCAAAGCACGCCTTGCTCTATCAGCTGAGAGGAAACGACAGAACGAAAACAGAGAGAGAGACAGTGAGGGTGGGGTAGCGAGAAAGGGTTGAAAGGAGGGGTCTGTGAGTAGATAGAGGAAGAGAGGAGAGGGTGAGGAAGAAAAGTAATGGGAGGAGAAGAAAGGGGAAACGCTAGCATGTGAAGTGGCCTTTGTATTCAAGATATTTTGGGGGGCGCGAATGAGAGAAAGGAAGAAAGAGGGCGGGGGGAGCTTGAGCGAGAGGGAAAGAGCAAGATGGGTGAGGGGTGAGAGTTGTTGGTGGGATTTGAGTTTGTGTATGACAGAGGGTGGAGAGAGGTAGACAGGAAGAAAACAAAAAACAGAGAGAGAGCGAGAGAGAGTGCAGTCTATCAGGCTTCCTCACGAAACAAGCAGAGGGAGGAAGAACAACTTGACTTATCTCTGTCTTTCTCAATACAACCTATTCAGGAGGAAGGAAGCAAAGAGAGGCAACAAACTGGAGAGGATAGAAAGAGAGAAAGCGAGAGAGAGAGGCCTGACCCAGTGGACTAAAAAAAACACAGAGGAGGACAGAAAGAGAAGGCAGCAGTTACCCATCCAGCCACCAAACTACAGAGGAAGGAAGGAGAAAGACAGACTGAGAAAGCCAGATAAACCCCATCTTTCTAAGACGGTGAGTGTCACTAGTTGTCCTGCTGTCAAGCAAAGTGATTGTAAAAATGTTGCTCCTGTCATATTGTCAGCTGGGCTCTGGTGACTCAATGTCTCCTAAAATGGCCACATGAAAGGCAGACAGATAGGCAGGCAGACATGCAGACGGAGGGAGGGAGAGAGAGACAGAAAGGGACCCCGTGTCAAACTGCATTCTCAGCAACCATGTCACTGAGCCAGCTCAGTTTAGACTGTCATGACTCCCCAGCCTGAGTACTGTATGTGTGTTTTGTATTACAACTAGTGTCAACTTAACCTGTCTGTTGTCACTCCGTCCCATTGTGCACAATGACATCAGATTTCCAAACTCTAGGTGGCTCCTGTGATCTAATCAACAGGTGATTGTTTGTAGGAGCAACTTTTTTGTGTAAGGGAATGTGCACACAAGTGTGTGTGTCTGTGTGTTTATCAGCCTCCAGGCACAGCGCAGGCCTGGGAGTAGCTAGGGCGGTTTTCTGCTAAAAGTTGATGAGACAATTGGGGCATTTGGGAGGTTGCTAACTTCATGCTGACATTATCTCACTGCTGGGTGTAAAGGGTGGACTGGGGACACAGGGAGGGCAGAGTGCAGCTAGCAGCTAGAGACAAGAGTGTTTACGAAAGGCCTACTAAAAAGGATGAGCTTATATCCTGTCATTTCAATAAGTCTATAACAGGCATTTAAGAAAAATGCTGCCATATGCAAAGTTAGTCAAAACATTAAAGATGAAATGATTAAAAATGAACTGTCAAGTTTGCGTGCTGATTGATGTTGGCATCACAACACATTGTTTTATAATTTGGTTGTTGGATGGCTTCAGCTAATACAGTTCTCAACCAGATCTTGTAAGAACGTCATTCCACAGAATGTTGCCCTTCTTAATGAATAGTTGTGTTTTTATTTGTTCAGGATGGAAAATATAAAAACAAGCACAGGTGGACAACCTTGTTTTTTGATTACTGTGGCATTTCATTGGTGTACAGTGTCTCTCTGAAGACTGCCTCTGTATGATAGATTGTAGAATAAATTAAAAGATAGCATGGAATATTAGTGTTCAAATAATATAAGCTAATTTTGAGCAATTATCAAGCATGGCAACTTATAAATGATTCACTTATTTAAACTATAACACCCTAAAGGTAGAGAGTAACATAAGCTGAGTATGGGCTAAATTTCCTCCAGGAGCCACTTGTTTTACTTTATTGTTAAAGTTTGCAGCTCTATTGGCTTTTGAATGGTGTGGATCTACAATTCTACATACCATTATATTATAATAATACATGATATAATGTAATATGAAAAACAGTCCTTAAATAATATCATGAAATAATATAATCTCTAAAGTCGTAAGGGAGTAGGCAAGTTCTTGTAAGTCCAGACAACTGTAAACAGAGAAGGTGTGTGTGTGTGTGTGTGTGTGTGTGTGTGTGTGTGTGTGTGTGTGTGTGTGTGTGTGTGTGTGTGTGTGTGTGTGTGTGTGTGTGTGTGTGTGTGTGTGTGTGTGTGTGTGTGTGTGTGTGTGTGTGTGTGTGTGTGTGTGTGTGTGTGTGTGTGTGTGTGTGTGTGTGTGTGTGTGTGTGTAGCATCTGGGTGTTGTAATGAATGTGCACAGGCCAAGTGTCGGGGTATTTTCTGAGGCTAGACTGTGCAGACTTTGAACTCCCCCTTCAATCATATACGATTCATTGCCACTTAAATGACTGATGAGAATCTCAGTCTAGTGTGTATATATGCTTCTCCACATGTAAATCAGAACTTTTGCCTCTGTGTTAGCTTTTTTCACCACCAGCTCTCTCATGATGAGGAAATTAAATGGATCTGATCAAAGACTGTTTGCCTATGATCTCATGACCACATGACCACAGTCTTCTTCGGCCTACAGGAACACAAAGACACAAAGACTTGCACATATTTCAATACGCCTCAGCAGCTAAATATCCTCCTTGAAGGACACGGCCATCTCCTGAACAAAATGTTTGCGCTCCACAACAGGCATGTCTCAAGTCAAGTGTACTGAACCCTTTGACCTCAGGCCTTCTCCATGAGGTACTAGTGTTTCTTAATGCTGCTTTAGTCAGGCTGCCCCTCAGTCCACAATAAAAAATAGTCATATCAAGTTTTAGACTGAAAACAAATTCTCCTGAGTAGTTACCTTAAATCATGCACACATATAAACCCTGAACAGTTAAAGGAGAATTAGAGTTTTTTTTTCACACGTGACACAATAGAAGAGTCTCCGTGTCAACACGTTCTCACTTACTGGGAATAAATATGAATTTGTATGATGATTTGGGGCATCTCCACAGTTGGACATTTTCGATTCCGTCTTTGTGTAAATCACCCTCTTTCTTCAGTGTCAGAGATTTATTTTCTATCGCTTTCAGGCGCAGCATGACAGAAATGTCATCACTCACTGCTATGGATACGCAGTTAATAAATACATTTGTTGTCCTTGACATGCACAGGGGATTGCCATTTGGTGCATCTTATTTGTATGGTTTATGTGCTATACCTACTTTTACAGGTACAGTACAGGCAGGGTGATTTTTCATATCCTTGACTGTGTGAGTAGCACACAGTTAGTGTGCACAGTTTGTGCATTTTACACAGACCAGATTGTAAGAGTAGATAAGAAGTGAATCTGAGTACATTGTCTAAGAGGGCAGGTGTTAATGTATTAAAATCACTACAATATTCAGTGATGCAATAATAGAGTTCTCAAGTCTGAGTTGGCACACATGCCCAGCAACCTGAAGCATTTCTTGGGGTGAAGCCAGAGTTTTCCCCCTCCTCTGTTGGCTCTTGGATCATGCCTGAAAAGGGTTGGGTATCCTCTGCCAACCTCCTACTCAGCTAGTTCAAAAAAAGGTCAGAAATCAAGTGGGAACTAGCACAAAGCTTTTGGGTTCTCCCAGAGAGCTATGACACGGGCAATGACTATAAATACTCATTGCAGACACCTCTACCGTTCTTTGCCCATCCCCCACTCTGTGTTGGCTTCTAGGGCTCACTTCGGAGACTCCACCTGTCTTCAGAGGGCGTGACTCCTGTATTGTGTTGATTTTACTCAAGTCAAACTGCTTATCTTTTGGTATTTGACTTGGTAATGAGATTAACTATATCCCTGTTTAACTGGGGCAGTTCTGGTTCGGCCCCAAGTGTGTCCCCCACCCAGAGATATTGGCAAAATAATCTGGTTTATCGCATTTGTCTGCAAAATTCTCTTGGCTTGGGCAAGTTGATATCTCATCTCATCTCATCTCATCTCATCTCATCTCATCTTCAACCGCTTATCCGGGGTTGATATGTGACGCTTAAATGTTTTTACAACATACAGAGATATCACCATGTTCCCTCCTGTCCATATTAGCCTACTAGCAAAAGCCTATAACCTACTTATACCTACTTATAAGCCTACTTATATTGTCTATAAGTTAAAGGCAATTTCATGGCATGTATGCTACCAATAAAGCAAATAACAATCTTGGGTTGTTAAAGGATATATTTGATTAAGTTAGTCTGTGCAAGCTCAGATGGGGAGTTGATCACTACATATGTGTATAGGAATTTGGGGATTTTTATTTAACAGCCCTTGCAGGTTCACCAGTAGGTACATTTCAGGTTTGTTTCAATCTAGTGGAAAATACCTATGAACAAATCTTGTTATTTACATTTAATTTTTCGCAACTGTTTTTTTTTTCTTTTCTCTTGCTTGATTTATAGGCCTATGTCATCACTCCTGTGTACGCAATTGATTGTGTCATGATGATTCAAAAGGAAGTACTAGAAAGTGAAGTAGCTGGTTTCTTTAATGCAGGTCTAAATGGAAAGCAACTGCATTTCTCTTCTTTACCGAGAAGGGTGTTAGCCAGATTAGCTTTCTGTCACTTTTTAGATTTCAAGTGTTGGATGAAATGTGTAAGCAATTCAATCAAATTACATTTACCTGCTTTAGGTCAACAGAACACAGGCCTTTATCACAATGTGTTTAAATGGAGGACAGCCATTTTGATAGATATTTTCTTGGAGGAGCATCTTTGCCAGTCTCCCCAGCACCCCCCCTCTCTCTTTCTAGCTCTGCTTTTTTTCTCCCTCTTTGTGGCCAAGCACAAAAGAGCTGTTATCCTTGGGCTACTGGTTGCCATCACAACAGCTCACCCACCCCCATCCACATTCCCAAGTTCTGGTCCAAGTGGGTCAGGAAATGGCCCGCTTCTCTCGTCTTTGGACCATTTAGTGCCAAGTTAGAACTGGAACAACTCAACTCAACTCTCTGCTCTGCGAGTGGCTCCTCCATGTTCACACTCAAAGTGTTGGGTTTTTGTACTCAAAATGAAAATTAAAAGAGAAAGAGAGTAATATTGTCCATCTGATGACTTATTAAGTTATTAAATGCTAAGAGGATTGATTACTTCATTATTTGTCTTTTGTGTTGTTCTCATAGTCTCATCTTAATTACTAATGGCAAACTAAAAGCAACTGACTGACCCCTGATTTGATTAGTTTCTTTGTCTTTCTGTCTCTTCAGTGATTCTGGGTGGAATGACCCTGCCATGATGCCACAGCTATGCCACACTCCATGCCCAGGTGACCAAGGAGGGCGTGTCTGGCTATCAGACAATCACAGAGGGAGCCATAATAGAGTTATTTGCGATTCCAGTTCAGAGACATTTTCTCTCAAGAGCCTCCTGCATCACTGACGCTCCGCCCCTCTGGTGAGTTTTAGCCTGTCTGACCAAGTTGTTTGTTACTTCAAATGGGTAAAAGAAATCTGGTTTTATTCTTGGAAATGTATCCAAGGTATTTGACAAGCATACAGTCAAAGGCAAAAAGTGGCTTTCCTGCAGTGTTGCATTATACATAAACACATTGTAGTAACATCAAATCATAAACTATAATAACTATTATGGTGTTAGTTGATTGTATTTTCATTTTAAACCGACAAACCTTTTTTATTTCTCCTCAGGTCGTAGCTTCTGCGTCCACCACCTTCACTACTGCCTCCTCTGGAGTCCTTACTGTTTCCTGATTATCTATCTTGGGATGTTGGCGTCGTTTTGTGGCAGCTGCCATGGAGATGAACGGATTTCTTTGGTAGACCATTGTAGACACAACCACCAGATGTTGTGCCAGATGGGCAAAATTAGACAAGGACGGGCAAAGAGGTGAGATACTGATCTTGGGCATTGTCTTTAATATATAATTAAATTAGGCTTAGAAAAATAAGGCTTATTCCTTGACTAAATTGCATTCATATAGTGGCCCATGCGGTTGCGGTGCAAAAGCACCTGTTTTTCAGTGAGTGATGGCTGCGCCCTGAGTTAAACAAAGTTCCGCTTTTGGAACGCGGTAGTGCCTGACCAACTTTTTGATGTTTTTGGCAAGAATATTTCTTCAGGGCAGAAAAGGTTAACTACCTACACCTTTTTCAGATATCATCATGACATGGTGTTTGTCTATGGCAGTCAGTCTCTACTCCGCTATGTAGAGATCTGTGAAAGACACGCTAACCTGTATGCTGTATGAGATGCATTAATTGTATTCAAATATGTAACAAAAGTTTCCACGTGTAATGCAACAAATGTTCAGAACCAAAGGCAGGCCCTATATTATCATTCTATATTCTTACATCATTGTTTATAACTTAGAAAGGCTCAAAGCCTTCTTCACCATGCTATTTTATGTTTTTCTATCACTCATACAGTCTAACATTATTAAATAATAGTATGAATAGTAATGCTGTATTTTTCCTCTCAGGTGCTGTGCGGCTCAGCTTCCTAATTCATATTGTTTGACAACATCACAGCAGGAAGTATAGAACTTCCTATTCCTGTGGACCATCTTACTCTGCCTCCTGGCACCTGTGAGGACCTACTTGACCCTGTTGCAAGTTAGTCAAGACTTTTATCCTCCAGCATAGAAACCATGCGGCACATTCATGTGGAGTTAGCCCACAAAAAGGCTCCATTAGAGCTTCCAGCCCAGGAGGGGGACCTGCCTCCATCTACAGCCCCAACACAGGGCCTAAACCCTGGTGTCAGACCAGGGGGGCCCAGGCACTTTGGCCAGGAGGAGTTGCGGCTCCAAAAGGTCTACCAGCTCTCCATCTTCTCCCAGTTGGGGGGATTTTCTACCTCCACAGAATCCCACACTGATGCCCAGCAGAGGCCTGTCCGGTTGGGGGTGAAGAGGGGGCTAGAGGAGCCCCAATTGACTCCTAAGCGCCCCCACCTGGGGGACTCGTCAGACAAAGAGGTGTTGGAAGGAGGGGTACTGTGTGGGCCAGCCCCAGCTGAAGGTGTTGGGATGGGGATAGCAATGAGCCCTAGTGGGCCTGGTTCTGTATACTCTTGCACACAGATGGAGCACAGAGACTCTGAGGGGGGGCTTTCACCCAGGTCTCCACCCCTCTCCCCAAGCCACAACCCATCCCGACGCCCAGCTCAGCACAATCATGACAGGCCCATTCCTGATGTTTTTTATCCACTCTCACCCAAATCACCCCCGATGTGTGACCCACATGGTCATTTCTGTGACCAGGGCCATTCCCCTAGCAGCTCAGCGAGGACTGAGCCACCCAACGGGAGCCACACACCCACCCACTCACTAGGTAGCCCTGCAAATGAGAGCTGTAGTAACGGGTCATCTGGAGGCCAGAACAGCCCCCACTTACATGAAATGTCCACATATGAGACTCCCAACCCTGCCAGTCCCACCAGCCCTCCAGGCCCTTTCTCCCCACCACACCACACAGAGCTGCAGGAGCCAGGGGAGGCCACAGAATGGGAAGTTGGACTTGAATCCTCCCCACCTGAGAGAAGTGCCACCCAGACTGCCTCTTCATCTGCAAATGGCCTGGCTTCCTGGGAGAAAACTCCCAGCAGCAATGGGCTTCGGCTATCCTCTGGAGGCCACTGGCCAGCCAAAAAGAGACTGCTGTCCCCAAGCGACACAGGCGAGTCATGTTCAGAAGATGAGGGACCCTCCACATCCAAAAGAAGTAGGCTGTCATTAATGGCTTCAGGACTTGGCCCGGCCTCAGGTCGCAGCACTGATGCTAAAGCTGCCCCTTACTGGAACCACCTGCTTCCCTCTGCATGGGACCGCCCTAAGGTCAGCACACTCACTTCTAGCTTGGAATCTTTCTTTAAGTAATTTGAGTTAAAACAAGTGCATCAGCCTATAGTTCCAACTAATTTACTAGCTAATAGCTAGCTGTTATGCGACTTGGCTGCAATAACAAGACAGTAACATCCATGGTGTACCAGTAGCTACTTCACAAGTTAGCCTTGCACATTAGTAGCAAACTGATAAGTTGCAGTCAAGAAAGACAGAATTTATCGCTACTTAGTACAATGGATGACAGAAAAGTGTTCCCTATTAGTGAAACATCTTTCAGTCAAAAGTTTGACTGCAAGAGCTTGAAATGTATAGATATAATATTCCTACAACCTAGGAGGCAAATTAGAGCTGAGGAATACTGTGTTCTTTTTTTAAAATGACCAGATGATACAGTTTTACAACCCTAATTAACAACCACTAGAAGGAAGCTGTAGGTGATTTTATTGCAGCATGCTTTTCAAAAACAGCATGTGCACATTTGCTTGAAAATATTAGCTTTTTAGCATTTTTTCTTAGCATTAAGACCACCATATGTGGAGGCACTTGAAACTTTGAATAAGGAATAGGGCAGGGATGCACAATCCTGCTCCTGGAGAGCTACTGCCCCGCATGTTTTAGGTCTCTCTCTCCTCCAATACATCTGACTCTAATGATTTTCAAACCAAGTGACAAGCTTCAGCTGTTTGATAACGAGCACATCATTAGACTTAGGTGTATTAGAGTAGGGAGAAACCTAAAACATGCAGGGCAGTAGCTTTCCAGGAGCAGGATTGGGCACCCCTGGAATAGGGAATAGCCGTTTACAACGGTTAATGGTAAGACATCTGTGAGCCTTTACAGTTCTGGAAAAGATGCTAAGGCATAAATAAAGAGAAACTAAGAGAATGAGTAAATGTGAAAGAATGAAGTGATGGCTGGCTCATTATCACACCACACTGGAACAGGCTGAGTAGCTCCAGAATAAAGCCCATTGAGGGAGGGTCTATTGTTCCCCCACATGAGGCTGCTGTATCCCTCACACACACTCACGCAAGCGCGCACACACAAACACACACACACACACACATACTACATCCTGCATCCTGCTTAAAAAATGGTTCTGGAAGTGAATTGGCCATTTTTGAACATTGGGAGGCCAGAAAGAGCTTTGAGTGTGTGTGTTAGTGGGATGGGAGTGTGCTAATGGTGACAATAGGGTTCACTCGTTCACTGGTTAGGTTTCATACAGTGGTGGGCTCATTGTGACTAGAGGTGTTAAGAGTGATTGAGCAGGGAAGCACAGGTAGAAAGAGAAAGACAGGATAGTTAAAGAAAAGGAGCAAGACTAAACTGTCACTGGTGATATTTTGGTAAATAAGGTTAGAAAAGGATATTTAAACAACACAGAAAAGCGAGACAGGAGGATATTCTAAAATGCCTTCCGTGGTTTTGATTGAGTGTGGCGATGAAACGACAAGCTGACAAAAAGCTCCAAGCTCTGTAGAGAGCCAGTGTAACAAATGGTTTGCTAATACCAATACGCTAACCATGAGTGAAAGGTTTGTTGTGACCAAGTGGCTAGCAGGTAGCATAGGTTTGGCTAGTGACGAGTCATCTGACAGTTTGGTGGCCTTTAGGATGAACGGCACCCTGGAAATGGAGAATGTTTATGCGTGTGATGCAACATCCAAAAGTCAGTGCTCAGTAAGTAAGAAGACATCTGAATTACACAATTGCATACATTACTCCCACTGGAACACAGAAACACTTACACATGGCCATTTAATCTGTCTTTACTTCCTTTGTTTGTATTTTGGAAGTTACTCATTTAAGAAAAGATATGGACATTAATCAGGATATTAATAGAGAAAAACAGTTCTAATTTCCTTTCTTTGTCCTCTCTTTGTCTAGACCGCCACAGACTGTACAAGATCCGGGAGACGAATAAAAAGTGGGCTGCGGCTGAAAAGGTGAGTGCTCGATCTTATTTTCGACAAAGTCACACCATTTAATTATGATTATAAATATAAAAAAGACAATGCTTCTAAAAAGGGGTTATGAAAACAATATTTTAACTTCATCAGGTGCACTGGTTTTAAGGTTTAGAACATGTACACAATTGTATGAATGAGATACATCCATACAAATGTGTACGTGACAAAGTCAACATGTTGCAGGGAAAGAAGGTGGGAGTTAGTGTAGGTTGTATGTTATTTTTAAATTTCTGGAATGTTTTTTTTTTTTTTTGTCTGAACCTCAATAGTCAGACACACTCATGTTTCAGACAAAATGAGGGTTATCTTAACCACTAATAACCAGGTCTGTTTCGTGTGTGTTTATGGCCATTTTCAGTCGGCAGCTGCGTAGCGGCAGACACACAGACACCAGCCGCTCCACACGTTCCAGTTGGCCCTCATCTTCCATCAGCAGATCTCTTCTCGGCAACTTTGAGGTACAAATGCAAAACATTAGTTTAATAATTTCAGGAGACACGAGTAACTGCAGATCAAAGATGGTGCTGGTGTCCATGTGTCTGAATTGACAGACACAGCTGAAAACCAATGTAAATCCAAGTGAAGCTGGGGTGACTCTTAGGTTCTTCCTTGACGACGCAGACTCTGTGGCTACCCGTACAATTGAATGCAATTTAATACAATAGCTCAGATATAAATTCTACCTTTTATGAATTTTGTAATCTTTAGTTGTTGGTGACTTTGTCAGTAATGTGTAAATTCAATTTTATGTTTATTATTGAGGTCATAGTTTAAGGTGGTTTTGTACTGGTATCTACCGCACATTGAAAGGTGTTTTATACATGTGGGCAGCAAAATATTAGAAATCATCTCAATACAATGCAGTACAACACCACAACTTAACCTAATCTCAATGCAAAAAAGTTTAAATTAATCAACACAATTAAAGTTATAGATTTGGTCCTGTTATTGGGACACTTTTAGAAATTGTGACTGCACTGATGTCCTGGGCATGTCCAAGTTTAAGTTTAAGTTTATTCATCAAAAAGCAGAAAATTGTTGCATAAAGTTGCATTATATTGGAATATTGGTATTATTTTTGTCCTGTGTTTTTTGTTGTGTGAAAAAAATCAAATTTTATCTCCCCTGTGTGTGAATAGGCCTAGCTGTTTTTCTGTTTTTTCTAATATATCTATAATATATTCAAAGAGTCTCCTGTTCACGACTGTATACTCCCCTTTCTTTCTCTTGTGTGTTACAGGAGTCTATACTTAAAGGACGATTCTCCCCGTCCGGCTCAATCGAAGGCTTCACAGCAGAGATCGGTGCCAGTGGCTCCTATTGCCCACAGCATGTCACCCTGCCGGTGCAGGTTACGTACTACGACATCTCAGAGCACAGTGCCCCCTCTCCCTTCCTGGTCAGTCTGTGTGTTTGTATGTATGTCTGCAAGATACTGTGTGTGGTTGGGTGCTTGGTCAAGCACAAACAATAAACCAACACTGTTTACTGCACATGGCAGGTTGTTTGTTTGCTATCATGAAAATAATACATGCAGTGTAGGAAAAACAATGCACAATTGGAGATCGGAAAACATAACAGATACTAGATTGGCCTGAACAAGGTTGCTGTTGGCTTCCTTCTTCAGAACCAGTTGCAAAAAATATGTGGCATGTTTTTCCTTTCCTGCATATATCGTGAAGCTGTTTCTCTGTCCACATCAACACTGAATACTATATTCATCACATATATAATTATATAACATAAGATCACCAAGTACTTTTCAAGGTAGGACCACAATCATATTAAAACAACTAAAGTGCTGCTCAAAAGAAGTCTTAAACGGCTGTGACACTGGACTATTTGGAATCCAGCTGTTTCCACTTTCTTAGCTTCATGCCTCATGTTGACTTTGAATTGCTGTATATAAAAGTGATGAATGTCAGGCCTCTTTTGATTCAGTGAATTGGAATTTAACATTGCACGACTCCCTGTGTAGCTGCATTTGTAACTACAGCATGATGTAGTTACTGTAGAATAAGCCTGCTTTCATATAGGAATTTATTTTGTGTTTTGAAGTGGTTTTAGTGGTTATGATTTTGAGATTTGTTTTTCCATGCATAACTTATACAGATGCATTTCAGTTGATCAAACCAGATATGAAAATAACTGCTGTGTCATACTGCTGCTCCCTAAAATTGTCTTTTTAGCACACTTCTTCCACATTCATACCCTGATTAAAACATACCACACAATGAGTTATTTCGGCATCACATTGATTGAGGACATTTAATAAGTGCCCTGTCTCTGTCTCTCTCCCTCACAGGGGGTGATATCCCTCGAGCCTCTCGGAAAGAAAGGATACAGCATACCCAAAGCAGGGACCATTCAAGTGGTAAGTTTGTCTTCCTTTTCATCCTCATCAGATGCTTTGGAAATGACCAGGTTGTTTATGAATCTTTCAGAGATACCACATTTATGCTACCACAATGTGTTAATATGATGATGTGGAATATGTTATTCGTAGTATGTATCATGATCTTCATACTATGAGGGTGCTTATCATTGCAAGAATGAAACTAAGAGCAGTATTTTTTTTGTGGTTTGAATGAAAATATAACCTCTTGTAGATATAATTTAAAACCCTTTATGTTTTCCTGTTCTCAGACCTTATTTAATCCCAACAAAACTGTGGTGAAGATGTTCCTGGTGACCTACAACTTTGGCGACATGCCTGTTAATCACATGACCTTCCTGCGCCACCGTATCTTCCTGGTGCCTGTAGAGGAAGGGGCTGAGGGGAAAGGCGAAGCGTCTCCAGGTGGTAGAGTGCTAGACAGGAAGAAGATTCTCTGCTACCTGATACATCTCAGGTATGACTGAGGTTTCAACTGTCTCCATTAGTTTTCATTATCAATGGACTTTAAAGGTCACATATTGTTATAAATAAAAATGGGATTTCACTGTCTTTTTTATTATAAAGTAGGTTGATGTGCTATACAAATACTGTGAAAGTATCAAAATGCTCAATCTACATAAAAATACACACAGTCTATTCAGAAACTTTGGATTTAAATAAGCCGTTAGGACTTCTGTATAGTTGTGATGTCACAACTATAGTATATATAGAAAAATAGTGCCTCTACATTGCCGTTACATTACCCAGCGGCAATGACGGCGCAGAGACGCTGAGAGCACAGATGCGTAAAAGCTCACCAATCAGAGCAGACTGGGCTTTCTTGGGAGGGGACCTTGAAGAGACAGGTTCTAAAACAGAGCGTTTCAGACAGATAGTGAATAAAGGTATAGTGCCTATAGAAAGTCATGATACCCTTTTGAAATAGTCACTTTTCTTGTTTTACAGCCTGAAATGATGATACATAAAAAAAATTTTTTTTTTTCCAGCGTGATTAACACATCTTGCCTTACAAAATTCAAGTGAAATTTGTTTTCTAAATTTCTGAAAAGTAATAAAATTGCCAATTGCCCAGTCGCTGCTAAAGAGAAACAAGCCCACAACATAATGCTGCCACCACCATGCTTCACTGTAGAGATGGTGGGTTTTGGGTGGTGTGCTGTGTTTAGTTTGGAGTTCAGCCCAAAAAGTTCAATTTTGATCTCATCTGACCATATAACCTGTGACACATGGCATCCAAATCTTCAATATGTTTTTTATGAGATTCACTGTGGCATTTTTTTCACAAGAGGCTTCTTTCTCTCCAGCCTGCCATACATGTAGAACTTCTGAAATTGTTGTCACATGCACAACTCGACCAGCCTCTGCCATTTAGACGTTCAAGGTCACCATGGGCCTCTTGGTAGCTTCCCTGGTCGATCTTTTCCTGGCTCGGTCACCCAGTTTGGAGGGGCGGCCCGATCCAGGCGAGGTCTGGGTGGTGCCATATGCCTTCCACTTCTGGACAATACCCTGAACCGTACTCAGAGGGATACTTAAAGCCTTTGTAACCTTTTTATATCCTTCTCCTCTTTTGAAAGCATCTTTCCAACCATGGTGGATTCTTTGTGTTAGCATGCACTACTAGGAGTGGACTCCTCAAGGAACAGCTGATTTTATTCGGAAACAATCAAAAAACACCACAAAATGTGTAAATCACGCTGGAAAAATATATTTTTTAATGTATTATCATCTCAGGCTATAAAACAAAAAAGTGACTATTTTAAAGGGAATCATAACTTTCTATAGGCACTGCATGTTCAGATAGACAGTATAAGAAAAGTAATGTGCTTTTGAACATTAAAGCATGTAAACAAGTTCTAGTAGGAACCAAGAATATGAGTATGAACTTGAGAAAATGAGCATAATATGGGGACCTTTTTAAATTTTGCTTAACTAGCCTGTGTTGTGATATTTGGAAAGGTATCATGGAATTACCATAATAAGCTTATTAAAATGTCCTTATCCTGTGGAACACAGATGGACTACAGTGGCTGTTCTTAATAATATCATGTTGTTACAGACCAGTTAGTACATAATGCCTTTGCAAACGTTTTATTGAATACCAGTACACTATTGTGTTTTCTAACACATATTTTTGGTTCTGACTTTCACAGATTCCAGAGCTCCAAATCTGGGAAGATCTACTTGCACAATGATATCCGGCTGCTATTCTCCCGCAAATCCATCGAAGTGGACACAGGGATCCCTTATGAGCTGAAATCTTTCACCGAGGTGCCAAGAAACCCTAAATACTCCCCCCGCGTGTGACCCCAACGACCCTTTGACCCTTTCCAACGCCAATGCAGCCCCTCCTGTGCTTCCTAAAAAGGAGGGAGGGAAACAGACAGACTGCTAGAATGATAAGATTTGATGAGACACACCACACGCACACAAGACACACATGCACATATACAGTGATGGTGATAGTAAAAGTCCCCCTTTTATGCACTTATTCTCCATTGAACAGTCACACAGTCAAAACAGATTGGTGATAGAAAATGGTCACTCAAGCAAACATGGCATTACTGTTTCATTCATGGTAAATCTTAAAGAAATATGAGTGTAAGCAGTCTAGCATGCATGCAGTCAGTCAGAAGCAGGACTTTTACAACACCTTTATCTGTACAAAGAAAGAAATGCACAAACACTGATGCGCACACCAAAACAGACAGACAAGACTCACCCACAGCACATACCACACACGTCACAGCTGAAACACTTCTGGTGATGACTCTCTGAGTTCAGTGTTAACATGCATGCCTTGTGACTTAAACACCTGAATTTTCCTCTAGTGCCGTATCACACTGTCCTTCACTCTGCCTGCAGCTTCAACCACCTCATTGGACCAACAATTCCCAAAATGTTCTATTTTGAAAAAATGCCACAAACAGTAAGCCCATCCCTGATTGTCGGGTGAAGAAAATAATTACCCCCACCCCCACTTTTCACACACTCGCACACTTTCTAACCAGCAGAGAGGAGACGAGCAGAGACACAAACACTAGTGAAAGCAAAGGCTGAAATGGAATCGCCATTCTGATTGCATGTTTCATCATTTAACACAAGATTAGAAAAGGAACAACATGATCTGACCAAACTCAGGACACATGTTGAAGAAAAAAATTCAATTCCCACCATTTCACCTGTCATTGCACAGACTGCTGTGTACACTTAAAGCGGGGAGGGACATACCATGTCAGGAAAAACTGAGGAATCCAGTTCATTTTGTGTAGCCAGACTGAGGGACACTGTGCTGTTTTTATTTTTTAAATCTTTCTCTTTTTTTTAGATTCTGTTCAGAGCAGTCTAATGTTGGAGCAGGAAAAGAAAAAATAAACAACAAGCTGTAGTATTTTTAATTTATGTTTTCGCAAATGTCTTAATAAGCAATATGCTGCACAAAGTAGAGTGTGTTTTTCAGCCGGACGAACTTTCTCTCTGGAGGGAGGGAAGAGAGAAAGTGAAGAATTGAGAGTGAGGGGAGAGATGGGAGGAGGGAGGGATGATGAGGGAGGTGGGGTATTTAATATGGGGAAAAAGTCTATGTATATTTAAAAGAATAAACTCTGCGACTGGCGAGTAGCACCTGTCTTTGTTGTGGTTTTTGATTGACAAAATTCTACTTTTTGCCTGCACTTCCTATAACGGTAGCCACTTTCTTTAGACCCTTCCTGCCTTTTAAACGTCCATGTCTCTCACACTCCACACCCCCAGTATGCAATACAGGCTTTCTGTTGAATTTTAATTAAAAGTCTCAAAGCTGATGACATCATCCAAACTCCATTATACAACTCTTTTCATAGGCCGAGTAGCAATTTGAACTTCACATTAAAAACTTAGTAGAGTACCCCTTGTCAAACTAATCCATTTTTCTTCAAAACAGTATCCAGGATTCTGATACATGTAATATAACAGTAAAGGAAGCAGCTGCCTCACAAAAGGAAGCCTGCTCACAGAGATTCAGCTTGATTTCCATTCTTGCAGATTGTTTACAAATCTGCATGAGAGGAACCTTTAAGCTGTTAAGTGCTTCCTCCCCCCGGCTTACTGCACCACTGAAACTGCTCAGTGGTTACCAACAGACAGACTGGTTGTTCTGGGCAGTTCTGCAAAAATATTAATGTCAAACGGTGTGAATGTCAGGTACAGCATTGCTGAAAAGGGAATCCATCATCTGTAATATATTCCCAAGCTAAAAATACAGAGGAACATCTAGACAACTGGTACCTACTGCACCTGCCAGTTACTTTTAACTCATATCTCCTGTTCCTCTTTGTGTAATTTTTGTGACTTATAGACCTGCATCTTGCCTCCACAGTTCTATTAGGTGCCTTGTGTTGCTTTAAATGCACATTTTAAAGCTCACAATGCTGCTAAATCACATTTAACTTAATTTGACCCACCTTTGTGTGCAGTGTTTGTAATTTAATAATACACCGCCCACCTCTCACCACCAACCCACACAAACACATTATTTATTAAACACCAGTGCTACTAAGTTGTGTTTGCACAGTGCCTTTAAGGGCTCAGATGGGTGTGACTAACACTGTAAACTTTAACCAGAGGGAAGGGGGATGGATCAAACCAGAAGTCCCTGGGAGACCTGTGTTTACAGGAGCGCCTGAACAGGCAAGAAAGTAAAGTAGAAAAAGAACAGCTATTCACACTTCTTTTTATTTCCCTTCTCTCTCTCTTCATAGCCCTTTTCTCCCTTTCTATACACTTCTTCACTACATATGCCTTTTATCTAGGCTTGACAACAGTAATGTTAGCTTTACCTTTCCAGGTGGCTGCTTGACAGGGTTTGTAGCATACTGTCACTCAGCTTTTGTAATCTGGCATCCTGATTTGGCCCATAGGATAGTTTTTAAAGCAGCATCTGACCCCTGGTGGCAGAAGCCAGTACTGTGGCGCCACGTCCAGATTGCAGGCTATATGCAGGTTTTTACTGAGGTGCAGTAAGTCAGTGCAAAATTAGCAGTTTTTGCAGTTTCCGCATAGATAATTGAGCTTTTTTGGAATTCAGATAGTCATCTCACATTAGTGTGGAAATGTAGACACCAAAGTGATGATATGAGCTGACAAATGTTTGCACCAGTCTTTCTAACTTAAAGTGTATCCTTCTGTCAGTCATGGTCTTGATGCATTGACTTCTGGATCATAAACCCAGTAAATTTCTGCATCATTCTGCTATAGCGTCTCTGCTGCCTCTGTCTGGCAGTTTGGTGACTCAGGGGTATGACTGTTAACTGCTCCTGTCAGATAAAATAGTGTTGGCACACATAGATGATGTAAATGTCTGAATTATTAGCATGTCATCATCCCTCATTGATTGTGACTCATTCTTGCTCCTGTGATTGTCAAGACCCCAAAATGTTAATTATGAAAATATGAGATCTTTGCTATAAGAACAGAAAATATTTCTGGAAATATTCTGCTGTGGCACATGGCAATATAAAATAATGTAGTGTATTTTGCTTTAATAAAGTGGATATTTATGTGTCTTCCATGTCATTAGTGTGCCCTGTCTCAATTCTGTTTTCCCTTTCTTCATCATTGTTCTTATTGTACTTATTGTTGCAGTCGAAAAGACTACAGAGTACTAAAGAGTACTCTCCAAGGTACTTTTTTGTGTAAGCAAATTTTAGTTGGTGTACACTTAAAAATCTTCACAGTAGTTCATCTTGAATGGAGTACTTTAATAAAAAAGAACTGTCATATTTAAATGTTCTTATCATTTTAACAAAGATAGAAGACATAATTAAGGAATATATATATTTATCTTCTGATGTACCTTAGTTATATGTCACAATGGTGTCTCACATCTTGGAAAAAAAAGATATAAGAAGAGAAGAAGACATCATTCATGTTACTGTTTGGCGATGATCTTTTTTCATTGATTACTAAATCCTCCCCCATCCAGCCCATTGTCCAACTGATCAGTGTTGATTGGCTGCAGGTCCGTATTCCAGGTTCCATTTTTTTTTTTAAATCTCTGAGAGAGTGCAGTTCCTTCCTCCTCCCTTCTCTGCATCTATATGACATCAACCAGTGTGTGGGCAGCGCCCTCGATGGCCTGGCTCAGGACTGACAGGTGGTAGTGCACTTTGTCCCACTGTCCTGATGACTCAGCGTTGGCATAGGCATCAGCCAGACCTGGAAAAGTTGGCTTGCCAGCACTACTTGAGGCCCAGATAACATGCCTGGGGGAGATAAAGGGAAATAAAGAGTCACATGACAATGACGCAGATCATTTGTCATTATCTTGAACATGGCAGGAGGAGAGAAGGGTAAGATGGAGTCAAAGTGAGGAAGAGAGACAGAAAAGAGCTCTGGGGACCCTCAACAATGCAGCATGTGTAATAAATAAAAGGGATTGGACTGTATAGAATGAATGCTTTGCATAATTCTTTGCAACAAGAATCAACCGTGCTAGCGGCTGCGTCACGCTTTCTTGAGACACAGCATGCTCATAAATGTAGATATGCATGCTAACGTAAAGTAGATCTACAGTTGTTGGGACATTTAACTTGTAACCACAAATGTCAACCTGCTGGTGGTGCTAAAGGGAAAAGACTTAATCACCAAAGTCAATCAGGTGTCTCAAACTGATCCAGTAAAGGGCCGCTGTGGCTGCAGGTTTTTACTCCAACCAAGCAAGAACACACCTGACTAGACTTATTCAACCAACTGAATCGCCTTCACACAGTTGGATTTGTTGGATCAGGTGTGTTCTTGCTTGGTTGGAATAGAAACCAGCAGCCACAGCGGCCCTTTACAGAATCAGTTTGAGACACCTACATAATTTGGGGAACATGAATGTTTGACCTCTGTCCAACAAGATATTTAATTCTAGACCTCTACAAACATCCTTAGAGCCTTGTTGCTAATTTGGTAAAAAAGGTCGTATTTACAATTTCCTAGCTTGACTCCATATTTCCATCCAGAATTCCGTATTTTCGTATTTATTTAAAGCCAAACATGATGTCTTGTTGTCTTTTTATCATTGTGTGTCCGTCTGTCACTATGTAAGTTTTAATGGTTATATGTTGCAGCCCCAAAAAGACATTTGGTACAGTTGTTAATTGTGCTTTTTTTTAAAAGGATTTTTAGGCTATATACCAGTCCTGCAGAAGCACTATTTATAAACCTTCTTGAGTCAGAAGATTTTACATAAAACAGTGGCTATTACCAGGGTAATCAAAAAGGAGTAGTGAGTCTTTACTAGGCCCTCATTCCTCCTCCCTACTGTCTTTTTATGACGTATAACTTGTGGCCGTCAGGTACAGTGCACACAGCAAAATACGCATGACATTTTCTTTATATTTTGCACACTACCCAAGAAACCAACATGTACGCCCTGGAGACAAATCATCATCATCTTACCTGTACGCATACTTATCTGGGAAGGCCAGAGGGTCCAAGAAAGCTCGGTCCAGCAGCATGAGCTGGTCGTTGATCCTTCTGACCTTCAGTGGTCTAATAGAAGAGGGACGGAGAGAGAGAGGGGGGGTTAACTGGCATCAATTTCTATGTTGATGACAAAGGAGATAACAATATAAGTGTGTATGTTTGGACTCTTACGTTTCATTTGCCAGGTCTGAACTGTGAATCACCTGGTCCAAATGGGTAGCCGCACTGCGAATGCTGGCCACTGCACGTTTTAGTGGTTCTGAAACAAGACACAGATCAGCTGTGTAGCCTCCCCGAAAAGATTTCACTGTCTCTAATCCTCTGTGACTGCTGGTAGGGCATACAGATGCAGCTTCTGTTGTTTGTTCTGTTTTTAAGTGCAGTCCGAAGACAGTGTTTTAAGCACGTATCTGTCTTCAGGTTTTTCCTGCTACAGAGAGTATGTTCGGTTATTGCAGGTTCCAGTCAGAGGCATTGTCGATTTTAGGTCCAACAATTAGATGTAATGCAGTAATTATTCCAGCTGCCTTGGTCAAACCATAAAAACATTTACAGCCCCATTTGTAACACAACCTTGTCTTTACATACTGTAACATAAATCCCAGATGATATTCAATTACCTGCATAATATTTCTATTTGTGTGTGTTGTGTACTGCAACTAACTGTCCTGTGCTTACCCATGGAGATATTCCTTTCTTGCAGTTCAGGCTGATACAGGGTCACTGCTGTTTCGAGGTAGTCCTCCAGAATCTCAGCATAGTCACTGCAGTTTAATGGCAACACCAGGCTGTCAGCCAGTCGAATCAGGACGTTTCCTGCTGTCCTGGCTATGGCCTGGTGACTGACGAACCCTGAGAGGAGGAAGTGGTAGAATGAGATGTTAGACACAAGAGAAATTCTTGGGAAATGTTTTGTCTTTTCAGCTGTCAAATTTGTAGAAGATTGAACCGAAACTGGCTGTAAAAGATGTACATTTCAACATAATCCAACTAGCTAACATGAGAGACATCAGTGCTCACCGGGATCAATGAACTTTGAAGCGTAGTCAAAGGTGTCGTATGCTGTGTGGTATGCAGGATAAATCCGAGCGTTTGTTTTACTCTGTAAAAAGAAAAATATCTATGTGATAGGAGTTCCATAACATAACTGACTAAATGTGATCCAATTCTGACTTCTCCTCAAACATGTGCACATCATCTGTTTTCCTCTTAGGTGACAGCCTGCTTCAAACAAGAAGTAAGATGACACAGCTTACAAGTTAACTGTGCAGCAAGATAGCAAAGGGCAAAAAATAAAAAAAGAGAAAGTACCATTTGGCGAGGAGGTGGAATGTGTCTTGGACCCAATGAAAGGATAAATAAATGACAGCAGAAAATAAAAAAACAAGGCTTTCATTTATGGCCACAGCACTGCAGATTGAAGAGATTTGTTGGCTTGTTCCTGCTGCCTTAGCTGGAAAAATTCAACAGAACCATAGAAGGATTTTACATCCTACATGCAGCACTCACATTGTCATCAGACAAAATACTATGTGAGTGAGTCAAAGGCAGCAAATCTTTCATACCCTGTCGTATGTGTATGAAATGTCCATGGAAGTGATTCCAAGGTAATGGACAAAGGCAGCATAATCACTCCCTGCTCCTGACAGGTATCCCATCCTGTCAAAGGACAGCAAGAAAACAAGAACTTTTATTATTACATCTTTTATTGAGTGCATGACTAACCTAAGAATTGTGAGAACACATATGAACATGAACATGGTTATGATGCATCTCACGAGACAGATAATAAACTACATACTGTATAGGAGACACAATTCCACAATTTCAGTGTATTTGTCGAATCTTTAAAAAGACAAAAACTATGTGGGATTATCTAACGAGGTACGGAATATTAAATAATTCAAACTGTCATGACCACATAATTAAAACTGAATAACACATGCTCCTTTTTTTTAGTTGCAAACAGTTTGATGCACACATGCAGTCAAATAATTCCTTTGTTCGCCAATCAAAGGCTTGATTACCTCTAATTAGGCTCTCTGCTGAAGAACATTGAACAGTTGAGGTGGGCTCACATTTATCAATCACTCGGGTTAACAGTTAACCAGCTAACCCTATTTGTTTCAAATGTCTGACCCCAAGCCAAAACCTCCCGTCAGTTTATGGATGAGGCTTCTTGGTCTAGATCCACAATGGGCCAAATACCTTCCTTAAATACTTTTGCCAACTTTCAAACCAAGAGGAGGATTTGGAAAAAGAAACAAAACCTTGATAACCTTCTCCGAGGATGCAGTGCAAAATGTGGGGAAATTAGGAAAGTGTAACTATAGCTCAATTACTTGGGAATGACATCATGCTCCGGGCTTGTCCTGTTGGCATATTTGATCCAGTTGTCATACACAGATGTGGAGTCCAGTCCAGGTGCATCGACCTGGAGAATGACCACATTTTCATGTGACATGTTCCTTTTTCCTTTCTGTTCAAGTTAAAATGCTGGAGGGAAACACCTGAACTGACAGAAGTGAGCTCACCTGTTTTGCGGCTTTGAAGATGACGTTCTGTAGTGATGGCATCCCAGAAGCCCTGAGAGTGGCGTTGGCTTAGGAGTGGAAGATGAATGAGTGTTCTGGATTAGCATTACTTCGAACTTGTACATTTCCAAAGCACAGTATTTGCAGTCTCAGAACACAACATGCAGTTGCAGCCATTGTAGGAATTATTTGTACCACCAAATAATTCACAACAACATTTCTACAAACGTCTGAAAGCATTAATCGAACAAAATTGTAAATTTTGACTACAAGGCATGTAATATTTTTATAGTAGTGCAGCAGTAGCTTCTTACCAAAAACAGCTATATCCACATTTATGTAAGCAACAGTTCGTTCACTGAGCTTGGTGAAGTATTGCTGGAGAAAAAACAAGATCAAGGTCATATCTGACACCACATGTAAGTTTAAATGATATAGGCCTACTTAAAGTGTGTTCAATTGAGTGTTTTTGTTTGTTTTTTTGCTTATGAATTCATCTTTTCATTTGTAATGAAAGACTTATTTCTGCCTTCAAAATGTACACAGTCTTGCTTTAAAAAAAAACAAAAAAACCAATAGAATTACATTTATATATCGTTTGGTTTTATGTCTAATCTTGCAGATTAATTGCAAACAACCTCTGTGTATTCTGCGGACCCAATAAGGCCAAACTCCTCCGCTCCCCAGCTTCCAAAGATAATGGACCTGCGAGGCCTCCATTTGCCTGCCACAGAGAGGAACAGAAGTTAACTCTTCATCCGGTCCTAAACAAGGCAATTAGTCATTCATTCAGCTTTGACACTCACTCACACTCACCTTGTTTGACCATCTTGCCCAGCACTCTTGTCAATTCCAGCATGACTGACGTCCCGCTGCTCGGGTCGATGGCACCATGAACCCAACTGTCCCTGTGATTCCCATAGATCACATACCTGTCTATTGACACACGCAGAGTACAAACACAGAGCAGAGGAATTACAAGCTGAAAACAGATGATAGAGAATGGCTGATTTAGACTTGGTCTCTAGTCTCACCTGGCTCGACACTCCCTCTGATAACTCCCATCACATTGGAGGAGTTCTTCACCTTTTCATAGTTGAAGATGTCCAGTTTCACATCACTGGAAAAGAGGTTCAAATTCAGAAGTATGAAGCAACAAAAAATAGTGATAAATATGTCCCACGGAGATTAAATGGTTTTAATCACTCTACACTTTAATTTCCCTTTAGTGAAACATTAAGGCTTTATTTTACTTCATTATCATATTATTTATTTGAATTGCTTAAATAAATTGTAGATGTGGGCAGAAATTCAAAGGTGTGAGACAAGGATACAGCTTTAACATAAGGTTTGAAAACAAGATAAATAAGCCTTAACAGATACAGAATTAAGTAAAAATGAAAGGTTTGATGCTGTTGACTTTATAATTGAAGCAAATGCATTGCACAGCAAAAGTGCTCCTGTATCAGCTACTTAAATGCAACTAATGCCTGAATTTATCTTGCAGTTGACTACCTGTCATTGAAATGAGATGTATTTTTGAACCCCGGACCGCCAAAGTTGTAGGTACAGTTGAATCCTCCCTGCCATGGAGATGCTTCTCCACCGAGCTCACTGAAATGACCAATGAAAAACAAGTTAGAGTTAGCTCATAACCAACCAGCACTTTATTTCAAAAAACAACACAAGCAGATTTGTCTCGTCACAAACCAAATTAGCATGTAGGCGTCCTCAAACCCGATTGGTTGAATTGGAATGGGAGGGAGCCCTGTGATGTTCTCGACTGGAATTCTATAGGTTTCATCTGCAAAAGAATTCACAATTGTGGGGAATTTATAGAATAGTTAAATATTAAAACAAAAATTATTAAAAATTCCTGACATTAACTGTATATTTATGCTTGAAGCTGTGTATAGCTGTTGTAAAAGCTCCTCATCAGACTGTGTTAAAGCTTAAGTGAAGTAGTAGACACAATAAAAAAGAAGAATTACTGGTTACCTTTGGCAGCCAGGTATGGTGTGAGCAAGTCTCCATAGCGACTGTTGAAGGAACCTCTCTCCACACCAGAGGGCGGCATGTACCAGGAGTGAGGATACGTCTCATTGATGTCTGACATGAGACCGTCGTTGATGTCCGAAGGGTCTGTGTAGACAAGCACACCAATGACTCCGTAAGGGGCTGCATTGATGGCCTGGATGAGACACACATGGCATTTGATGAACAGCTGGATTTTATTGACATCATTTGTTGATTTACACTTTCCAATAATTTCAAAATCTGAATCTTAAATTAGGTAGAACATAATTTAGACATCATAATGACTTGGTGGTAATTTGTTATTTTGTGCACTATAAAGAGTCAAAGGGTCAGTATTAAGGATTTTTTAACCTCTATTTCAATAACAAATGATTTATTAAGAAACAAGATTCACAACTGGTTGTATACGTTTGTTTAGAATAAACCATTTTATTAGCATGATTTCATAATAATAATAATAATAATACAGAGAAGTGTAGGTTTCATGTGAGCCTTTAATTTCCCGCTTTATAGAAACTCATTTTGAATCTTGCTCACATAATGGACACATTTTCTGAATTTCCAGGCCTATTATGCAGCACAATAAAGTATGCAATGTAAAAAACAAAACAAAAACATGTTTTCTCTTTCAGCTGTTTAGTTCTCATTGCTGTGAAGAAACCTGTAGGGCTACTTTTGTTTAAAGTGGTAAGACTGTCAATATGTCGTCCACACCAAGCCCCCACCACAGCAACTTCCAGGTTGATCCAATACGGAAGTGCCCAAAACTGCAGTTCTCCGAGTGTCCACGAGGAGTAGTTTGCACAATAGAGTTAAATAGACCTTTTTCACAGCTTAATAAACCTGTTTAAAGCCTGGTATAAAAGAACATTCTAGTCTGTATGTTTAGGTCATATCTCCATGACAACACTGAGGGGGGTGAATTTTTTTGTACCAGGCTAGGTTTTATGTTATTGGAGGTTAAAGTTCATGAATAATTAGGGGAGCGGCCTCTTGAGTGACAGCTAGCCGCTGTCCCTCACTTCACCTCGGACGCTGATTGTCAGGATAAGCTGCTAACTCCGTCATCTCAACCTGTGTGGATGTGTTACCATAAGTGACAACATGGTTTGCTCTTTGCTCAACTGTACAAAAAGATGGGTTAGGAACACACTGTGTTAACGTTAGCTCTGTTATGCTAATTAAATGGCCGCACTTGCACCATGACTTGCATTACAGCCTTCTATCGATGGCTAGATCGATAGAAATTACACTAGATGCTAATCTGGAGCACCGGGAAGATTCGGGCCGTGAGGGTCGGTGTTTTACAGTCTATGAGCATGGTACTGTGTTGAAAATCGGTTTAAAACATATATCATAAATGCTGCCTGCACTTTACTCCCGGAGCCGGTGTAATCTCCACTGGACAAACGGAGTGCCGCATCAGTCTCTAACTTCTAAAAAATCCCGTTCTCGTTACAAAATTAAAAAAAATTACTCTCATTCCCTCCCGGTCCCGGAAAAAATCTCAACACTGGCTCCCGTTTATCTAGTAACGTGTTCTCTTAGCCTAGCTCCCGGGTGTCGGAGCTAATGTGAGCTAATATGGCTAATCCTGTAAATGTCAGCAAGACAGCCGTATCTCCCTCCCCCCAACATCACATCAATGCCCTTTCTTGGTTAGAGAATTGGGGAAGAGTCAAAGTCTGACAAGTTTGGGGCTCCCAGAGGCGAGTACGATTGGATCAGGTTGAGAGAAGGGGCCCTGGCGGAGAGGTTACGTCCATTTTTTTATACAGTCTATGCTCCACACCCTTTAGTATCTCAATAAAATGTGTAATTTGAAGATTAGAGGTGTTGACTGTATTGACTTGCCAAAGCACTCAAAGCTTACAATCATGTAAGTGTCACCTCAAATGTTTTATTTCTCCTGGACAGCTTTATAAAACATAACCACACACAAAAAGGATAATAAGTCACTCACTTTAGCAGCTCTTCCTGCCCCGCCATATCTGGTGATAGCGATGGTTCCTCTAAGGTCCACTTTCTCACTCAACAGCTCGTAGTCACTTGGCTTCCCCTGATTGGCGTACACCAGTTTCCCCTAAAACCATTGGAAAAATCAACAATTGGCCAGGATTAGATGATCGTTTCATGACACAAGTTCAGTTCCTCATAGCACAGGGAAGATAAATTACACATAGACATGGCAATATTAGTCTGTAAGAAATACTTTATACATACAAATTCCCCAAATCTTCTCATAAATCCTAATCCTCATAAATCTAAAACATCATGCAGCACCATGTTAATCATAGCACTAAACTCTTTTGCTGTTATATATATTTTAAGTAAAGTGCTGACTTATAAAATACTTTATGATATAAGTTATGATTGCTTCCTCTTTGATTACATTATTATGCCCTCCTCCTCCCTGGATAAACAGATTACAGTTTAACCATGATGTGTGATTCTTAACAGATGGGCTCTTGTTGTTTTATAAACCCAATATACATCAAGTGTAACATTATCTGTACTTGATAAGACAAACAAAGGGTTCTAGCCTTCTGGATGATGGGAATGCCATTTTGTGGCATCATTTATCCACCAGTCATATCTTCCTGGTCTAACAGCTAAAAAAAAACATTCCAAATTATTATTCTGCTTTTTCCACTTTAACCTTTTTTAAGGTTTTCATGCTGTAAAAGCTAAAACTAAACAAAACTTTCCCCTAAGCTCCAGATATATTTTGTTGCACCACCACTTGACCATTGTTTAAAGCAGGATAAATGTTACTTATTTGTCAAGAAAGAGGCCTCAAAGGTTATAGCAGATGAGCTTGTGCTGTGACTATCATGTGATCTTTTATAGTGTCAGTGAGTTACTTCCTTTAAATGATGTATGCCTCATTTGAAGCAAAAGTCACATAAACACTGACTATCTGTGGTTTCATCTGTCCACTCATCTGCTCACCTAATACTGTATCCATGGAATAATGCTGGATGCTTCTTCTGTGACTAGTCTATATTGTATTATATTGTACTCATTAGTTTTGCTAAGTGCTACAAATTTGGTTTCCAAGACACAGGTTGTAAACTTGTTCTTGTTAAAAGGCCTCCTTTTGTTTTTTTCTAAAAAATACATGACCCAAAGGGGGGAAATCATCCTTTGGACAAGGTTATTTCTATGGGTAAATTAGATTTGCTTTCCTTGAATTTGCTTGAAAGTAAAATGGCAGGTTATAGGAATTTTCACGATGTGTATATTACAGGCTGATGTGCCTGGTCAAGTCAGCGCTGCCTTATCCGCTTTAGACTACTAAAGGATCAGGGATCTTTAAGATTTCTTTAAAGGGGAACACCACCTCAATCTTTAGCCTAAGAAATTTCAGTTCATATTTGTGAACATGAGCTGCCCTCTCTCAAAGCCAGAAAACAGTGAAAAGGTAAGTCTAAAACTTACTTTAATACCCAAATGAGCTTTATTCTATTGTAGTATTGCAGTTCTGAAACAGAAAATGGTAAATGGAATTGTATTCATACAGTGCCTTTTTAGTCTTCGACCACTTAAGGCACCTTTTACACTACTTCCCACATTCACCCATTCACACACACATTCGTACACAAGGCTGCCTTACAAGGTGCCATCTGCTCATCAGGACCTAATGTAATTAACAGCTCCACTCTATATACTTGACGGCATCACAAATTTGAGTTTTCTCAATCTAGTTTTTTCGATTTTGTTTGGAGAGATTTGTTCATGTTAACTAATGTTTCTGGACTGTCGTAGGAATAACGTATGAATTTTGAAAATGCTTTTACCTTTGCGTGTCCGGCAGGGGAGTATGCAGCGTATGGCTGAACCACCTCAGGATCATTTTGGTCCGAAGTATAACTCTTCTCCTTTTTTCTTGCAGTGTATAGCACAGTATCAGACGTGCTCACTGAAATGAACAACTCATGGTGACTGCTCTGCTAGTGCCAGCTCTCACTGCAGTAAATCATACACCATCTTATAATGTGTCATTTGGACAGTTTCCATGAATTCACTAGACCCCACTACCTGAGTGAATGCCCCTTCATCCCTGAACTTTCTTAAACAACCTGTTGACTCACCTACAGTGACCTTGTTGGGCTTCTTGGGGTCTGGGAAGGACAGATAAACCATATATTCCTCTCTCCAGGCCTGGTCCAGACCGGTTTCAGAGTCCTGCCATCTCTTTAGCATAAACTGCACTGTCTGCTCGTCTCCAGCTGTGGTGGCCATATGAGGCACTTTGGTCAACTCCCTGTGGAGGAAGACAAGGATAGAGAAAGGCTTGTAATGGTTTCTGTAATGTTTTGGATAATTCACTGTTTAAAACCTTACAGGGCTATAAGGAATGTAAAGTGTTACCTTGGGGAAACCACAGAGAGATCAAGTGACATGCATTTTTTTAAGAATCCTTAAGGAATATATGGTACTGTATAGAAGAAAAACTTCATGATGCTAAATGAATCCCACGACTGCATAAGAACGTGGATCCTTCAGTTTTTACACTGAGACACTTAAACACAACTAAATACAATACTGAATATATGTTGAAATTTCTTTATAATCCATCTCGTTTCCCTTTTTTTTTACTTATTCTATCCAATTCAATTTTTTAGCACTTGAATAAATAAACACAATGAAAAGAATAATTGATTTTGAATCTAAATTTGACCATTCACCAACTCACCGGAGGTTTTCCTGAATCTGGATGGTGTCCACCTCAGACAAGAACTTGTCAATAAGGCTCTCGTCCACATCCTTCGCAACATCCTTCACCCAGGACGGCTCCGAGCTGCTGCTCTTAGTAATACCGTAGTGGCCGATTAGGATACCTGCGGTCAGTACGGCAGCACCACAAAGAATCCCAATCAGCAACTGCTTTATCATTCTCCTCCTTGGATTCAAGCCTTCAAACAAAATAGTTCTCCTTCGCTTTGGATCTGAATCTTATACCAGACAGTGAGCTTTCTCTAAAGGTCAAGAATGTGTTGTTTATGAATCCAGTCTTATGTAAGGGGAAATCCTTGCATCTGACTCCCAAATGATCACTGCGATACCAGTGCAGCTGCTGAAGTGACCTCCCATAAGAAGGAGACATGCTCATTGTAAAGTTTACTCATTAATGTTTACAGATGGCATGGACTTTATCCCTGTGTGTGTGTGTGTGTGTGTGTGTGTGTGTGTGTGTGTGTGTGTGTGTGTGTGTGTGTGTGTGTGTGTGTGTGTGTGTGTGTGTGTGTGTGTGTGCATGCGTACATGTGCTATGTATATACATATTTGAGGTGATATTTAGCAGTGTCTCATATTGTTTAAAACATTAAATCCTCATTTCTAAAGTGAGAAAAATAAACTCTTGGTACCACAATAGTGATAATTGAAAGATAATTGCACAAAGTTGCACACATTTACCACAGTCTAAAGACTAATCTGTGATGATAATTATCAATTAGACCAGTTAGACAATGCTATGTTGTTATGTTTCCCCAATTTAATTAACCACCGAACTCACATTCGTCTTGCTGTACAATTATTGTGAACTGTGTGCATTAAAATATATTTCTTAAAAGAGAAACAAGAGGAAAGAGGAAACAAGCATACTTGTGCAGTTCAGTGAATTACTGTATAAATGAGTGTACTGGCTTTTAATTTAGGCTGAGCATGATACCCGTCTACTGTATTTTTTGTGTATTTTGTATTCTAATTGTATTGTTTACTGAACTGTACAGCACTTTGGTCGACCATTGGTTGTTTAAAATGTGCTCTATGAATAAAGTTTGATTTGATTTGATGTGAAAGAGTCCAAAATGGTAGTGGGAGTGACAGATAACAAGCAGGTAGGGGACATTTAGCAGGTCAGTCACATAAAACCACACTGCAACTTTATCTGCCAAAGAACAAAAAGAGGTGAACTGGTAGAGATGTAGTGTTGCTGATGAGTGAATGAGATGCAGGTGGCTGGGGAAGGCCTTGAGCAGCGACAGGAAAAGTAAAGTGTGGGCAGGTGTATGGGTGTGGCAATCAGGGGATGGAGAAAAGAGGGAAGTCTGGTGGACAGATGGAAAAGGGCAATGGTTTGATTTAGCTAGTTTCAATTAATTTCAGGTTGTTCCATAAAATGTATTCGTATTATTTAGACCAGTGGTTCTAAAACTTTGTACATGACGTACCAGCTCAAAAAATATCAGGTTCTCTCAAGTATCACCACTAAGACCAATGTTAAAATACAGTAGCGTAGGACTACACTATTCAGCTACGGACAGAAAGGTTTATACCTAATCAGAAAATTTATTGTTGACTGTCTTCAGCCACAGCCATGTTGTAGGGAACATAAGACCCGGTGAACATAGGTAAACTCCCCATAAGAACTGATATGTCGGTTTTTTCAAACCAATCATTTTACCTCTGCTTACTATCTTGCCATCACAGCTTAGCTTCTAACTCATGAATGTGGCTACGTGTCAGGCTGATATCGAAACGAAAATATGACAGGAAATGCTAAATTTATTTTAAATTACATTTCACAGATCTTAGAAATTTAAGTATTTTCTTAGAATTATAATAATTTAGCAATTAATGTTTCCTTTTTTTTTTTTTTTTTTAAAGATTTTGGAGAATCCTTCGCGTACCACCAGAAAGAGCTTGTACCAGTTTCAAAACCAGTGATTTAGAGTAGACCATCATCAGACACACAACTACAGGAAGCCAACGGAAAACAGATCATATGGCCCTTTATCAAAGCAATGGCGCATTCTAGTGGCGAAATGTATCATTGCAGACCATAACAACACGGAACTTCCTGTTCACAGTAGGTGTTTCCTTCTACTTCCTACTGTAATGTATAGCTCGTGGTTGTTTTGGCAACCTTTTGTAACCATGATGGAATGAATCTGTAATGTTACTTTGGAAAATGTGTTGATATTTGGCATAAATTCCAACTCATGCTTCCTTGGCTGTCTGTAGAAGCAGCAGGCACGAAGATGTGTCCTGATATATAGATCTATATATATATATATATATATATATATATCTATATATATATATATATAGATCTATATATACATATATTTTTTTAAAAGCATCATTAAATTGCACTCTCCACATAAAAGCTGCAGATCCATGACCATGCATGACCTCAACTGACACGTTTCCTCCAGTTTGTCCCAGCATGCAAATCCTCCAGCTGTTTCACTTTCACTCTTGAATTTTTGTGTCCTTAAAGATTGCTGCGTGTGCAAGACAACACGGTGAGTTGCCACGCTACATTACACATATGATTAATGTTAACAATGTAATGTAAAATACGATATAACGCCTCAGTATTGGTGGAATAAGAGTTTTTAACCCGGTAGAAATACGTGACCATAAATGAATGGAACTTTGTGTTAAAATCGAAAGTGTTGCACTTCCGCCTCACTTGTGTTAGTGCGTATCACAGTGTTTGCTAGCAATACTATGCATTTTTCACTGATGTTTTTTTTTTAGAAAAGTCCCACATACATGTTAAGAATGTGACGCTAAATCTTTCAATGGCTATTAACTGTACTACTGTACTGTAATATGTTTACATGCTTAAATGTGAAACAAGCTAACGTTATTTTACTCATAGTGTATGTCTGAATATACCTGTAGTCACCCTTAGTCTGAAACCTCCATTTTAGCGCCTGTCTCTTCAAGCCCCCCTCCAAAAAAGCCCTGTCTGCTCTGATTGGTCAGGATTTCTGAGTCTTTAACATCTCCACTCTCTGCATTTCTCCATCATCACTGCAGTCGGCGAATGACTGTAATGGCACTGTAGCAGCACTTTCAACCTATAGTATGTTGTGACATCGCAACCGTACAGAAATCCTGACAGTTTGTTTAAACGCATAGTTTGCATTTCTCAGTGGATTGAGCATTTTTATACATTCACAGTAAATATAGCCTCTTGACCTGCTTTATAATAATGATAACAAAAGATAATGGTATATTGCTTTTTTACAATATGGGACCTTTTAAATACAATTTGAAATTACACAAAGTAACAAGTAAAGTAAAAAGGTATCCCTGAACATAACCATGCATTTGTATGATATTTGTACAGGTGATCATCACCATGTTAGCAGCACCTCTCCTGCTGCTGCTGTTAGTTTCCTTTCCTCCCTCATCAGGAGCACAGCTACCAAACCAAGGCCAAGCCAAGAATGCCCCCATAGCCACCAACGGTCAGCCATTCCCCTGGGACCGCATGAGACTTCCTAAAACCATCTTCCCCATCCACTATGACATGACCATCCATCCCAACCTGACCACCCTCGACTTCACTGGAGTCGTTCGGATCCAGCTGGACGTGCTCAAAGACACCAGCACTATTGTCCTCCATGCAAAGCAGTTGCAGATATCCAATGTGTGGCTTTTTGCACCTGAGGGTGTGAGGCCTCTCCAGGTGTTGGAGTATCCTCGTTTCCATCAGCTCGCCCTGCTGTCAGAATCAGTGCTGACCAAAGGTAGGAGGTACGAAGTTCAGCTGGAGTTTGCTGCCAACCTTTCTGACAGCTTTCATGGTTTCTACAAGAGCAGCTACCGCACCAGCAGTGGGGAAGTTCGGTAAGAGCATAAATAACTAATACAGCATCTTATGTTTGTCACAGTATAACTCTTATTTTACTAGTATTTATTTACATTATTAGGGTTATGGCATCCACACAGTTTGAAGCCACCTTTGCTCGTGGAGCCTTCCCCTGTTTTGATGAGCCTGCATTCAAAGCAGTCTACACCATACGGATTATACGAGAGCCACGCCACATGACCATATCCAACATGCCCATGGTACACAGGAACGCAGAAATATCAAGAATTATTCCAAATAAGAAATGGTTGACAAAATTGAGTGTTGCCTTCATCTAATGAAACACACTACAGAGTAAAGAGCTATTGTGATTTTTAATTCACTGTCAACTCTGTTAACCTCTCCTTTCTTTTCTCCATTTCTATCACTACACACCTGTGTTTCTCAGGTAAAAACTGTGGAGTTGCCGGGTGGTTTGCTTGAGGACCACTTTGACCCCTCTGTAAAAATGAGCACTTACCTGGTGGCCTACATAGTGTCTGACTTCCTGTCTGTGAGCAAGACAACGCGACATGGTGTCAAGGTGAGGAGGACAACAGACACCGGCCATGCTATCGTTTACTGATCTAAATCAGAAATTGTTTATGTAAAAATATTTGTAACTTTTTAAATTTACAGTATTTTAGAGAGTTCAACAGTACAGTATATATTTAAACTATCATGTAGCAACCATACATCCATCGTTAATACTTAAAGTAATTGCTGTAACATTAGTATTGAAGAGTTTGTTCTTTTCCATAACTCCCATCAGATTTCAGTCTACGCTGTACCCGAGAAGATCAACCAGACAGCCTTTGCGCTGGATGCTGCCGTCAGGCTGTTGGACTTCTATGATGACTACTTCGATATTCCTTACCCGCTTCCCAAACAGGGTCAGTGGAAATATATCTTATTACCATGTTATTTAGCAACTGGAGTAGCAATATTTCTAGTTATGTGGTATTTACTTTGTATAAATGAAGGTTTAGACTTTGAATTTTCACGGGCCTCAGTTTAAGAAAGAAATTTCCATAGGGTAGAATCAGCATAAATTTGGTGCCCTGGTAGCTCACTGGGTAGAGTGTCTAATATGGCATGAGTCCAGGAGCAAGTGACGTGAATATACCATATGTAGCTTACGTGATTGTTGTTGTTCCTTACAGACCTGGCTGCTATCCCTGACTTCCAGTCTGGTGCGATGGAGAACTGGGGGCTAACCACCTACAGAGAGACGGGCCTCCTCTTTGACCCTGACAAGTCCTCAGCTTCAGACAAACTGGGCATCACAAAGGTCATCGCCCATGAGCTCGCACACCAGGTAGCTGCATCTGTTTTGAAAAAAAACAAGAAAAGTCATTTTCATCTCTTTTTTTAAGAGGAGACGATTGAAGCTGAAAGCTGCCGTCTCGTGCTACAAGCTAAGGCAATATGTCAGCATGCACAGTATAGATCTAAACTAAACGATGCATTTGTATGAAAATCCTGTTCTTGTACGCAAATCTGTTTTTACACGTTCTTCTTCCTGTGCAGTGGTTTGGGAACCTGGTGACGATGGAGTGGTGGAATGACCTGTGGCTCAACGAGGGTTTTGCCAAGTTCATGGAGTTTATTTCTCTTGACATCACCTACCCAGAGCTGCAAGTGGTAAGAACCGAGTAAAGGGAACGGACTCGTTTCCTAATTGGACCATGTGAATGAGCAGTCAGAGCATGCATTTCAAGATGATCCTCTAATTTGCCTTTCTGCCATACAGTACAGTATATTTTTCTCTTATCTGTACTCTCCCACATTTTCTTCCTCCTCTTTCTTTCTCCTAGGATGACTTCTTCTTAGGGAAATGTTTTGAGGCCATGGAGGTAGACTCCCTCAGCTCCTCCCACCCAGTCTCCACCCCTGTGGAAAACCCCACACAGATCCAGGAGATGTTCGACGACGTTTCATATGACAAGGTCAGCCTCATTCTGTCAGTGGACCAACCGTTTGGCGTTGATGCACTTGGATAGTGGAACTGTGTGAACAATTATCTGGGCACTTGGTTAAAAGTAGACTAATCAAAAAGTGTGCTAGTAATTTCTGTACAGCATCATTTGCCCATTAACCTTAACTGTGAAGTCGAAACAAAACATAAAATACAGGTCAAATGACTTCTAAAAATACTTAATCACAAAACAGGAAGTATTTGGATTGTACATTTTCAGCGAGCTGTTTATTCTTTATTTTTTAAGGGGGCATGTATTCTGAATATGCTGCGGGACTTCCTGACTCCTGAAGCCTTTGAGATTGGCATCATCCGATACCTCAAGCGCTACAGCTACCAAAACACTGTCAACAGTCACCTTTGGGAGAGCTTAACTAATGTGAGTGTGTGTATGTGAGTGTATGGGTAAGTGGTTAGAGGGCAGGATACACCACAACGTCACATTTAGAGCTTAAAATAAGCCTCTCATAGTAAAAGCCCAGTGTACACACAGAGCAGGTTTTGTTAAGTTTTATGTTCACATTACTGTTCAGCTCACCATACAAATCTTTTTTGGGGGACAGATTTTCCATATTTAATTCTCCTGCTCATGTGACCCTGAAGTATCAGTAGTACAGTTGTAGATTTGGGAGTTTTTTAAGAGTGTATGCTGAATGTGTCTGCCATTGTTGGCACTGTTTGGATTCTCTGCTTAAGTTTTGTGGGTCTCGATCAGATCTGCAACACAGACGATTTGGACGAAGGCCGAATGAAACACAAAGAATTCTGCACCAAGCGCAACCACCAGTCTGGAGCTTCTGTAAGTCCACCCTTTGTAACAACCAGGTTCAACACAGCACTTTGACTGAGCAAACAGACTTGATTATTTATAATAATACTAAGATCACAAGCATAATTGATCAAAGTGGAATATCATGCATGTAATTTTTATGCTTTCCAGCTGATATTTTGTATTGTGTTTTTTTTATTTACATACATGATTCTTTGCAACTACTGACTACACAAATTCAGTATTTCTTTATTTCCCAAATGTTTCTATGGTACTGTCATGTAGCTCTGTCACTCGTGTGTATCTAAATGTGTGTGCATACGCAGAAATGGTACTCTGGTGATGAGCTGGATGTCAAGGCCATCATGGACACCTGGACGCTGCAGGAGGGCTTCCCACTGATCACTGTGGAGGTCAGAGGTCGGGAGGTCAGGCTCAGTCAGGGGCGTTACCTGAAGACAGACGACCACTCCCTCACTGAAGGGTATAATGTCACATTAATCAAGTGTTATGGCAGACTCTCTTCCTGCATTCGAAGTATATTTAAAGCCACAGTGTCTTTGTCTATACTGCCACCAGATTGGGACAAATGAATACATTTTCAAATACTGTACAAACTGTTGAAGCAGCTTAGATGCAGAAATCCATCCATTTTTTGCCAAAAATGATACATCAGCAAAATAGCTTCTTTTGGGATGTAATAGTGTAGCAACATTTGAAGCATGCAGTGAAAAGTGTGTCATCCTCACTGACTGTATAGTTTTAGTATTTGTTACATTGTATTTACATGTTGTAGTTATTTATTTGTTGTATTATTTAATGATGCTCTTTGTGTATTGTTAGATTCTTGTGGCTGATCCCACTGACCTACATGACCAGTGCCTCCAACACCATCCACCGCTTCCTGCTGAAGACAAAGACTGGTGAGTGTGTTGCTCAGTGTGATGATTCGGATTCTTATATCCTTTATCCACATATTGTTCATAAAAGCTTAATTGTAGAACGCCTCTTCACTTTAGAGCTTAGTCTTTCCTCCTCCTTCATGCAGATGTCCTGTACCTGCCGGAGGAGGTAGACTGGGTAAAGTTCAATGTGGATATGAGCGGCTACTACATGGTCCACTACGCAGGCGAGGGGTGGAACTCCATTATCAAACTGCTGCAACACAATCACACAGCCCTGAGCAGCAACGACCGCGCCAGCCTCATCCACAACGTCTTCCAGCTGGTCAGGTCTGTGTAAAGATCGGATAATAACGGTGATGTTTATCCTATGTCACACAATGACTAGTTTAAGTGAAGAAATACAGTTGGCTCCAAGTTCAATTTTAATTCCCAAGATATTCATTAAACCAAATACAATACATTTTTAATATTTAAAATGACCTAAAATTGTATGTCTGGTGTTGATTTAGAGCCTGTCATGTGTGTTACAGTACAGAGAAGGTGAGGCTGGACACGGCTCTGGAGCTGTCTCTGTACCTGTCCAGAGAGACTGAGATCATGGCTGTGACTCAGGGCTTTGGAGAGCTCGTACCTCTCTACAAACTGATGGAGAAGAGAGACATGGCTGCTCTGGAGAATCAGATGAAGGTTGGCGAAGGCAGCATTGATTGCATGTCACAAAACAGACAATATTCCATGTATGTTGATAAAATTCATAAAAATCTTGCCCACCAGTCTGTCTTAAAGTGGAAGCAGCTTAAATGTGGGGTTGTATGAGGTACTTAACGATAGTCGGTGTGTGACCTAAAATGGAAGGGGGTCAGCAGTTTGGAGAAGCAGGCAGGAGGAAAGGCCCGGAAGCTAGCAGTGTGCTGCTGTAGACAAGGGCAGCGGCTTAATGTATTTTAGCTACCTAAAAAATAAAAAGCCCACCTAAAAGAAACATCAAGGCTGAAGTCATATTTTTGATTCATAAATGTCAGAATTGAATAATCATAATTAAAAATAGATTGATTCATATCATGTGTCTCTCAGGATTACATTGTGGATCTGTTCCGGGGACTGATTGAGCGTCAGGAGTGGACTGACTCTGGATCAGTGTCTGAGCGAGTGCTGAGGAGCTACCTGCTTCTGTTTGGCTGCGTCAGGAACTACGCTCCATGTGTGAGGAAAGCCACCCAGTTTTTTAACAAGTGGAGGGACTCTGACGGCACCATGAGGTCAGGGGTCATGAAATAGCACAAAAATACTGCCTGCATTCTGAGCTGAGCTTTCAAAATAATAAGTGATGTAGAAATCAATTGTTTTAATGTAACTGTTACTGAACTGGAAGCTTTCCCTGTTTTTAGCCTCCCTGTTGACATCACCATGGCTGTGTTTGTGATTGGAGCTCGAACACCAGAGGGGTGGGACTTCCTGTTTGAAAAGTACCGCAGTTCAATGCAAATGTCCGTAAAGAGCCGTATGAAGACTGCAATGGCCGTCAGTCCACTGCAGGACAAGCTGAAGTGGTGAGGACCAGCCCCTAGTGGCCATTTGAGGAAGTGCAGTTTTTGTCACTGGCTTCATCTTTCAGCCCCAGAGGTTGCAGCTTGTACATCACACTTCTGCGACGTTTAGTTTGCCTTTTTTAATTTCATACTCTCTCTAACTCCCTCCTTTCTGCCCTTCTCTATGCCACTCCATTATCCTCTCGCCTCCTGTTTCCTCCTCTTTTTCACTCTGCCTGTTCTTTCTGTCTGCAGGATGATGGAGCAGAGCCTCCACGGTGCAGTAATGAAGACTCAGGACCTCCCTGACGTGATCGTCTCTGTCAGCAAGAACCCCCGTGGCTACAAACTGGCTTGGGACTTCCTCCGGGCCAACTGGCACACCCTGATCAAGAAGTCAGTACGCCTATTAGACATATACTATGGGGGTTTTTTTTGGACAAAATTGTTGCTACTATGTGTAATGCAAGAATTTTTCATGTTATTAAAGTCCTTCTTGAATAAAACTAAAGTTAAAATAACTTGCTGTATTGACACTGTGGCTCAAACCTGTAGAGCCTTAGCATGCTTGTTTTGTATATGAAGGTTGTGTATTCTGAACTTTGTCTCTGTTTGATTCGATGCTGTAGATTTGACTTGGGCTCTCACACTGTATCATACATGGTGACGGGGGTGACCAACCAGTATTCCACCAGGGAGATGTTAGATGAGGTAAGGAAGGCTGTGTCCATTCTTTTGGGCTTCCAGAACTTACGTATGTTTGTCTTTAGAAAGTGTGTGCTGTTGCCCAAAGAATGTGGATTTTTTATTTTAAATTTATCTCATTATTGATCCGCAATCCTAGGCCCATATCCCACATTTTTTCCTTTTTACTCTGTGTTCCTAATTCAAAAGAAATATTCAGACACAAGACTATATAAAGTATGTTCCTCTTAATTTGTCTCTTTGTAATTGGGCAGTGGCGGCCTAAAGGTTAGACGGACATGTATTTAAGTTTACCTTCCCTGTATATGCTCAGGTGAGAAGCTTCTTTGGCTCTCTGACTGAGGAGTCGGGCTCAGAGATGAGATGTATCCGGCAGACCTACGAGACCATCGAGGATAACATCCGCTGGATGGACACCAACCTTTCCCTGCTGCAGGCCTGGCTGGACAAACGCAACCACAGGGACGTGCATCAAGATTTATAGATCCAGTGGAACCAAGAAAGTTTAGATTGGACAAATATGTAGCTAAAGGCAGAAACGACAAGAGGTGTGGATGCAACACAGAAGAGTCCATATGATAATGGTTGGAAGAGGTAACTTCAGTTTGAAAAAAGCGCTCTGCAAGAGTCATGACAACTGAACATCTGTGATCAGAGCAGACTGTCTGTATGTTTGTTGGGTGTGTGTGCGTTTTTTATTAAGTGAGGGTGGGTGAGCAGTGTTTCTTGAGTTTCTCTCCATTTGTGAAGTTAAATTAATTTGTGCTGCATTGTCACTGCAGAAAGCAACAAGAATAAATATTGTACGGTGTTGTACATAGTAAATGTTGTACAAAATAACTGTACTGCGCATGAGAGATTTATTTTTTTCTCCGATATTTAGGTACCAAACCACTCCTTCTCCCCAACATGAAAAACAAAAAAAGTAATAAATATTGGATATTCCCTGTAGAGAAAGAAGCCAGAAAGAGAAAGTTACCCTAATACACTTGTTAGATTTTTGACTTAAATATGTTAAGAACACACTGCTGTAAGATCAGATCAGATACAGTTTTCTCAATATTGAGAATATTAATATGTTAACTGACACCACTGGTTCTTCTTGGTAGCACTTTATTAAAATTCTCTTAGATGAGAAAAGAACTTAAATTAGGAATGTGTTGTTAAAAAAACAACAGTGCATGTCTTATTTTTATGCTACTGTAAAATGTTCTGTAGGACAGGATTCATAACAATTCTGTGAATTTGTGAGGACAATATGTGTTGGCTGAATTGAATATTTTATTCATCTATCCATCTTCAACCGCTTGTCCCTATTGGGGTCGCGGGGGGGCTGGAGCCGATCCCAGCTGACTGAAATTAATATTTGATCAATAAAATTCCTTTGAGTTAATTTGTGGTTCTATTCTCATATTCTATTATTGTTTTATCTCATTAATATTGACAGACGTTGCATCTTGGGCGTTATATGAAGGTAACCTTTGTACCATTTCACTTGTCTGATCAGCAGGTTGAACACTTTGCCAGCAGTAAAGATTAAGTTTCCAGGTTTGTGGGGTCATTTTACAATCATTTGGTTAAGCTGTGTTGCTATGCAGTCACACAAACAAGCACTGGCACAGTAAGAAAAGCAAAGCAGGCGGCTGATTAATTCAAGGAGCATTTGTCTTTGAAACAAAACCACCAATTTTTAAGCATTGGCATCAGTTTACTTGTTATGGGGAGTAGCCTACAGTTGCATAATGAACCTTGTTGCTCTTGAGGAGCTCTGCCAAGTATTTGAAAAGGACCTTTGGGTAGAGTTTGTAAGACATGGGTGTTGAGTTGAATTGTGGGGATTGCATGATTCATACCGGGGTCTAAAACTCACGATATCTAACCTCTGACATTTTTTTCCTGATCTCTGTCTCACTTTTTTGCAAGTGCAATATTAAACCGCTGCCCTTTATACTTGATCCAAGTTGACACAATCAGTTAAATGAAATGTTAGTTCAATGCTCAACTTCAGGCTGAATTCATGGTTTAACCTTAACTAAGCTAATTGTTAGCATGTGCATTCAAACAAACTCATGTGGGTTCACACGTACACATGGCTCAAACTCTGCCGCCTTGTTTCCAGAATTTTAGGAGGAAGGACAAAGTTCTTTGGCAGCTGTCGATAAAAGATGAAAGCATGGTGTCTTCACCTGTCTCTTTGACTCTGGAGCACAAGTATTGACTCTCTGCTCAAGTACACAGAGGAACAAGATAAAGGTGCTCTTCCCTTGGGAAACAGTCATGTAGTCTTTCTTCCCTCTGCTGCATGTTCTAATTGTTGTTGTTTTTTGTAGTTGTATTCTTTCTGGTGAATCTCTATGTAAAACTTTATTTTACTGCTCTTCCTGCTTGTTTCTCAGGTGACTAACCTCTCAGTTGAGGCCTTGTGGTAGCTGTGACTTTAAATCTTCTAATGGTGCCATAAATTCTTCAGATGGACCTTTAGCACAAACCAATAAAACACACCGTCTAACTGATAAAACACACACATACGTTACATATGAACATATATTAATACACATAACACTTGTGTATACGCTTAGCACAAACTTAAACACACTGTTGATATAACAAAGAATGCTTCAATTTCTGAGGGTGCTTCAGGGGTTATATACTGTACATACTGGGCTTTGCACTCACTCCAATGCATGTACACACACACACACACACACACACACACACACACACCGCCCCCCTCATCAGCGCACCCACAATAGAAAATGCTCTCTGCTCCAGTGAGTTTTCCCTCCCTGTCCTACACCTGAGGAGAGCCGTCTGGACTGGAGGTAAGAGCCTGAAGTTTGTCTTTCTGCTTCTGCTTCCAGTTAAGTGGAATTTACTGCTTAATTTCTGGAAATTTCTCAAAGTTAATCTCACTGCGATCTCAAATAAAGCAATTTTAGGAGATGTTTTGTTTGGTCAGTATTGACAGACTTGGTCAGTGTGTTCAGTGTTCTCCCGGATCATGTGTTGTGAATTTTGACCTCTCTTTTGTTAACTTGATTTTCTTGAACGATCTTTAAAACATATAAAATGTGGTAACATCCACTACCTCAGAATATGTATAGAGTTGTTTTCCCCTATGCTACAGATTCACACTCATCATGCTGAGGACTTCATGTGGTAAAAGGAGAAAGTTCAGTCAACCTGTTATAAACTTTGGTCACAGAGCCAAACACCTCACATTAGGTTACAGTGTACAAGCAGTTACAACTTGTTAACAGTAACGTGGTTGCACTGTGGTACCTCAGTGTCTATACACACTTTTTTAGGTGTTGATATAAAACTGTTCAACTCTCTGTTTGATTTGAATGACATTGGCAGGGATTTACTTTTGATTCAAGGGTGTGCTATAAGTTATATGTCAGCTAATGACAGTATGAGTGAATATGTCAGTAGTTGCTGGCCTTATCATATCATTTGGTTGCTGTCCTGTGAAAACAATGCATCTCCGAGACATCTGCTTTTTATGAACTAAGAACAGCTACAGTCACAAAGCATTTTTCAGGTAACCCACTGGGTTTTTAAATGACCAAATAGCTCAATGGAAGACTTCTCTTTCAATATAATCATCTGTGTATCTAATCATGTGTTACTTTGAATTCTTTGTTTGCTTAATTTTTCAAATTTTCAAATCTTTTAAATTTTAAAATTCTATTCAAATTTTCACAATTTTCAAATCCAGTTTTTCTCATATGCCTGTGCCTCCACTGTGAGTGATTCTTCGTTCGCTATAGAGGCATGTGGTACAAGCGTTTTTCTTTCAAGAATTTGAGGTAACACATGCTGAATAATTGATATACAAGTGACCATTTTGAGGGTGAATTATTCCTTTATGAGGCAACCATCAACCTGCTTCGTTGTTCTTTGAAAATCCTGAAATGCAAAATGAAATTTACACCACATCTTGATACCAATGCCTCCGACCTCCCTTTACATTACTTTTCCGGTTGATCACCTGACAGATTTCTGAGCACAGTGCACAGTTACAAATGTAATCATCCAATCTTTCCGTAATAACAGCAACCATTGCAGAAGACTGTAAACTGTATGAGGTTACTGCAGGGCAATTAGAGTTGTACTTCTATTGTAACTCCACCTACAAGTAGAGACAGGCAGTACAATATTCTTGGTTCATGGTGTCTTGGACAATAAAATTATGGGTCTTAAGTTCAAAGTATATGTCTCTGTTGATCAGGAAGAGAAATAATGTCGAAACTCCGTAGTCCACAAAGGCAAGTGTGTTTAGTTAAGTGTGTAGTTGATGATGTTTTGGCCTGTGTCCCCTTTAGGTTCATACTGTGTTTTTCTGACTCCACTTCCATTTTGGCGCATCGGGAGTTTATCCACTGATCTCTAAGGATGCCATTCAGCTACATTCCCATTCTAGAGTAAGACACAATTATTTTCTTCTAGTCTCATCGAGTTTATCATCTAGTTCCTATTAATTTGTTGACACTGGCTTTACTTACTCATTGGGGGGCCCTACTGAGCCAATACAGATTGAATGAGAATTCATTATTCATAAAAAGTGAAACATCAACTGTCCCCCCTCACCTTCTAACCTTATTTAAACAGAAATTAATTAAAGTGGAAACACTGACCTTTGCCATAAACTGAGCTTACATAATTGATGTGAATGAATGAATGTGACAAATTAGGGAAAGGACCCTTAAGCTGCAAGTAATGACATATTTCATGTTTTATATGTTATATGTGTTTCAAATACAAAGAAAAATGTATCTAAATCTAAAAATGTCTTATATTCACCACATTGTACAGCTAGGGCTTTTGAGTTACTTAACAGGGGCAATTTTTTAGAGTATCTCTGTTTTCTTTGGAAGAAAGGTTTACTTTTTCTGTATTTTTGCTTTTCTCATCCATTCCCATTGACACTTCCTTCATTGCCTCTTCTCTTTCCTTTCTCCATCTTGCCCTGTTGCACCCATCTCCATCTCTCCCATCCTCCTCTCACCTACCTCCTCCTCCTCCTCTTCCTCTTCAAGGATCTTCCTGGGCATCATGGGCTTCGGCCTCTCCATCTTGTTCTGCACGACCTTCTGCAGAGCGTGCAGTCGCCTAAGGGAGGAGCAGATAGAGAGGGAGGCCTGGAGACGCAGTGAGCAGGGCGCACGCCCGCCTCCGATATATTTCATCCCCTTCCATGGAAGCCTGTCGCAACAGGACAGTGAGGACCACCCCAGGGTGCCTCGATACAGCCAGGAGCTCCACACCCCACCACAACATAACAATGCTGCCTACTGTGGGCCCCCACCTTCCTATAATGAGGTGATTTTAAAACAAAACCACTCAATGTCAGATAAAAACTGAAAACTGCACTAGTCAGACCAGGCTTCAGACAGTGTCGCATTTTGATATTGCCTTCAGTCCTTCCTGTTCCTGAAATCCCAAATTCATTGTAAAAAATAGGCTAATGATTCTGGGTATTTCGTATTTTAACTTTGCATTCCTTTCCGTGTTTTTCAGTTGGAATTTAAGCCTGAGGATCTTCCCCCTGCTTACACAGAGTATAACGTCCCTGTGTATCCCATCACACCTCCAACTCACATAGACATGGTTCAACCACAAACACAGTCACAACAATAATCCAGGACTATCACACTGTGCCTGTGTTGAAGTTATGGGCAGCCTTGGATATTGAACTGCCACTCATGGACTTGAGTGAGCCGACACTGGAGTTTATAATGTTTAAAATATTTTTTTATTGTGAGCTTGTATTTTTTTTTTATTGTGGTAATGAATGTGATAATGGCACAGATGGGATAAAAGCGGCAGCGATGGCCATAAGTATGAGTTGCTCTTAAAACCCAAAATAGATTTTATTCCCATGTATGGTGATCGTTAAAATGGGATCTGTGTGCACACTACTTTCCCCACTTGTTATTTTCTCCAACAAGGAGGTTTTGCTTTTGGTATTGTGTGTTTGCATGTAAAGTATGTCTGATGTTCCATTAGCAGGATCTCAAAAATCACTTTAAAAGTATTAATAAAATCAGTGTAAATTCAGGTGCGAATGTGAATCCAAAGGTGTCACTATGTGGCAATTTATAAAGCACTTTGTTTCAGCTCATGTATCCTGAATCAAGGGGACTCTGGCTGCCATTTGCCCCCTGGATATCTTTTTCCAATATGTATTAGTACTTGTGAAGTTATTCTTTATCAACACCAGTTAATCCAATCTTCACCAAAATATGCTATATTATATATTTGGTTGGCATATAGTCTTGTAGTTGTGACCTAATTGATAAACTATTAAATGCATTGGCTGTTTTCAATCAAATTAAGATTGCATGTATTGATTCTGTAAAATCAAGACAAATCTGATAGTATGTTGTCTTTATGTGCCACAACAACATGCTAAATGGAAAATGGCCATAACTCAATGTTCATGAGTTGCATCATTCTTTTGGCACAATTTATCCTTATACAAAACCCCCCATAACCCACTAAACTGAGTAGCAGCATTGAGACAAAAGCAGAGACATGTATGGAAAGTAGCAATTGTTTTCAGTGACTGAATTATCTATTTATGTTGAATTCAAATGAAGTTGGAATGACTTTCAGAAATGATGTGACATGATGGTCCAAAGCAACAGCTTGTTCTCAGGTAATCAAACTTGACTGAAGTTTTCTGTAGATTTTTATATGATTATGTTGTATGTTTGCACGTTAAAACTCATGTTAAGAGTATTAACCTGAAATCAGTATTTTAAGGTCAGCGGTGTGCTGTTTGTCTACAGAGTCTTTCCAAAATTACATGACATACAGTTAAAACATCCTGCTCTGAAAACCACAGGAGAACTTTTTGTGAGATTTCTGGAGAATTTGATCTAAAAGGCTTTAATTAAACAATGGTGATACAGTGCAATAAATGTGTAAATTGTAAAATAAAGTCTCAGGGCATTTACATATAGTAGCTGGTCTACAAATAGATTCCTGAATAAATAAAAAACATTTGTATATATATATATATATATATATATATATATATATATATATAGAGAGAGAGAGAGAGAGAGAGAGAGAGAGAGAGAGAGAGATATAGAGAGAGAGATAGACTGAGTATAGAAATCTACCTTTATGGCTATATATTTAATTTTATAACATATTTCTATGTAAATCTAATTATTAAAAATATATAATATTCATGATAATGATATTATTGTATATACAGATCATATATGTTTTCAACAAACAATAAATACAGCACTGTAATTGAACTCTCTGTTGTATATTAATATTTAGACAGAGGCGGCTGACGATAGACGGAGTGTCCAGTCGTGCCATCCAAGCTCACTTTTTACATTTTTTAAATGTTTTGATATTTTCTTCAGTTGAGCAGATTCCAGTCCACCACAAAAAGTACAACAACGCACATCTTAGCCTGGCGAGCACTCAAGTTTAAGGTTTATTTAAGTTCATATATACATCAAATTTTTCCTCTTACTTAACTTGCTGTTGCATTAAAAGACATCATCAATGCCACTGAAATGTAGGCACATTGTATTTCTTATAATCACATGTATTGGTTGACATTAACTCCTTATCTCAAGATAATTACATATATTTTTCTCTGACAGGGAGCCAAATTTGTTGAGTGAAAGTCGGAATATATAGGCAGACCAGATGTCTACAATCCCTAACACTTGTGTGGACAGGCTGACATACAGCCACACATGGTCCAACAGTATCCCAGACATACACACATGATCTGTAATCCTATATATGTCAGGAGGACTCAAACGTGTCCCTTTATCTGTGTTTTACAGCAACCGGATTTGGTGTCGTCTTCCAGCCTCTATAAGGGAAGATCCTCTCCTCTTAGACATATCTTTACTACGCTATGCATATAGTTCCATGTGCAGGGGGTATGGCTGCATGTGCGGAGTACTGTATGTCTGAGTGGATGTGTGACCCTAACCCTGTACTTATTTTTGAGTCAGTGTAATTGTATGACACAAACTATTCCTGATTCATGACATTAAACTCTGCAAGAGAGTTAAGCACCGGGAATCTCAACCGTGGAGGACCAAAGCTGACATTAAAATAGATAAATTAATGAATGAATAAAAGACGCAACTATCAAATAAATATGCAGAATTGTTTGAAAAAAATGCACATAAATAGAAATAAAAATTTATTTTCAAATTCAATGCTTTTATTTCATTGTTTATTATTTCCGTATTTATTCATGTCACTGTTATTTATTTATTTTTCTTTCTTTCTATATTTCTTCATCAGTATGTTAATTACATTGTGTGTCTTGATCATATCACTAATAATAATAACTAACTAATAATAATAATAATAATCAATCTTCACATGTATTTTTGTTAATTGAGGCTTTTCTTTCTTTCGTTCTTTCTTTTCTATCTTTCCATGTCACGTTAATCCTCTTAATCATACTGTAATAAAACACATGCAATACTGTTGAGGTTGTTGGCGGCTTCCACAGCAGAAACCATTTACACACTTGCATACAATTTACTGAAGTTTGGACTGTGGCTGTAAGATATTGTTGTATAGTGCAAATTAAACACTAGAGGGCAGTGCAAGTGTGTAGATTAGTTCCCAGAATATATTTTGATTTATTTACAGTATGTCTAGGAAGTTCTTGCATTTTTTTTGTACTTGAGCACAACCACACAGCAGCTGATAGGTAAGTCACTTGCTCAAGAGCAGCCTTAGAAGATAGAACAAACCACACTTCCCTGGCCAGTCTACGATTGTCAGTTAGAAGTTCATCAGACTGTTTTAAAGTTGACACAAAAAAAATTCCATCATGCATACATCTATATTACAGGGATAATTATAGTTTCCAATATTTATTTTTATTTTATTGCTACTATGTGTCATTTAATGGCTTGATCATTTCAGTAGTTGGGCACATGTCCGCAGGCCAACCAGCCTTTGTACAGAGAGTTGATGTAAGCAGTTATCAGTGGGAAAATAGGATTCAGAAAGTAAGTAACAGGTAATAGTAAGTAAGTATGTAAGTAATATAAGCTTAATTGAGGAGGTTCAAAGTTCAAGTGAATCAGCAGAACTGCTAATCATTCGCCTGTTTGCTGTTTTCACCATGTTCCTAAGTGGCATGTCGTTTTTTTGTGTTTTTTAGATGTCTGCAAGTTAAAGAGTTTCCTTCACCATGAGCTGTTTGGCCACCGCTTAACATACTCAAAAAAGAAGACGTCTTTCTTACTTTATTCACTCAAACTGGCTCATACTGAAGCCAAATATTTTATCTCATGTTTTCAAAAGGAGCAAGGAGTGACATAATACAGCATGTGGGCATCCTACTGGCATCATTCTGTGATCAAGCTATTATCTGTGTCAACTGTTGCTCCACCTCCCTTTTTCTCATTAGTACCATTTTGTGGTCCAATAAATTGGGGGGGGGGGGGGGGGGGGGCAAAGAAAGACACCCGATTTCAGTAGATTATTTTGAATTACATGCATGAACAGTGGGGTAGTGGTATTTGATGAGGTGGGTTATAGTCAGGTTATCAAGGAGGAAGAGGGTATGTTTTCCTTCATATTCAAATGGCTTTTTGGCTGAAAGGTGGGGATATTGTACAACACCAGAAAAAGAGGGAGGTATACGTTGTATACCTACGTATACAATTCCCTACACGCTGTGCATGTAGTATTACATCAAAGGGAAACATAGATAGTTTATGCCTGTGAATGTTCTCATTTGTACAGGTCCCCATTGATATACCCAAAGCAATTTGCGTCAAAACCACTGGACTTGGTTATTTATTTCGGAAGTCACCTCTCATCAAAGTGGCTTAATAAGTTCATTTACGCAACTGACATGGCTGATACTGGTCCAACTATCTGGTGTAGAGATCTAGCCTTTCACAAGGCTGATGATTTCACTGGAACCCTTTGTGCTCCAAGTGCCAACAACAGTCGTAACAGTTACAGTCGTTGGTGGGAAGTTTCGACTTCGTGAGTGCTCTATTGAGTCTTAACGACAGTCGTTGGAGTCACAGGAGGCCATCCGTGAACAGTTGTTTTTTGAGGTTAGATTGTTGAATCTCCTGGGAAGGGATGAAAGGGCCGCATTGTAAATTGGAGATAAGTGGTGTGAGCCCTTCAGACCTCCTCCTCTGTTAAGCAATGGTTTTTCTACGTTTGCATAGATGGCTTATTTTACTCCTCTTTCAAACCATTTGTCCTTTCTGTCCAGGATGTGGACATTGTTGTCCTCAAAGGAGTGGGCTTTCTCCTTGAGATGTAAGTGGACAGCAGAGTCCAGGCCTGAGGAGTTAGCTCTCCTGTGTTGGGTCATGCGTTTATGCAGTGGTTGTTTGGTGAACTTAATGTTTCTGTCCACAGAGTTTAAATGTTCAGGAAAAGTTTGGATTTGATTTAAACCAATGTGTCGTCCACATATCTGAACCAATAACTCGGGGTTACTCCTGTGAATGAGTTCAAAGCCCTGTTCTCTACCTCCTCCATGTATAGATTTGCAACAATAGGGGATACTGGCACAGCCATGTTTTTGTTCTTTAAAAAGTGTCATTAAACTGGAAATATATGGTGTTCAGGCAAAAATCCAGAAGTTGGCAAATGTGGTCTGGTTTGAGATTTGTTCGGTTGTGTAAGGATTTGTCTTGTGTGAGCCGCTCTCTTACCGTGGCCAGAGCCTCCATGGTTGGAATACAGGTTAAAAGGGAAGTCACGTCGTAGGATACCATTGTTAAATCTGGATCTGGTCTGTAGATAGTTTTTACTCTTTTCAGTGTCAGTCTGAGGCTTTATGATCTGGACTACTTAGTGGGTTTTAACATGGCATCTCTCATTGTGCATTTATATTAATGACCCACATGAGGGCAGTTTAAAAGGTCCACCAAACTAGAAAGACATCTGGTCATCAGTGTTTCTAAATCCTTCTTGCAGACAAACAGACCAACAGACCGACAGGGCTAAACAAAGAGAAAGAGAAGTCTTTAAAGTTAATTTTGTATGTGAGTGACATTATTGAGAAAAGGTAGCGCACATAGTGAGTTCTGGTGAGTTTGAATGCTGCTAATCCTGGATCCTGGAATATATTTAGAGAAAGAAAATTCCCAGAGGGCTGCACAGGCAAAGAGAAGCACAGATAATATGAAAAGGAATGCATGGGATGTTTTTGTGTCTGTGCATGTGAGCATGTCGGTCAAGAAAAGAGTGTCAGAGCAAGAGAGCTGCTAACGGCATGCGTTTGTGTATCTGTTCATGTTCAGTTGAATGATAACGGGGCACAGTTGCTTTTTTTCTTTGCTTATGACTCGTCTCTCTTACCTTCCTCCCATTCTCTTTACCTACCCTCCCCCACTCGTCTGTGATATGAATACACACTGGAGAGCCCCTGGCATTACACTGTCTGATGGCATGAGTCTTTCCATGCACTGCTATCTTTGTCTGGCCTTCATCATCACAAACTCTAAACTGTGTGGCATTTCAGTCAATCTATTTGGCAAAACCAATAATGTATCATGAAAAATCATTCACACTGATACATACTAACATCAACATATACTCATCAACAGGTTTGATTGGCATTATCTGCTTTATTCATGGAGCCAACTGTCGAAATTACAACCTTGAACGTTTTTTAAAGACAATTTCATGCCTTGTGGGATAGTTGTCACAATAATTATGTTTGCATAACAAGAGACAAATGCACCCTGAAAACCTACTCTCACCCCTTCCCTTACCCCCACAAATGTTATTCATTAAAACAATATCTGATCAACCCAAAGCTACAATTGAAACCCTTTTTAACTAAATTACGAGGTTCTAAAAACACCTAACTTGTCACTTCATTTTGCAGGATGATTTTTTTTTAAATCATTAAAAATGTATGCTTTCATAATTTTGTACAAAGACTTTACAGAAGGGAAAGGTTTGCATTTTTTAAGGATCATAATGACGGTCTGATGTGAAGACAAAAAGTGTCACCATGTTATACATTTGACCATGTTTGTGCATATGATGTTAATCTGATCAGTGGGACTCAGGAATGTTGGGGGTCGCAAAAGAAAACAGGAGAGTTTGTGGCTGTAGAGGGTCCAAGGGGGGCCGGGGCAGGGTAGCGGCCAATACATATCATCTTACAGGGGTGTGTGCAGCAGAGTCCTCTGCAGCCTTTCTCATTAAGTACTATCTTTAAGTTTGCTGGATAACTTTTGATTTTAAAACAGGCCCCTGAGATATAATTTACGAAAATGGCAGTTTGAAGTAATAAAGTTAATGTCTCCTGTTATTAAATACTTTCTAACTCTTGTTTTCAAAAGTTCTATGTTTACACAGAACAACGTGCAGGAAGCACCACGCCAACTGGCTGAACAGATACTGTGTGTGGAGCGGACTAACCAGGACTCCTCTGTTATTGTCTTCTGGGACTTTCTGCTAAAACTGTCAGCAGATTAAGGGCCCTACCAGAGAGGAGAACACTTCAGATCACTGTTACACAACTATCAAAAGACAGATAAGTTTGGGAAAGGAGGAAGCTTTGAGGAGTGGGGACAAAGGACGATGTAACAGGTTTAGTAAGGCTGTGAAAGATGCTAATTTTCCAGCAGTTTTTCATTTATTCAGCCCCAGGTCACCAACTCCTCCTCCCCCACCTCATCAGGAGTCTGGGCGTTTCCTACCTCTGAGAACCCCTTCCCCCCTTCTGCATCCTGGAGAGGGAAATCAACAGGTTCTTCAAGAGGCAGAATACCCCTCAAAGCAGCCGGAACAGACTCTGTGCCCCCCCCCCCCCCCCCCCACAACCCACCCCCACCTCCACCAAGTACTGTGCTGATCAGCTGTCCTCAGTGTTCACAGAAATTTGTAACACTACGCTGGAGAAATGCCACATACCAGCCTGCTTCAAATCCTTCACCATCATCCCTGTCCCCCAAAAAAGGGCCCCACAGAACTCAAAGACTACAGACCAGTCGCCTTGACCTCTGTGGTCATGAAGCCCTTTAAGCGCCTTGTCCTGTCCCACCAAAAATCCATCAGGGACCCACTTCTGGGCCTTGTGGAGTTCGCCAATAGCAGCAGCACAAATGACCAGTATCTACGGACAAAAAGTCTGAAAACCCCAAACCTGAAAATAGGTATTTAGGCAGTATTTGTTTGACTTGTGTGTGTGTGTGTGTGTTTGCACTGAAGGGACAGGGTTGGTAACCATGGAGCTATACAGGGAGGGGTTGTTTGTTGATGAACAACATTCCAGCTAGTGTGTGTGTGTGTGAGAGAGTGTGTTTGTGCGTGCGTGCATGTGTGATAACCCTGTTCAGCACAGGTAAACATCATGCGTCTATTTAAAGATGATGATTCTCCTCTGGCCAGCTGATAGCCAAAATTTTTGAGCTGTGTTGCCTGCAGTGTTCGAGAAAAACTCTGAGAGGCCTCAGTATTATTCTGCCTGGTTACTACACATAAAGCCCCAGAAGACATTCTTTATAAAACTATGTTGTGTTCCACACAGTACTAACAAGAGGAAGGTTCTTCTGTTCCTGTTATTTTCTTCAAAATGCAGTTTTTGTTATTCATCAGCTGTTGTTTCATTGTGTAAATGATTCATGTCTAAGTTCATTTTTCACACTTACAAGTGAGCAGCCCATGTTCAGCAATAATTCACATCAAGCAGCTACCTCTCTTACATCTGTCGAGCTGCATGCAAATCCCATTTGTTGCTTACATCCATTCCCCAGGACCCTACTGTGAACAATGTCATTTGCAAGATCAGGTCAGACTTGTGACAAACAAATATTAGCATTGCAAATAACGTAATCATGCACATCTACACTGACTGGGTGTGCCTTGTTTTTCAGTTTTTTGTGTGAAACCAAAATAACAATCTAGAGAGGGGGAGGTTTGTCTATAGGATCAGGCCTTTGTCATCGCCCAGAGGATATGATCAGATAGTTGATTGTATTGGGTTCTGGCACCATTGGAGCATGTTTCTAAACACAATTAGTTCAATTTCATCTCGTCCCACAACACTGCTTTGTATTCAGGGTCACGGTCGATTGTGACGTGGCTAACCCTCTCCTGAACATTAAAACACTATTACATCTAGCGTGCCCCACAGATCAGTAACGTTTTCTTCAGCTATATGTGTTTGCATTAGCAGTGGTGTTAACTCTCCAGGTTCATGGGCTGACAAACCTGCTTAACTGACTCTGCTCAGCACCAGCGGATTCTTACGTGACACGTTGTCGAAAGATTGATGAAGAGGTCAAGGAAAATTCCTTGAGCTTTGGCTTGATGAAACTTTTTGAAAATTATAAATACTGAGTTATCTCGCTAAAAAAAACTAAATAGTTTCATCTCATTTCAGTATCACAACAACTTTTGCATTAAACTTACCAATTAAATATTAAGAATTACAGCCATTCAAGAAATCCTGCACTGGTGGGTCATAGCAGATGGGTGGAGGGGTGAAGCAGCATATAATGCAATACAATGATGTAAAAGGAGGACCTCCCTGATTCGTTCATTTTGGCCAATGAGTTCAACAACTAAGAGGGGAAAACTGGTGTGACGAAGATGTTAAATGAGTTTTATTTCTTAGAACTTTCTTGGACTAAACCTGTGTGATTGAGCTAACTTAAAGCCATTCCTCTGCTCTAAATCTTAACATACTTAACATACAGTCATCATGTAGAAGGAAAAGAGAGAACAAAGTCATGTTAAAGAAAGATAGCGAGATAGATAGGTGTTAAAATGTTGCACTCCTGCTAGGTTACACCTTGACCGATTTGAATATAACACAAGTTAATGAGATTAGTGACACTTGCTGATTCACACGGTAAACGTTTCACCAGTTGTTGCTCAGAGAACGGCTCAGCAGCAGTTGAGCCAGTATGTCATAAATTTGCACATGGCAGCAAAAATCAGGCTGTAAATAAAATAGACAAGTAAATAGAATATGTGGCGTCTGATAGGCATCTGAAACCCTAAACAAAAACTTTAATTCGGTCCCTAGCCTCTTAAAAAGCCTACAACAATGTGAATGTGGCGGATCCCATAATACACTGGTCCATTCATGGTCATATTAATCCTAAGTAAAATATCTTGACAAGATGTAGGTACATTTCCATGAAATATGATAGAAACATTCACAGCCTCAACGGATGAATCCTAATGGATTAAGTATGTTTTGTTCAGGCAACCAATATTTCCAATAGTCTCTCAGGAATAAGACATTTCAGTGGTAGCACGGTGGCTTTACAGTATGTTTTGTATGCTACAATACTGAATAAAAACAAAAAGAGAGAATAAAGTAATACATTTTTAAAGTGTGTGGTGCATTGCCACGTGGCCCAGTCAAAAACTGTGCACAATTTCCTTCTCATCCAACACTTTAATTTAAAATGCCTCAATTTTCGAATAACCAAATCCCAGTCGCATGAAACTATAGCACTGAACTCACAGAAAAGGCCACAGCTAAGGCTAATGAAAGTGTAGAAATAAATATGAATCGCGCCCTAAAAGACCGAACACATAAATCCATACGATTTAGACAAAAAAAAGTTAAACAAAACTTATTTGCAAGAAAGCACCATTTAGTTTTGTCCTTCCTTCACTAAAAATGACTCAACATTGTTATCAACAACCATGATAAAATAATAAAAAGATGAATTCCAAAGGCTGCTGTCTGGTGACTGGTGACTTTGTGACTACACAGTAAAAAGGTCACACTGATACAGTTCCTGCAGCAGCTGTATGATAAGTTTTCTTGAGCCACAGTGACTATAATGGAAATATCACCCGTTCAACTTGGACATGCTGGTGACATGTAGACGCAATGTACCGTCTGCAATCCATCTGCACTCAAATACGATTGGGGAATAAATCAAGTTGCAAGTCTTCAGGCGAGACCGCTGTGTATTATAACAGCATAGACTAAACACATAAATCCCTCCAAAAACTCACTACTTCCTTTCACTGCACAATTTGTGAAGTGCAGAAACAGGTTTATGAAGGTCCAATGTTTCTTTTAGAAGATCAGGACACAACATGCCACAATAAACCATATATTTATTATGTTCTGTAATATATGCATGAGTAGTCAGTGAGGCTGTAGCCTCCTAAAGGAGTTGGAGACAATGGGTGCTCACAACTCATGCAATGCAGGGGGGCAGTGGGCGTTAACACATGTACAAGCTTTCTTTCTCTTTATTCCAACACACATACAATGACAACTATTCTCTGGAGTTATGATTTTAATGTATTCAAAAAGTTGAGAGAAGCACACATTGTTTTGCATGGATGAGTGGCTGTGTTTGTGTCTTCCTCTTGTTGGTTTTCTCTAGATGATATGAGAAAGGTGGCATGTTTTGTGGTGTATATGTTAAGAAACTGACTGAGAAACCAGCGATGAAAGCAAAAGAAAATATTTGAGAGCATGTGCGTCGTTGTTGCCATGTGCTGGAGTAAAAAAGGGGGTGTGGCACAGCTGCATGCCCACTGGCCACTCTCTCTTCTCTTTCCCTCTCTTTGATGGAGTGGTTACATAACATATAGCCACTAGGTAGCCAAACTCCGATTCAATCATCTCGCTGAATTGTCGTGCACGTGCATATGTTACGTGGGGGGTGTGTACGTCTCTCTCTCAGTCTCTCCACGCCCCCCATCCTTCATCCCAGTCCTCCCATAGGTTCAATGCAAAGGTAACAGAAAGACCGAGGGCTCTATAAAGACCCACTTTGTGCATTCGTCCTCTCTGCTCGTCTACATTTCTTCGCTCTTTCTTATTCCCATCAACGCACATCAAAATGCCCAGCAAGAGGAAGAAGAACAAGCGCCGCATGAGGAGGGTGGTAAGTGGTGGCAGGCGCACTTTTATCCGCTAGATTTGTTATTCTCATCGGGATCATATCCAGTGTCTAAGTTTTTAATTGCGTTTTAAATAGCGCGTTATTCTCCTTGTCGAGGAAAATAACCCTTTAACACTGTAGCGGCTGTTTTAACTCTGTTTCTATTTTTCCAAAAGACAAAACCATGTTTTTGTTTTCTTTATCCATAGTGATTGCTTAGAAGTACGTAAAAACAAGTGTTGTGTATATATGATCAAATTAAGCATCCACACGAGCAGAGTTGGATTGAAATATTAATAGAAAAGTGAAAACACGGAAAAAAGGACATTGATGGTGCGTTCTTTGAGGCGCCCAAGTACGAGGAGCGCTCCAACCCCCCGTGCGTCTGTCTCCAAGACCAGTTTACCAAAATTGCACCAAAATAGAATCTAATGAAATAATACGTTTCAATTTAAACATTTCCACTTCAGGTGCTTCCTGGCTCTGCCATGAGGTCGGGGACGGGAACATTTTTCACGTAACTGGCCTAACTCCCGTGCGCCACGTGCGCTATCATCACACTGGATGGTTCTGTGGTTCATGTCATTAAACATAAGATGGCCCTAATTACAAAATTCATTTAAACGTATTTTTTGCAAAGCTGCGAGTAGCCCCTCATAGGTACACAATGTACATTATTCACTGCCTGTACTTATAATGCCAGATTCACCCAAGCACATCTGTGGTGTAGCCATCGTCAAGGGAAGATGAACAAGCTAAAGGTGGCATTTAATGACGCTCTTAGAATTTTGTCACAGTACCCAAGATGGGAAAGTGTAAATAAGATGTTTGGAAACTGTAATATTTCCACTTTTCAAGCATTACTTTGGAATTTGATGTATAAATGTATGTGCAGGCTGAGTGAGTCTAGGAATAGTATAATCCTGGTAATCATGATACACAGCTATACTTAGTTATCCAATAATAATAATAATTATAGTAATTTGTCGAAGAAGCAGGCAAATTGAATGATATGACTTATCTGAATTTAAACCCCCCTTCCAACTCCTCTTAGGTAACTGCAAGAAATTTGACTTCTGAACATTCAGTGCCCAAAGAGAAGTGGGTGTGGCAAAGGGGGGAGGTGTGTGTAAAGAGTGAGAAAGTAACATGGTGGCTCCAGCTTCTAGAAAGGGCAAAGGTTTCTCCACCAAACACTCTACTCTTTCTTTTCCAATCGCAATAACTAGTTGTTTCATTCAATTTAAACAGCGATTATTTGCTTCAGCAATTGACGCACAGTCCTCCGGCACAGGCAAGGAAAACTTCTAGGTATGATGTTTGTGACATTCTTCCACGCCCCCCCTCCCCTCCTTAAGCCTCTCTCTGGCTAGTCCCTGACTCTCAGCACCACACCACTGTATTTGGTAGTGTGTTGACTGGAGGATGTCTTGCATCATTGCCAGATTGGAGTCTGCACAATCTCCAATCTTCTCAGAGAGATGCCAGGAACACTTGGGTAGAAATGGCCCCAGAAGTCACTTATAGCCAGTTTCCTCTGAGATATCAGTTTACAGGCAGGGGAGGAGCTGCTTGAAGATGTAAAGCTGAATGTTCCTCACACATAACTTTGCATGTAAGATCCCCCACTTCTACTATCAAGTAGCCGGCCCTCCTTAATACAGCCATGGGATGCAATTAACAACTTTAATAGTTTTAATGTATATATTACTCTGTGGTTGTGAGGTTAGGTGATAGCGATTTGTGGGCAAAGTTAAGGGAGGGGTTGTTTTGACCGTGGCTAGCTAGACAGGCAAAGGCATTATGTACGAACTGGCTGCCGGCCTAACAAAAGCATTTTCGGCCAGTGATTGTAACCTGATTATAACCTGATTATAATGTGATTAGGTCCTCTGTCTGGCCTGCGGTGCACCCATCAGTGCTGCTGACTCGCATGGTTTCCATTCCCGCTTCACCAGACCTGTCAGGATGGCTTTGATTCAACTAATTAGCTCCCATTATCTAACAAGCTTTACTGGGCCCACTCCCAGTTACCCAGCCCCTCCCTCCACTGGTCTGCACTCCTAAAATCTCCATTAAAGCCTGAGGGGTTTTTGTCCGGAGCTGAAAAAACATGTTGAATGGCATTCCTGGTATTCCTGTAGACTGAAATGTGCTAGAATTGACTGCAGACAGACAACATCAGTTTCTGAATACTAGACCACAGACACCAACATTTCCACTCTTTTCACCTCTTTTTCTTCCCCTTTTTGAAGTCATGGAAAAAGTGTAACTTAAGTGCCATAGTATATCACACTCCACACTCTTTTCCGAATTCAAAAAATATAAATTCACATCCAATTGTACCAATTAAAATTCAAAATACAATTGTCCGCAAGAGAATGAGTCATAGTTGCAACACGAAAATGAAAATAAACTTTGATAGTGGTTCCCACTGTAATGACAACAATCGTTCACCCAGATGTTTTTGTGTCACTCCTTGCAGCAGGCCCAGAGGCGAGCCCTTGAAGAGCAATATGCAGCCAACCCCCCAGCCAAAGCGGGTCCAGGGATTGCAGCGAGTGCCCCACCTGCAGCAACCCCAAAGAAAGTGGCTAAAGCTCCAGCACCAGCTCCAGCAAAGATCCGAAAGGCCATTCCCATTGCTGTCCCCATTGTGGAACCCCAAGTTGTAGAGGCCCCCGTTGTAGAGGCCCCGGTTGCGGAGGCCCCGGTTGCGGAGGCCCCGGTTGTGGAGGCCCCCGTTGTGGAGACCCCCGTTGTGGAGACCCCCGTTGTGGAGACCCCCGTTGTGGAGACCCCCGTTGTGGAGACCCCAGTAGAAGAACCAGAACCAGTTTTGCAAGAACCTGTCGCAGAAAACGTCCCAGTTGAGGTAGCAGCACCAGAGCCTGAGGCTGTGGTGTTGGAACAGACTCCAGCAGAAGTTGAGATTGAAGTCCCAGCCCCAGTCCCTGAAGAAGCACCAGTCACTGAGACTCCATCAGAGGAGCCCTCCACAGTTGAAGCAGCGATAGTACAGGAGGCCGAACCTATCATTCCTGAAACAGAACCAGAAACCGAGGTAAGAACTGCCTTGTTTCATACACATGCAGACATTTGACTGCAGAATAAAAACGTGCTAGTTCTTCCATAATGAACCAGTAAAGCCTTATAGCAGTAACACTTCTAAAGTTAATCAATAAGCTCCTGAAGCCCTATCATTAGACTGGATCCCTTTTAGAAAACCAACTTCAGGTGTATGCTGAGGTTCAGGGGCTATTCGTGAGTGATTATCAGAGGAATGTTTTGAGTTTCCGGCTGTCATTTATTGCATGGGTGTATATTTTTAAATAAGTTGAGATTCTCTTCTTTTCATGGGATGTTTATGTATATAGTATGTCAGTGTACGTTTGAGTTATGTGGACGGCCATTTTAGACGCTGTTTGCTCAAATAGTATGCACGCTGTGACTAGGTTCTTATGGGAGAAGGGAGGTGGAGTTGGTGGGGGGTGGTAGGCAGATGGAACAACATGTTCCATTTAGCAAAGAGGTGGAAAGTCAGAGAGGGATTTTAGGCTACATCACTAGGAGATGGAGCAGAGCCATTTCAGCAGTCATTTTACATTACAACCTACATAAAAACATGCCTGTGTTTCTGAGCACGTGGCATTCTTTGGATGTGTCTTTTTGACTGCTGATTGGATAAGACTGATGGGGAATTTGTCCTATCAATATGTGTAATATATTTTATACTTGTGCTGCAACAAAAGGTGGTCCAAAATTGATATGCTATTTTGGATAATGCACCTTTTTTGCTACCTGCTATCAGTATAGTTGGTTTTGAGTCAATAAAGTTAGTGAGTAAGATGGAAAAGATTACTGTCTGTCTGGTTGTATTTAAAGAAATGTGTAGTGTTTAAGCACAAAGTTGTGTTTTTTTGCAGTTTTAAAAAAAACATTTTTACACAGAGCTTTGTACTAAAAATCAATGTTTTTTTACCCACCAAATCTATACATTTTAATTTCATTTTAATTTCTTTGTGGCTTCATACAGCCAACATGCATACATTTTGGGAACAGAATGTTCTGTTTCCGCCAGTAGACTCCAGGCTATGTGCTCATGCACGCTTCACAATGTACATACATGTGCGTAACCACACACACACACCCACATACACACACACACACACACACACACACACCCACACACACACACACACACACGCTTAAAATCATGTTTCAGTTTCTGAGCCATTGTCACATATGGTGCACATGCATGTGCTGATGTGTGTTAGCGTGCACAATGCCGCGCAGGACGGGAGTAAGAGGAGACAGGACATTTTTTTCAGTGTATCAGCATTTGCTAATACTTCATCCCTTTCAGTTTACGTTTAGTTTGAGGTTTGGATTTTTACCTTTAAGCACCACGTGTTATGCTCTCCACACTATATCGGAGCTATATGGGACCAATAAAGATGTTTCTGTTGGAGATGGACTGCCCCTCATTGTATAGTTGTGAAGCTGTGGCAGTATCCACCCCCTCTCCCTCCTTTGTCCCTCCCTCTCACCACACCACCCATCTCTCCTTTGCCTCCCCTGCCTTGCTTCTTCTCTGCGCCTTCACTGCTTGCAGATGTGCCAGATTCAGTTCAGATGCTCACAAACACACGCAGACGCTCATGCACTAAACAGAACTGAAAACTAGTCCGTGCTGGCTTTAAATGCAAACACATACAGTAGCAGGTTAGATGCATGGTGCAGGTAATGATTTGCTTGCTTTGTATTATGAACTTTTCTTAATCTTGACTTTGGAAAAATTTGCTCACAGACTCCATTAAACACTTGTGGTCATAGTCCTTAAACCTGTGGTACCCTGTGTCAGGCTAGAGTTGGCTGCCACATGGTCAGCTGGTCAATAGACAATAGAATCAGAGCAGGCATAAATGGGGCTTGTATTCAGCTGGCTTTGGAACCAGAGAGAGGCAGACAGTCCGCTCTTGGTTGTCACTACGGAGACCCAGGTGAGTTTAAACCTACCACCCAAAATATAGACCTGTTGAGTGTGTTACATTTTTCAGTGGCCTGAGGCGATGGGTGCGGCTCCCACTGAACATTTTGTACCAGTTTGCTCCCTCTGTACTGCTGCAGCCCTCCACCCCCCACCTCCCCTCGGTCCCTCACCCCTCTTTCCCTTGTAAATCCACCCTCCCTCATCACCCTTCCTTCCCTCCCACCACTTGTTCCTCTCTGTCTCTCCTTCCTCCTCCTCTGCCCTCCCTCTTTCACTTCTCCCTCCCCCCCTCTGTTATGGGGCCTCTGGGGCCCTTAGTGGTTTAGCTTGTCTTCTCAGCACATGCACTCGTTCAGCCATGTGTTCCCCTTTTACCATTGGGTGTTTGCTGGAAATATTGGGAGGAGCCAGGAGAGTGAAAGGTGGGGTATTGAGTTCTATGTTGGGGGTATGTGTATAGTTGTGTAGTTTAGCCTTTGGTATTTAGTGTGTTGAACAGGAGCTTTCAGACAGCTGTCACAACCTTTTTAAAGTCTGTGACAAATGTCTAGTGAAGGGTGACTCGGTGTACATTCAGTTTTCCTTACAATTAAAATGCCAATTAGAGCATGCTAACAAATGACTGGTGTTTTCTCCTGTCACATCTGACATTGCCAGAGAGAGAATGTAATGGGTGACAAATATGTGCAAAGTAATACATTTAACATTTTCAGACTTTGTTGGAAAAATGATCACCTTTTGGAAAAACACGCAGGGACCCCTCACCCTCCTCCACCCAGTGTCCAGCCTTCCTCCACACACATGTACACACCTCCCAACATTTCCTGGCAGCTTTTATGGGTTTGTTTTCAATGGAGCTTTGTGTACACTTTTGCACAGAGAAAAGTTTGGTTTAAAGTTTTGTTTTGCATCTGACAACTCTCCTCTTATAAGAATGATTTAACAAAGCACTTACCCCTTTTACTTCTAGTCCAGGTTTAAGTTCAAGTTACTTTATTAGTCACCGGAGGTAGATTTTGTTTGCAGTCATAATCTTATAGAGAGATAGTGTGTGTGTGTGTGTGTGTGTGTGTGTGTGTCAGATTGAGAGTATAGAAGTGGAACACATATTGCATTGCAGGTACACTGTGTCCTTTATGGGCTAAACTGGTCTGTAAAATATGACTGTTTCTAGATCAACTTTGGTTTCTGCTGGATTTGTCTCTTATTAGGAGAGAGGAGCCAGCATCTGTGTGCAGATCAGTTTGGTACAAAGTGTTCTGATGCTGTTGCAGACTGAAAGGGGGTGTGTACAGTATAGTGTGTGTGTGTGTGTGTGTGTGTGTGTATGTGTGTTTTCCTGTCAAGCAAAGGAAGGCCTATAGTGCACCCACCCCCCACTTTCCTTCCCTCCTCCTTTCTCTCCCCTATACCGTCCCTCCATGGCTATAGCTGGAGTATATATTTACCCTTCTCAACTATATGTGTATTTTTGCCCATGTGGCTTTTGTTCAGAAGTTGTTAAAATCCTGAAGAACAGGATTCCTCACCTCACAGTAGCACAGCCCAGAGAAAGAGGTGTGGATGGTCGAGTACCTCGAGCGTAACTCACAGAGACTACTGTAGATAGATGGACGTAATGAATTTGGCCGAAAAACGGCTTCTTATTGAATGCTAGCAGTCTGCATTTACCAGACTTGTCCTACATCGAAGACTGGCTGGTACAAGGCCATGTAAATAATTTACTGTCAGGCTAGGAAGATTTTCATTATTTATGTGCTACTCCCTCTTACTGCCACTATGGCTCAACACACTTGAATGCACAGTGGGTGCTGCCAGTGGCCATTTAGGTTATTGCCAACTGTTCCAGAAAATCGGGGCCAAGGCACTAAGTCGCACTGGCAAAAAAATGGAAAATATAAGTGATTTCTGTCATTATTTGGGCATGTGTCCAAAAGTGATACTAATATTATTATGAGACAAAAGCGGTCAGCTTTTTGACTGAAATTGCTTTGAGGGTCAGCTACAGAAAATTGCCTCATGTTCTGGTAAAGATTCAGTATCTTGCTCCAGGACATTGTAGCAGAGAAAATGCTGGAATTTTTCATTCCATCGGCATCTAGTGACATTCTCTAAAGAAAAAAAGTTAAAAAATGATGTTTGAGTTTTGAAGTTGTGTGGAATTTGGGAGTAAAGGCCTGAATGATGCTACTTGTGATGTGAAATTGGTGAATAATTATCTACAGGGAGGTTATAGATGAGGGGGTGGGGTATGAGCGTAACAGCTTCCCATTATGCAGTTAGTTGTAACATTCCTATAGGATGTTTAATGTTCCTCCCCCTCTCCTGAATGGCAGCTACACACACACACACACACATACACCCAAAGTATACTCTAAGAAAAGTGTGTGCATTGTGGCGTAGACCATCTATGCAAATTTATGATCTGAAAGCCCTCAACTTTTTGTAAACTTGTGAAGACAGGATTTTCCTCTGTTAAATGCCTCAAGACTATTGCAATTTGGCTGACAAACAGTTGTGTCGAAGGTCATTTGGCTCTAGGCACATTTTTTAGAACCGGTGTGTGAGCTGCTTACAGCGTGACCTTTAACTGTTGAGAAATAAGTCTCAAAAACAACAAGATCATGTTGCAGCTTAACACAAGGCAAATACTTTGAATTGTCTGTAAATGCTTGTTAATGTGATGCATTTTTAAATTAGATGTTCTTTCTGCCACCTTATGACTCTTTTGCTGACTTGTGAATAAACTCTCACTTTTTCCATCATAGGTCATACTCCTAACTGAGGCTCCAGTGGCAGCCCCTGTTGAGAGTGAGGTAAGAACAAACAAGCATTTCATTCCCTCTCTAACACATGAGACTTCTTTTGAACAGTGTTTTACTGAAACATAACTTTATATGTCATGTAGGGCCCATGTAGTTTTCCTGGACTTTTTAGTTTAATTGATTGGTTTCTAAGTGCACTGCCCCTATATGAAGCATAATACAGAACATTCATTGAGCACACAAAACACAACTGCCTTCAGTGTAACACTTTTCAGTTCACACCAACAGTGTGCAAAAGAGGCCGCACATAAAACCAGAGGAACTCAGAGTTTCCACTTATGTTTTATATGTTTCTAGCAGCAGTTACTGAACAAGAGAAAGTCAGTGAATGTTTCTGTGACTTAAGCTCCACACCTTATGAATAACAACAACACTTTGCCCCTTATATAAGACAGCACTCAGATCACTATCTAGCTCACCTACTCCAAATGTTTTCAGGGGGAAAACACAGGTTCATGTTCAAATTCACTTTCATGGATTTTAAAGGACATATTTGTTTAAGGCCCGTTCTGATGTCCATTACTGAAGAACCTGCAGTTAAAAGGGTTTTGGTGTGAAAGGTGCAATCAGGGATAAACAGAGGACACTACGTACATTGATGGTTGTAGGATTACTTTAGGCTGTAAGTTTTATTCGGTGCAGAAAATGTCCAAGAGTCGATTGTTTGCTGCTAAGTCTGATTTGTGGCTCTTCTTTTCATCTGCCCATCCATTGGTTGATCCTCGTGCCCATTTGCTTACGAGTGTCTTAATTTCTCATTCTCCAGATTCAGACAGAGGAGACTATAATTGTTACCACAGAGACTGAACAGGTAGGACTGATTTTCTTATAATTATACACTCTGTAGTTGATCATGCACGGTTACCGGTAGTCATTATTATTTTGTCTAGATTATATGCATGCCCAGGAAGAAAACCATTGTTCAATGACTCACATGGACCAAGTGTTGCCCAGTTGTTCCTCTGTTGCATGTTGCATGGTTGGTTAATGTGTGCCGTGTTGACTTTGCATGTGCAGACGCTTGATGTCTGCGAGACAGTGACTGAAGTGAAGGCCGAGGCCTTGGCAGAGGAAGAAGCATGCGTTGAGACTGAAGTGGAAGTCACCATAACAGAGGCCGTAACCGAAGCTGCTGAAGAACCCGCAGCTGAAGAATCAGCGGTAGAAGAACCAGCAGCTGAAGAACCAGCGGTTGAAGTACCAGCGGTAGAAGAACCAGCAGCTGAAGAACCAGCGGTAGAAGAACCAGCAGCTGAAGAACCAGCGGTAGAAGAACCAGTGGTAGAAGTACTTAAAAGCGACCAAGTTACTGCTGAAGCAGAAGTCTCAGAACCGGTGGCAGAGGAGGTGGTTTCAGAAACAGTGGTGGCATCAGTGGAGGTGGCAGTCGCAGAGATCCCTGAGCCAGAACAGGTGACTGAAGCTGTTGTCAGTCCTGCAGCCCCGGCTGAGGGTGAAGACAGCGAAGCTGAAATAGAAGTGTTGGCTGAAGAAGATGCACCTGAAGTCCCGGCTGAGCCTGTTACAATCACAGAGGTGCCACATTGATAATACTTCAAAATACTCTTCTCCTTTTCTTTTCTTTCTTTTCTTCCCTTTATATCCTCCCCAGAGAAGACAAATCAATACAGAAGTACATTTGTGACCTTTATGTAGTCTTATTTTGTGATTGTGTGTTGCCTGTGTTCAGCATGTGGTTCGAACAGTTTTTGTTATTGTGGAAGTTCCCACCATTCATTTTCAGTATCGCTGTAAACGCTTTCCTGGATATTAAACAAAAGAATTAGACTAGTGTCAATTGGTCATAAGTAGAACTTCCTCAATGACTATATTTGTTTTCTAGCATTCTAGCTCTTCATTTACATAATTTCTTTTTAAATGTAACTTACCGGGAAAGGTTAATGACATTCTTTTGTACACATTAGGATGCTCCTGTCCAACCTGTGGAAATCCCAGTGGTGAGTGTTATTTCCTTTTTCCAATCAAGAGACACATTGTATTTACTTATTAGCTCCCTTAGAGGGACTCTTTGTTTTGCAGCTTTGAATACTTAAGAAGTAGAAATTGAATTTAGCCATATTTACGAGTGTTGCACTTAATATTGACACGGCGGTATCTGTTGTCTCACCAGTTGCCAGAGACCGTCCCTGAGGCTCCTGTAGAAGAGCCTGACATCTCCGTAACTGCAGTCGAAGAGGTAAAACCTAAACCTTTTAATCTGCCTGTTATGTGACCATTTCATATCACAGAATTTAGATACATCATGCAACATCTCTACCTTAAATATGTGCATTGATGCAAATACACACTCTGATTTTAAGCCATTTAAAATAATGATCTAGCTCAGTGGCTTCAGTTGACATTTTCTCATGGCACGCTTGCTAATAAATTCCCATCATTAGTCTATTTCTTTTGTATGTGCAGTTATGTGGAAAACCTAAAAAATGTTCTTATCTTATTCTTAATGTCTTTCCAGACTTCTGCCACCCAGGACATTGCTGACAGCCTGGTTGATGACTTTGTTGTCACAGAGTCTGTATCAGCAGTGGAGGTCGCCATTGCTGCTGCTATCCAGCCGGTGAGAACTAAAGAGGAATTTATCATTTTTAATCAGTTGTTCCAATTATAAAGCAAGAAGGCCCATACAAATTGCCATTTCTTTGTCATTTAATTTCTGTCATTCTTTGACTCATCTTCAAGACTTTTAGATTCAAAGATCAGGACAATGCTTTTGCCATGTTTTTTTGCACATAATCCATTTGTGCAAATTTCATGTACAGCTTTTTAAACAGGCACTTCTCTCTGCTTGCTATATTTAGGAAATTGTGGAAGTGAGTGACACCCTCAACATCCAATCAGAATCTATGGATGTGACGCCCGTTGAGCCTGAGCCTGCCCCAGCTGCTGTCCCTGCCCCTGCAGAGGAAATGATCATTGTAAGTTTTATCCCTTTATACTGACAAAATAATATACAGACATTTGAATACAATTTGTCACATGTGCGTTACTGAAACGTGTTATTGAAAAGACATTTAGTATTAAACCATCACTTCCCTCATTAATTCTGCTTATCCATAGAGTATATGGGGCTTTCTTTTCTGTGGCTCTCCTAACCGTCTCTCTCTGCCCTCCTTTTGTTTCCAGGATGCTGCTGAGCAGACATGTATGGGAATGCTGTCAGAAGAGCCTAAGGCAGAAATGTGTGATATGCCATGTCAGATGCAACTTGTTGTCGAGTCTGTGCAGCTCAGCTCAATGGTGAGAAGCACAGTTTAAAACAAAGTATATTATTACTTAAATGTATCAGATGCTTGTTGTCAGTGTTGGGGATTTACAGTGCACTCACCAGGTGTCTTATTGTCTGCTCAGGAGGTGTCAGTGGAGCCATCGCTGAATGGACACATCATTCAAGAGGTCTCCATTGAGAGCTAGATACCCATCAAAAAACTTGGAAGACCTTTTTTGTGTTTGTAAGTTTCTTACAATATTGAATCAGTCCACGATCACATAAGTTGAATCTCATTTCTTAGTTTTTCTTTACTCTCTGACCGTGTTGTTAACCTGTCAACACCACTTCCAGCAGCCACTATAAACTATCCTATTCTTTGTGTCTTTCAGATTCCCCTTTGGCCATTTGAAGGACTCAAAGTTTTACAGCCGGCCATGTTCATTTTTTAGGGCTTACGCCAGGAAATCGAAGCAACATCCACACTTTGAAGTGCCTTTCCGGCCCTGGTTCCTGTCAAAACACCAAACCAGATGCCAATACGCCAAACCCTCTGCATTCAAGGCAGAAGAAAAAGACTGTTATCATAAGTTTGCAGAAATGAAAACAGACATATTGTGGCTCCTTTTTATTCTGTATTTCTCCCCGAAAACACGTGCAGTGAATTTGCATTAACAGTTGAAGCAGAAGTGCTTGAGAGATGGAGATTTGTCAATCAAGATAAATGGCAGTGCCTGATATTTCTTAGCATGTCCATGTCTCCAGCACATCTGCTTCCACACTGCATAAACTCAATGCATGTGAAAACTGTAGCGCTGATGGATGTGGCTATAGTTGTACTTGGGCCTATGTTTATATGGGTTGGTGGGGCAACTAGTTCTGTTTTTGTTTGTTTGTTTCATATTTCAAAGGCTCTTTTTACCCTCAAAGAGACACATCTACAAATTTCTCCCTAGCCTCCCTTTCTGTCCCCTTCCCTGTCCTCCAGCTTTCCCTCTCTTTACCAATGCTGAGGATAGTGTGGCACTAAAAACACACCCTAAAGCTAGTATTAGCAGCAGAAAATGAGATGAACAATTGAGGGGGACGAGATCAGAGGTCATTTTCTGTTTGTTTTTGTTTCTTCACTTTTTTAAATTCATTTTGTATAGACCATATGATGTGCTACAGTTTTGTGTTCAAAGTCTGCATCTGGAGGGGAAATGTAATGTTAACTGGTGATGAGGATCACTGTTGATGAGCTGACTTGGTCCACCTTTGAAATAAAGCTGTATCTCATTGTGATTTATGAGTACTTGTTTTACTTTCTATACACCATTTCACTCACATAAAATACACGCGAAAACATGAATCAATTTTGGAGTGGGGCTAAAGGAAAACTTAAATATGAAGAATACTAATATATATATATATATATATATATATATATATATATATATATATATATATATATATATATATATATATATATATATATATAGATATAGGCTTAAATTCCCAGGTCAGTTCCGTACTGGCAATAAAGATGCAACCTCTGTAAAAGACACCTTCTCCTTCTCAAACATCAATTCAAGGACTCCCAGGCCAAATCCCCTCAAATTAAAAGGACCCTACGCTGCATAGTTTGACAAAGATCTAGGTTAATTACTGTTACAAAACTGATATCATTTATGATAAGAACTAGCAGGTTGTATACAGTAGAAGCTTGAACATGTAAAAACGTCTCATTTGTGCTGCATTACAGTGACAGCAGACTGTGTTGTCTTGCCTTCTCTAACACAGCACAGAAAAACAATATATTATTTGGAGGAGATCTATCTGGGATATAGCTTATTTATTAGGTAAAAACATATGTCAAAAGAACTCCCAATTTCTTGTTGCATGTTCAATGACTCGGGTCTATTCATGCCTACTTTCAAAAGGATTTCAAGCACTTCTGTCTTCTGATCAGAGAATGATGAGTAAAACACATTTTTGATCACTATATTTGAGGCTTGGGGCGGGGGCAGAGAATACAAAGCCCCAAGTGATTGAAAAAGTAGCAGATGGATCAAAATAACTTCTACAGTTTTTAAAATACACTCCTATAATAAACTTTGTCTAATTTATCGTAGATTGTGAACATGAAGCCCCTGAGAATCTTCAAAGTAAAGATAAAGGCAAGACAAAAGACAACTCCAAAATATTTGCTTCAAATCAAAAGATTTTTTTAATTATTTGCTTTTGCATTGAAATCTACATTCATATTAGTATGATGTAATTTGGTACAGTGAACACTGCCGATGTATGGTTTTGCAATCCTCCCTCTTTATACTATGATGGTACTGTCAAAGAGAATTTTAAGCATCAGTTCTTTTTTTTCTTACTTAGGTTACTGGCCCCTCGTATATCAATTTTTTGACAAATGTCAAAATGCAAAACAGAAGCAAAGAGGAAAAAAAGGAAACAAAAAGGTAACAACAAAAAGACAGACGTAAGACAAATGATAAACACATACGGCTTAACAACAGAGAGGATATACATTTGTAAAAGCACATTCATATTAACAATAGATGCTTTGGAATGAAAACAGCTCAATGTGATCAACCAACTGTCTCACTTGCACATTCTACTTATATATTATCTGAAAAAAATTCACTTGTGCCATCAATATGCATGAATACATGTCATTATTACCCCCAACCCTCACACACAAAAAAAACATAATAATAAATAAGAAAACAGGTGATTTGATTGGTCCATGAGGTAAAATGTAAAATAAAAAATAAAAGGGGGAAAAAAGAGCAAGCAAAAGTTGGAAAGATATTTGAAAAGACAGACATCCACAAAAACAAGCGTGGGAGAGGCTGAAAAAATAATTAAGATAAGAAAAAAAAAAGATTGTGGTTTTAAGGTTTCATTAGGTCCCCCGCCCTGGAGAAAAAGACACACATACATACATACTGACTTCCACACACGCAACCACACATCCATTCACACAGTCAAGCATGAAGCTCAACAACACATCGGGCTGTAATCTTGACAAAGCCACTTGATGGATGATAATATGTTTGTATTTACACTGAAGTGATGATTAACTGACAAAAGCTCAAAGCTCAGAATGAGCCCAAATAACACAAGAGTAAAAATCAAGAGCAACCAGATTAAATCACCATATTCTCTTTACTTCACTTTTTGATCTCCTCCTATGCACCGCCAAGAAAAAAAAATGGCTACTGAACTAGGCGCTGGAGGTGGGTGGGGCTTACATATACAACAGAAAGGGGTTAAGAATGACGGTGACGATGGAATGAGCAGTGTGAGTGCTGGGAAGGCATGTAGTAGGGCACTCAGCGTTAATCAGACAGGTTGACTCTTCTCTGTTTCTGCTACTACAAAAAGAGCACTTCAATGAAAGAACCGCCGCCTTTTTGGACTACCCTGGTTCAAAAGCAAACGCACCTACCTCCTGTTGTTTAGAAGGTTTGGTGTGGGACCGCATGCAGATAGCTACACAGTAGAGCCACACAGTATAGCCTGAGTAGTTGGAATTAAAAGAGCACTTCAAAAAAAAGAATGCCCACTTAGGTTTATACGGGGCTCCAAAACAAGTTCATCTCCTCTGTCAGAAGTTTAGGATGCAGGTTTGAGCATCAATCTGAGGAGTGTGTGTGTGTGTGTAGCAGTAAAAGTAATGGTAGAAGCAGCACTAGTTGTGTTCAGCAGGCAATAGTCTCATCTTTCTGGGGAGAAAATGACTCAACAACAAACGGATGACCCCAACATGTGCAGCAGGAGCACCTGAATGGGTAAAGAGATCTATCCAGAGGAGATTTTAAACCTGCGTCTGCATTAGAGGCAGGATAGAAGGTTTTTTTTGTCCATTTGCTGCCGCTGGTTTGTTCCAAGATTCATTAGCATCAATGTTCGCTATTTTCTGAGGCAACTAAGCTTAAAAAACACTTCCATATTAGCTGGCATGCTGAAAATTTCACAGCCATGTTTAGTTTTTATTTTATTTACCAGTCAGCAAAATGACTGGTTGTTTGCAAAAGTGCCAGGCACAAATGACAAACATACCAGCTACAGCGACAATTTAACAGCGTTTTATTAAAGTGTGGAGGTCATTAAATGTTTTCATCTGTATACCACCATCACGTTAATCAGCTTGCTTGTTAATCAGCTTGCAAGATTAATTTTGTCTTCTTCGTGTGATTGTCACCCATTCTTCCCTCCAGATGTTTGCAGCACCACTCAGGCAGTGGTACAGGTAGGCAGTGAGCTCAAGAACTATCACAATGTTTATTTTATCAGCTGTTTATGAGTCAAAAAGGATTTTCCCCCTACAGCCGGACAGCAAAAGGTCTTTTTCCATGGCTGTAGAAATAGAAGAACGTAAAGAAGGAAGTAGGGAGTGAAGGGAATGGTAGAGAGGACACCTCTCAGAGGCTCTGCGCCACCTAAGGCCCAATGTGGGCTCAGTCCTGTCCAATCTGGCCCAGTCTAACCGCCATTGGTTAGGCCAAATCCAGTCCAGTCTGGTCTGGTCTGGTCTGGTCTAGCTGGGATCCAGACCAGGCTTTTAGAAGAGTGCTTTGGATCCCTGGTTCTCAAACTCTGACCAGGCATCATTCAGTTCCATGAAGATCATCCTAGCGTAGTCCTCATAAGGCTGGCCTGTTGCCTGCAGAGAGAGAGCATACATTTGGCAATTAATAAAGAATGAAGAGAGTTAAAATATTTGTAAATTATGAGAATTAAGAATTAATATTTTTAAGGCTAAATGCATGAGCAGCATGTTAAACCGTACCTTATCTGGATGGACAATCAGCACAGCCTTCCTGTAGTACTTTTTCACCTGGTCAGGTGTCACCAGGTCAGCCATGCCCACAGGCCTCCAGCGGGTTTCACCCTCCCACAGTACAGTGTTTAGAGTTGACAGCAGCGCTCGTATGTTTCGCTCCTTCCCCTCAATCCAGTCCAAGATCTGCATCATGACAGTAAAATAAACTTTTAGTACTTTTACCATAAAAAAGGCACAAACCCTCATCTGCACTTGGAGACTGCTTTGTGATGTGAAGAGTTACCAAGAGTTGCCATGTTGGTCTATCCATTTTGCGAGCTAACAGAAAGGACAGATTGGGTGACTCGGAATTCCATTTTGTTCTAGTAAAATGATCTGGTGCATAAACAGGTGGATGAAGGTGATTTACTCAGTAAGCAAAACTTAAAGTTTGCATATTATAATAATTTTCTGGTTCATACTAGTATTCTGGGTTACTAATAGAACATGTGCACATGAATTAATGTAAAAAGAAACAAACTAAACATTACTTTTCTCATATTCTTTGTCTGAATATACCTGTATTCCCCCTAAAATGCTCAGCTTTAGCGCATGTCGCTTTAAGCCCCCTCATGAATGAGAACAGTCTGCTCTGATTGGTCAGCATATACAGGTCTTCAGCATATGTGGGATCGTCTCTGTACCGTCATTGCAGCTGGGGAATAATGTTTATAAGGTACTGTAGCAGCACTTTCTACCTATATATCTTATTGTTGTGACATCGCAACCATACGGAAGCCTTGTTGGCTCACTTAAGGGTTTCTGATTACAGACTGTGTGTATTTCTCTGTGGATTCAACATTTTGATACTTTCACGGTTTTTATAAAGCACCTCGACCCGCTTGATAAAATTAATAAAATACATTTTAAATATGGGACCTTTAAATCACACTATTTAACCTTTGTCTATCTAAGAATGTTTTTCCTAGGAAAAAGCGGCCCAGTACAACCACTGAGAGTGTTACATGTCCTTTGCATATGTATTTTGTTTGTTACCTGTAATTTAAGTGGATCAATGTCTTTTGTGATCTCCTGTCTTCTCATTTCAGCAATAGTCCTTGGCCCCTTTCTATCAGGCCTAGAGGCGAAACCTTGGGTTGACAGGAGGTCCTCAAAATCATCCTCCTTTACCTTCGGCTTGGGGCCTGCATTACAACACAGCACAGAGAAATTAAGGCCTGGCATGGAAACTCCAAGCTCACTTTGGCATAAAAATGAAGCCTTTATGGAGAGATGATTCTAGTAGGGTTGCAGTGATATACCAGTTTCAGTGTATACTGTGATATAAAAATAAATACATATTATGTACATTTGCTTATTTACAGTATTGAAATATATAGTTGGTTTGATTTATTTTAAAAAGGCATTAAGCCAGAATAAAATGTAACTTATGTAACATATCATAATGTAATTGATACATTTTTTACATTTTTGTCACACGCACGCGCATGCACACACACACCGCACACGCTATATTCTTCGAGGTATCTATATTCTTAAGTTATCATATCATGAAAATCTTATAACCTTGCAACCAGATTCTCAAGAAAAGTTGGCGTCACATTACAGATAATCAACACAATACTTTACATAAATATTACACATTTCTAGTAACTTATTCATTTTCAACTTTCATCTCGCTGGTGAATTCAGAGCTAACTACTAATGCCATTCATTAATTTCTATAGCTGGGGAAAACGATTTTTGAATGATATTTGAGTGCTAAAATCAAACATAAAAATGATCCTTAACTCCTGTAACATATCCTTTCCCCTCTACCCAATGTCTCTTACCAAATCCAGGCCCACGGACTCCTCTGTCCTCTCTCCCACCAATGACACTGGAGAAGTTGAGGTTGTAGTTAGGTTTGGTCGACTGTGTGCTTGCAGGCTGAGAGGCAGAGGACGCTTTGGGTGCGGGCCCAGGTCCTGATCCGGACATCCAAGGTTTGCTCTGGGCTGAGGCGGGTCTTCCGGGCTGCCAGGGCTGGGCTTGAGGCTTAGTAGAGGAGGATGGAGCCTTTGCACTCTTTACAGAGGGTCCGGAAAAATGAGTGCTGGAGGAACCTGCGAGAAATGTGGAGGTTAGTTACTTGAGATGAATTCATAAGTTCACAGGTTGTAAGTTTTAAGCACATTTCTCGCAGTATCACCATTACAGAACTGGATATCTGACCAGACCTCTTACCTGGTAAATTGGCGCCAAGGTTTCCTAGGTCGGCAAAAGGATCAAAGGTCTGAGACTTGGCCTTCGACATGGATGCCACACCAGAAGCTACAGAAACAGTAACAATATGAGAGAGATTTTTTTTTGGCTTTATCATTTTCAAGATTGCCTACATAGAGTCCATTTTCAGTCTGCTACAAACCCCTACATAAAGTTTCTTCACCCACCTGTGTTGGTGTAACTGGGCTTGCTGGCGGGGGTGCTCATGCTGGTGGTGGTGCCAGCTGCCCAGCTGTCCCACCCACCCAGCAGGTCTGGTTGGCTGGCTGATGATGTCATCTTAGGGGCATCGTTCACTAGCTTATCTGTTTAGACAAAAACATCCAAAGTCTCACCAATTAAGTTTCTTTTGCATGTTGCCATCAGCCAGTGCTTGCAGGAAATGTAGATAGAGGGAGGAATGTGACACATTCGTGTTTGTAGAAGAGAGGAAAATGGTCTGTCCAACAAAACATACATACAAAACATTTTAACATACTGTCAGGAGGTTTGTTGCCGCTGAGTCGGGGTAACTAAGGTGTGTTTAATCAATCATCATATCACCTCAAGCAGAGAGAGATATGATGAGGCAGCAGAGGAATATTTAGGACATAAATACAGTCGCTGATGTGGTGGCCTAAAGATTAGAGAAGCAGGAGGGTCGCCAGTGAAAAAGCAGCACTTGCCCTTCCCTCATTACCACCACTGAAGTGCCCTTGAGCAAGGCCCATAACCCCCCCAAACCGCTCCAGTGGAGCTGCTCAGTGGCCAGCAGAGCAGACTGCGGTTGTACTGGGCAGCTTCCAGGTGTGAATGTGTGAATGTGATGAGGGCGTCCCTGAAAAAGAGGGCATTGCTCTAAGCGTTCTCTCCCTGAATAAATAAAGGTTAAAAAACATGTACTTACTGAGGTTTAAGAGGCTTGTGTTGGAAGCAGGAGTGGGGTTACTGTGAGATGAACCTTCAGAACCCAGCAAGTCTCCAAACAGGCTCGGTCCAGAGGCCTGCCGAGAGGAACCCACAGTGGAGCCCACACCAGAGCCAGACCCCATCCCAAACGGATCAAACAGGTCGCCCATGGCTGCAGCAAGGGAGAAAAAATGCATTAAGGATAGCTGGAAGGTTTCTTATAACAATGCTGTCAGCATGTTAAGCCTCAACCCTTACATTTTTTATCTGGTGTGGACCCACTGAAGAATAAGTCTTCCTCCACCACTCCTGTCTGACCAGCAGGGGGTGCAAACAGGTCATTGAGGAGGTCGCTGTTGCTGGATGCAGCTTTCAGTCCTCCCCGAACTCCTGGAGGAGGAGCAGAGGAGGAGGTCGAGGACATCGAAGGGTCGGCGTTCAATCCCAAGAGGTCAGCTGTGTCACCTACAGGAGATTCCTGGACTGCAGGAGGGGTGCTCTGGGAGGAGAAGGGGACACAAAGAATAAAGAAAGGCTGATGGTGGAATGATGGGGGAGGAAAATAAAGCATTTTGGCTCTACTTCATAACACTGTCAGGGTGCCAGATAAAATAAGTCATCCTGTATTGATATTTATGTAAAAAGCCATTCAAGACTTTCCCCACCTGGAAGTCAGCATCAAACAGCGGTTCGCTGGGGTCACGTGACAGCGGCTCCCCACCAGGGGCAGAATAAGAGTAGGACTCTCCTTCTGATTGATCACTCAGGTCCTCCTGGTCATGGATGGATCCCCCTCCTTGACTGTCTGAGGCATCCTGATGGCCACTGACTTCTACAAATACAAGAAGCTAGTCAGAGGAAATTTTAAAGCACTTGATGTTATCAGTTAATCAAGATGTCAGATTATTTTAAGGTTTGAATCCTGCCTGCTATTCAGCCAGGAAACAAAATGAGTAGCACACTCCCCCTCTTTAGAATGGATCGCAATAACCAGAGGACTAAGACTGGTTCTGCAAATTTTGAAAAAGCCAAATATTACCCAGCAAACACAAGTACAGTACCTTCCCAATCCAGTGTCTGGAAGAAGTTGTTGGCGTTGCTATCTGTGCTCACAGGAGATTCTGGTTCTGTTGCATCGGAGCCTTCTGGGGTCTGAGCTGGAAGTGGCTGGGGTGATTCTGAGTCATAAAATGCTGAGGAACCTGGCTGACGAGGCAGCTCTGGCTTACCTGTAGTGATTAAATTAAATGTTTAGTTCATATGTACAAGTGAATTAGAAACAACAACATGCTTCCGATTGGTGTGAGGGCAGAAAAGAAAGATGTGAACCGAAACCAAATCCCAAACCCCACCTAGCTTTTGTAAGTAATGTTACCTACCAAATTTGCTTAGGATTTCCTGCTGTTCATCACGAGAGGAGAAAAGGATTTTGGGGTTGAGGCCCTTGGTTTGAAAGCTCTCCCAAGGAGGGGTCTTGGTGCTGGGTCTGTCTCTGGATTCGACCTCAATGTCCAAGTTGACCTGGAACAAGTCTGGGTATTTCTCCTGGATGTCACAGGCATCCAAGTCATACCTGACAGGAGGACAGAAAGATTAGAAACAGGAAGTTATGAAGAAAGCACATTTCAGGGGTTAATTAGAAAATAAGAGTAGTTGATATTATTGTTCAGGAAATAAGAAATGTAGACCTTTGTTAAAAGTTAAAAAATATTTAATTTCTCTCAAAATTGTGTACATACTTGTTAAACTTGACAGTGGTTGCATTTCTGGGGACAAAGCCTGTGTGGAACTGGATCTGAAACATCTTCATGGATGCCATCTAGAACACAACATTAAAGAGTTTAAAATGAACATTTTTGTCCAGAATGTGTCAACAGTTGATGGGTGTTGTCCTTAAGCTTATGGGTGTGTCTACCTTGGCCTGTAGACGTCCTCCCAGTGTAGATCTTGCATGGTAAATCACCACCAGAACATCTCCTTGGACTGTCACGTTTAGGGGAATCTCCGCTCTCCCATCCTCCATCTTGAAATCCCTGGAAGGAGCAGAAGAGAGAGAGTGAGAAAGAGTGTGCATAACTGAAATAGCAACATTTTAAAAAATCCTTTCCTAGGGAAATCTGAACAGCATTCCTGAGTGTGTGTGTGTGTGTGTGTGTGTGTGTGCGTGTGCGTGTGCGTGTGCGTGAACTTACTTCATCTTGTCGTACTCCTGTGAAGTGGTGAGGACTCTCTCGTCTCCAACATAAACTTCGCAGAACGGCCTGCACCCATTACGCTGCTTGTTGAACAGCGGTACGGGTGTCATGATGATGGAGCTAATTATTATGGGCTTGCTGTGGGGGACGATGGGCTCCTCTGCCATCATGTCGCACATATACTCTATATACCTGCAACGATCCAAAGCAAGATCAGGATCATGAGGTCATAGCATTTGAGAAAATGTGTAACCTGAATCTATTCCATGACAACCGGTGTGTTTTGCTACCTCTTGTGTGAGGGCGCTATGCCAGGCGGGCAGCGTTTCATCGAGAACATGTAGACAGCAGCCTCAGCTGTGGTGAAAAGGCGACAGAAACACAGGAAGGAGCAAACTGCCACGGCTGATGCTGCCCGGCCATCCTAAAGAGACAAAAGGACTTACAGTTAAAGATAATGCTGGTATCATCCTCATTTTTTTCGTTATCATCTAATTAAGGGTACAATCACACCGTCCATCCGTACAGTGCCCAAGCACGTTTCACGGCTAAGTCTAGTTCGACTAGTGTGAGTGCAACCGTACTGCGTATGCTTAGGTAGTGTGAGAACAAACAGGCCCCTAAAGCACGGGGCAAGGTACAGATGGACAGTGTGAGTGCGCCCTAAGTCACTACCGCTTCCCATCTGAGTATGCAGGAAGGACTTAGTCATCTAGTAGGTGGTGAGAGATTACTTACCAGACAGTGTACTATACAGATGTTCCTCTGGTCTTGTTTGAGCCATAGATGCATGTTTTTACACACACTGTAGAGATTGCGGAGGTTGGGGGCACGGCGCACTTGCCAGTTACACTCTGAAACCTACACACACACACAGACAAAGACATACCTAAATACAAGAGAAATCTTGTACAGCTGCACACAAGTGAAAGGAAAACCCTATTTTATGTCACACTCTGACATGCTTCCACCCACCGATAAGGTGAATGCACACACATACACACTTCATACCCTGTTGTGGAATCGAGAGGGCCTGTATGATCGTTTGGAGAGGTTGTAGACAGCATAGTGGCCAGCATGACGGGAATCCAGGAACAGACGTACATCTTCAATGTTGTTCTTTATCGCCGACTCCACCCCCTCTGCTGGGAAGGACATGACTACACAAATACACATACAGAAAAAACGGAGGTTTATCCCTTTCTCAAAATGTTTAACAGTATCTAAGATATTATGTCACATTAATTTCACTTTAGACATGGCTGATGCGAATTATCTCTGATGCTATTTTCATCATGTCATATAAGCAGAATTACTACTGGATGACAATTATGCAGTTATCGAGGGTTAAAAAAAAAATCAGTTTTATGGTAGGGCCTTTTCCTACCTGCTATTCTGGAGGTGATGTATGAAATATCTAGGTCCCCCTTGGCATAGCTGTAAGAGAAATTACAAGTGTGCTTATGAAAGTAGTAGTTAAACAACATAGTTGGGAAGAAAAGACAGCTTTGTATTACGATATACTAATATGACTCTGGTTTTGAAACCACAATGTTGCAGGATGGAGAGGTTCCTCATTGATGACTGAATGTGCATCTCTTTTAGGGCTACCACACAATACAGATTGTCAGCCTTTAAATGAAGACTGTCACAGAGTTATGCAAATTAGACTTAAATAATTACTTAATAAGAGTTTATCTTTCCGTAGTCTTTATTGTAGCACAAGCATCCAGCAGATGCTTGATGTTGCATGGGAATACACCCAGAAGGGTCATGCTGCCATTTTTGACAGTTCATTGACGTAGAATGTAGATTACATTGGATTTTAGAACAAAATAAATCATACTGAAACAATGGCCAAGCAAATAAATTAATCCATCTATGCTGATGACAATTGTATCAGCATGGTGTCAAGACGGATGTTGGTTAAGACACAGATATAGCTGAGATGGTGATTTGGTAAGCAGTGGAGTCATACTAAAACATTTTAACTACCATTCATTCATTCATTCCATCAATCATGGGCAAGTGATTCGCAACCAGGAGTACATCTGAAGTTGTTTAGGGGTACATGGAAAGCTCGATTTCCAGCAGCAGCTCAATTTTGGAAAACAAAAATAAATAGAATCTACGATTTGAATAACAAAAGAAAGACAAACACAAACAAAAATAAAATCCACATATTGATACAGCTTTAACACCTGAAGGTCATGTGCTGCAAACCATGAAAGGTTAGCAGGTAAGCACGCAGGGATGTTAAGACAGTTAAAAGTGATGAATACATGGCTGAAACGGACACCTTAACGGATGGATAAACTGATCAAATTGTAAGCTTAAAGTTCTGAAAAAAGTACAGCAAAAACAAAGTAAAAATAGTTAGTTAGTAGCTTAAGTAATAGATGAATGTTCAAATGGCTGAAAGTAATGGATAATTAGTTGAAACAGCTAGAAGTAATGGAATGGTTAAAATGAAAGGAGGTATCGAGGATAGGTGTATTTGAGTTTACAGGACAAGGTGTTACATTTGCAACACTGCCTGATTTTCATGATTTAATGAACATTGTTGAAGGGTGCCTGAGGCCTAATATTTTCATTGCCAACGTCTACTTCCGTTATTGTTTTGCACATGTCAAATAAATAATGATGAAATATAAAATATAATGAAAATGGTTCATGAAGCTTCATTTGAACATCACCTTTAACATCAGACAAAAAAATGGTTGGGAACCATCACTGTAGGCTATGGATGAGGCTGTCTGCTTAACACTTTTGTCGTCAAATTTACATTTTTAACAGACAACTTTAATGCTACGACACCAGCTATTTAATTTGGATTTTGTTATTGACCGGCTCATTCATTTCCTGTACCATGCATTGAGAATAGGTCTCTTGTTTTGCCATTCGCTGATATGATTTTCTAATCACCTGCCCCTTCCATTCACTCAATGATACTCATCTGTGCATTCACATCATCTGTGCATTCACATCACATTCTCCATTTAGTCAGTTTAATCATTGAATGTGTGATGTTAGGATCAGCAAGCTGTGATGGCGGACACGGCACAGCAAAAGGCTTAGTAGGGATTTTTCTTTCTCTAAATTAAACACAAACTACAGGAGCACACAGAGCAACGCACGAGTTGACGCACTTCACTGACCCATATTTACCTTGGGTTGCTAGGTGATGGACACATAGTGGGACCATGGGGAATTGGGACAGAGAAAAGAAACAACAAAAAATAAACACAACGACCAAACAAATGGAACGAAACCGATGACAGAATAACCAAATGAAACATCAAACTTTAACGAATGTGGATAAGAGTGGCTATTAAAGGAACACTTTGCTTATTCTCAACCCTTATACACATCAGTCAGAGTCCACCTGACAATAACATCAAGAATCATAGTCACAGATTGCTGCATACTAGATAACTCCCACCATCCACTGACTTACACTTCTGCTAGAGGTTAGTGAAAGAAATACAAATAGAGATAACTTAAAATAAGGTTTGTCTTTTTCTGGGAGGTTCAGAAACGCAAAGTCTTCCTTCACAATGGAGAAGCATATTTCAGACAGCCAAGCAGCAAAATGTTCCTTTAAAAAAGGTAAATCTGGGGACAGGGTAGGTATGAGTATGAATGCGTCCATTGACAGTTCGCAGGTATACAATCATCTACATTTAATTCAGGTTGATGCAACTGGGATGAAACATGTTGACTGATAACTGAAAAAACTGTATTGTTTAGAAAGCCAAATTCCATCTGGTGGATGCCGAGAAAACAAATTCCAGACCATAAGTGCATAACGAAATCTAAAATCGAAATTATACAGATAGCCGATTTCCCCTGTCATCATATTGCAATAAATGATTACCAAAACAAATATGGTGGTGGAATTGTCTTGGATAAAAGAGTAATAAGTATGTGTGAAGTTACAGTAACCAGTGTAAATATCCAATTGAAAGAAAGTGTGTCCAGTCAACTCCACAGGTTAAAAAAACAAACATCATGTGAATCATGAGATGAATAAAGCACAATGGGTGCAAACTAATGAGTAATGACCATAAAGATCAACTGAAAATAAATAAGACTGAAAAAGGAATATGAATCAATACAACAGTGATAATCATAAGAAGGTTGGAGCCCCTTACCTGGCTACTGATTGGATGACCTTAGAGGAAGTGTCCTTTATGTTGGTCAGGAAGCGCTCTGTTCCTCCCCTTAAGATATCCAAGAGGCCGCTGCCTGACTGATCAGGATCGTATATGCCTATTTGGCACCGTGGGGAAAAAGAGAGAATGGTTTAGCTAGAGACACCAGGTTTCAATTCAATTTTTATCTAATTAATGGACCTACATGCATAAAAAAGATCGGATTCCCAAGCTGCAATAAATTACTTAAATAAATGAAAAGGCATTGAAAAATAACATACATATTAAGACTGTAGATGCGGGGAGATAGTGTGAAAAGGGAACATTCCCTCTTAGGTGCAATGTGCATGACATTCATGATAAACACTATTACACACACTAATTGATATTAAGACGTGATTTATTAAATAGGGTCAAATGGATCGTTGGTTTTACTTTGAGGTAAATGCACCAGATAAAATCTGCTGCTTTCTGCAGTGGTGGAGCTGCCAGATGTTTAGAACCAACAAAAGGTAGATGACTCAACACGATTTCTTGCCCAGGTGTGATAGAAGAAATGGACAGGAGTAACGGCGCCACACCTCAAGAGAAAGAGCAAACGTACTGTATTCTTCCTTTGGACAGATGGTTGACTGGATGTGCAGAAATCCTCTTAATGTACACAGCCTGCACACGAGTGTCTGTGTGTTTGTGTGTGTATGGTTGTTTGTCTCTACAGAAAAGCCTATTATGCTAATTTAGGGCAAAGGTACATATATATAGAAAAAAGAAATATGATAACACAGAGAATGTGATGTTCTTGCTCTTAATCTTAATTCAAAAATCCTAAAAACAGAAGCCATTTCTAGAGTTTGTGTACTTTGCTTCAGTCTGCTTCAAACATACTGCAGGGTGTTAAATCACAAACCATCATTGTGCCAAATGCCAATATGTGGTCTGTGGCTGTAAAGTTTGTTTTCTCTAACACCCATTTTGGCAGATAATAAATCCTGTGACTGCTCCTTTCTATTGTGCTACAGATTAATGCTAAGTAATTAAGTAATTTAGAAACTCAGCCATCATCATCTGTGGCATACACATTAAATATCGCCTTGTGGAATATATTAAATAAGCTACATGTGAGCCTGTTGGACTCAAGTTTAACGTACTGTTAGGTTAGTGGGTTACAGAGTGACTAGAATAAAATGAGGCAGCGGGTAGAATCCTGTTTTATACCTGTTTCTAAATGACTGAAAGTGAAGATATCACATCATGTTGGGACATTTACACCAACTTTATCATGATTTTATAAATCAACACACTCTCAACCTTGTTTCTAACACATATGAGGATCTGACCTCCTGACTGTTAGTCATGACCCTCCTTACTCAGAGGAAGAGGAGACTTTTGAGTTACAGGGGTACTAACCAGATTATGTGTACCAGTGTGTGTATAACAATAAGGGGTAAAAGAAAAGTTCTGGTCTATCGCTATTTCTAAGTATTCAAATGTAGGTTTGTTTTTTTGCCAGTTAGTTAGCGTGAAAAACAAATGTATGGATATTCTAGGGCATCCTTATACGGTTATAAGTTGTCCTTCAAAAAAATCAATGAGCTGTGGAACCAACGTGACATGATTGCTCTGTTTTCAGAGAGGTTTCAATTTCACCCTCGTCACACAAACCTGCAAACCCTCTAACAAACACTGTCCTGAACCCACAGAAAGCATGCTATTGTCATCTAAACAAACTGTTACCTGCATTGTTTTGGACATTGTGGATCTGCATGGGCAGCTGGGCTCCGTTGTTGCCAAAACCTCCGTTCTGCTCGAGCAGCTGCAGACATTCATAGCCGTCAATCACTGGACGCCAACAGTAGTACGTACTCAACATTGTAACAGGTAAGTCAAACAAAATTAAGGTTTTGCCAAAAGTGTTCAAAACCTTATGAATAGGAAAAAAATATTATCTTAAAGAGATTAAACAAAAAAAAAAAAATTACATCCAAGCAAAGACTAGATATAGACTGAGATGGAAAATTATGGTCAGGACCACAAATAAGGGAACAAAAAAAAAAAAAAGCATAAATCAAATCCTGAGTGAAGTGACAGGGCTTGCCACTGTCTCCAAATGTAAAAACCACCAGAATCCCCCAAAATTGGCACAATCATAACACACTGAAAGAATAGCTTGTGTCAGACGTGAAGTATTTTTCGGTTGAAAAGTGTCTGGACAGCCAGACAGCCTGTGCGTCTCGCTTCCCCTCTGGGATGTCTACCGTATATCCCTCTCAGTATTTCACTTCCATCTCTGCTCCCTTCATCACGAGTTTGCTATTCTGTCTAACAGTCTGCCTCTCCATATGTCTGAGCCGAGAAGCAGCAGAGAGAGGAGGTGGTAAAGAAGGAAGATTATAATCTCCTTATGTCCAGCAGGGAAACTCCTTCTTAACCCTAATCAGATCAGCAATCGCCAAATCTGCCTTCACTCTGCACACATTTCCAAGCCTTATAAGGATTTGGTTTGCTAATAAATTGGTTGGGATATAGAAGAACTCAAGTGGTTAATTTTAACAATTTGTAATGGCTTAATCTTAAAATAGGTGGAAGAAGCAAGTGGCTGCATATGTAAAGCATAGACAAAACTGTTTCCTACAGTGGTAACCAGAGCATGACTTCCAAAAAAATAGAAAAAAGAAAAAGGTTCATACTTTTAATTGTGATAGAAATATAATTCAGGATACATACACTGGCTCAACTATATACATATAATGTATATCAGTCATGTGTACATTGCACACCAGAATGTTGTTAAAAGAAAATAGAATCAATTTAAAGCTGGAGACTTTTGACATTGAAATTAGCTTTTCGTACTGGTAAATCACAACTGTGACTGAGGATTTGGTGATAAGTACCAGGATTTGTGTTAAGAATAAGAGGCTGGCACTTCTTAGTTGGTCTTTACCAGCCACCCTGCAGGATAAAATGCTTTACTATTCCAAAACCAAAGCTAAAATCTTAAATCTGATTATGCTGAATTAGCTAATGTGGGTGATAAATTAAAGAAACGGTGGCTTTACAGTCAATCTGCCACCAAAAATACTGCTTTACTGCTAAAGTGTTGGTATCAACTTCATGCTTGTTTTCACCCTTTTCCAACCTCTATGTCTTTCTGTTTCTTTGGACCGTGCCAGCTGGGAAGAGTAGAGTCTGGGAAAGAGAATACAGACTCCTTTGAGTCTGCCACTGTGTGTGTGTGTGATTGTGTGTGTGTGTGTGTGTGTGTGTGTGTGTGTGTGTGTGTGTGTGTGTGTGTGTGTGTGTGTGTGTGTGTGTGTTAGTTCACGTTGGTCTCATGTGAGACCGAGCAAGTGGAACCACAGTAATTTGAGAGCGAACGAGTGTCCGTGCATGTTTACACACACAGCGGAAGAAGCCGTGAGGTCGACCTGTCACTAGCCTCTTCACAGGCTGGCAGACACCGACGATTTGCCCCTGTGTCTCAGCTTGTTCACTCTAAAATGCACTTGGTGAAAGTTGTCACCTACTATAAACTGATACCTGAAGCAGAGGCCACTATAGACAGAGATAAGGATAATGCATTTTCCCTTGTCTGATGGCTAAGAGAACAACCAATCATCATTTTGCTCAAAATCCACTATCTCTTTATTTTCACCTCAGTCAAGGGAACACTGACTTCCACTTCTAGATAAGGGCTTGAAAAATAGCAGCACAAATGGCGAGAGAACAATACTGTTCAGTAAATGACCATGTGCTAAAGATAACTACAGCATAACTACTTGATAAGGCTCTACTGTAGTATCACTTCTTAAGTTTGGTGCCATAGTTTTTTAGCAGTAGTACAATAGCACTCAACACAATCATGCACACACCAACCTCTGTAATGGGAGACTTGGGGTTGACATTGCGTGCTGCTGCTATCTCCTGGAGCTGGTTGACCAACTCTGTTATGGTCAGACGCTCCTCTGGGTTCACCTTCAACATGGAACCTGGACGAGGAGGAGGAGAAGGGTGCAGTGGAAAAAAAAGGAAATATTATGAACTTGAAGAGGAAGATAATGATGAGGATGAAAAAAAAAACATGGGGCTGCATAGAGGAAGCAATTCTTAAACAAGTCAGCAGTGATATCATTTACAAAATAAGGATGTATTAGTATTAATTAGTAAAAATTTGTCATGTATCGCATGCACAGTTGTCAAGGTGAATAATGATCAAAATGATAAAAATGCTTGATATAAATATATATTCTTTTGAAGTAAATTATCATTTTAATATATACATTTGTGCCCTTGTTGGCAGGAAACTGACAAATTTACATTTTCCAGCAGGTGGAGCTGTTAAACCTAATTAGATTAGCTGTAACAAGGTACTGCAAAAACTATTCAACCTGTCATGGCATCTCTTCTGTGTATGAACGTTATGTTAAGAGGTCCAATCCCTATTTCTACAGGGTTTCTACAGCTTACAACAAGTTACATTTTTTTATTTTAATGCTGCTTCCTTGGGATTAAATTTAAGACCAATTTTACAATAACCACATTACAGAGCTCCATAAGCATTGCCTTGTACCGCTTTTAGCCATGCAATTTGTGTGGATGGTTCCTCTGACCAGATCTGCAAGAGGCATTCCGTAAATTATTTAAAAAAAATAGATGTTACCAATTATTGTGACATTTAAAGCAATGATTCATAAAATCCTATTACCCATTTTTAAGACCATTGAAAGATTTATCTAAAACATTTATATAATAATAAAGAGTGAATTTTTGGATTAAATTAATTCAATGCCTTTTAAGACTTTTTTAGGATCCGCAGTAACCCTATTCCTAGCTGGAAAAGGTTACAGTAAAATCGACCTGTGGTGACAATTGTGAGTGGTGGGCAAAAGTGTAGAGGGACATAGAGGGATGGAGGAATAAATGGACGGACGGGCAGAAAGTAGCAGACCAAGAACGAAGGTACATACATATGAGGTTGTGATACACAGTGTACTTGACATCGTTCTGAGGGATGGAGTATTTTCCGTTGACGATTTGCAGCTTGGCTCCCTCCTCGAATGGGTGCTGCTTAAAACACAACAGGTAGAGGATGCATCCTAGGGCCTGCAGGGGAGAGCAGAAATAATAAAGACAACAATAAACTTTTAAGCCACCTTCCTTAATGAATAGAAAATAAAACAAATCATGAAATGGTCACAGTACATTGACACAAATCACTCAGGATCAGGATTTGATTAGCTGTGATATTGGGGTAAAAATGAGAATGGTAGAAGCTCTGACCCAGATGTCCTGCTTCTCATTGATGGGGAAGTTGGAGTAGAGATCGATCATCTCTGGTGTTCTGTACGCTGGAGTGGTGTTCCTTGTGATCTGTACACAGAAAAAGACCAATTAAGCAACACAACTATGGGTTGATAAAAACCAGAGCAGGTATCTAGCTATAGTCAGATGTTGGTAAATCTTCTCTAACTAATGTTCATCTAAATCATCTATTTTTTCTCTGTGGAAGATTTTCCTCTCATCTCTTTTGTGATACAAGGCTGAAAACAGGTGCCAGATAGATATGTGGATTATTACATTTAGAAACCAGGATCTCTGGGCTCCTGCACACTGAGGACATCTGTGACAAGGCTGCTGTGTGTGTGTGTGTGTGTGTGTGTGTGTGTGTGTGTGTGTGTGTGTGTGTGTGTGTGTCTGTGTGTCTGTGTGTCTGTGTGTGTGTGTGTGTGTGTGTGTGTGTGTGTGTGTGTGTGTGTGTGTGTGTGTGTGTGGCTATGGTATAAATATAATTAACCTGATTGATCAGTGCTTCCTGGACATCAAGCTGTAAATTCAATCAAAGGTTTCTGGTTTCTGTCCAACATCATGACGTCAGGATTGTCAATGATCTAATGTAACTTCTGAATGTATTTTTTTCCCCTTTCAACTGAACCATTGACTTCACTAGAGAAATTAGATTATATAAATTTCACTCCAAGAAAGAACAACACTTCAACAAATTCAAAACCATTAGTGCCTCGAAGAAAATGTTTATGTAGTGTGAAATGTGTATGCAGTTACTACACTGCATACACATTGTTGTCTGGCAAGCAGCACACCTCAGAACAGACATCAAACGAGACATCTGGTATAACATAATGTTGTTAAAATCAGGACCATAAAATAGAGAATAGATTCAGTTATCAATCTTGACATTTTCATATTCATATTAATTTAGTCTAATCACAAAAAAACTGTATTATATAGATTATTTCAATATTATTGGAAAGAAGACTCGGTGTATTGTATAAGGAGGGCCCTGACTGATGTTTGCGTTTGTGCGTGTGTACCTCATCCTCCACCATGGACCTCTTCTGTGCTGACCAGCTGTAGTCGGGGTAATGTGACACTGTGGTGGCGCTGCCAAAGTCACACAGCTTGATGGTGCCCTGGTTACTAATCAAGAGGTTCTCAATCTGCAATGTATCAAGTAAGTAGTGAATTAACATGCCAGTCAATACACATTTAATTATTAGTTAGTAAACATTATACCCCTAATTTATAGTATAGTCAACTCTGCTTTCAACTGCAGCATCTTATCCAGATGATACAAAATGTAGTCAAACTGAGGTGTTTAATTTCATTAATTCATTTCGGAGTGGTGTATATTATGGAAACTTCATCATTCACTCGCTGAATACCAAGGAACATCAAACCTTGAGGTCTCTGTGAATGATTGGAGGCTTCTGTTTGTGCATGTGCTGCACGGCGCGGCACGACTGGTAGAAGATTTTCAGCACTGTGTCACATGACAGGAGAGCCCTCTGCTCTACCCTCCTTATAAAGTCCACCAGCTGACCTGAGGCAGAAGAGATAGAAAACTGATAAACAAATGAAAAGTGAAAGTAACACTTGTCACTGGCACTGCTCAGCTTGATTTTTGTAATGATGGTAAGCTGTTTGAGTCATTTAGAAAAATATGAGAACCTGCAGATAAATGTCAATAAAACAGTTAATCAAATAATGAAATTGTGTTTAGCATATATTGAATACATGATTGAATAGTGAAAATACATGTTTTTCAAGGGTAAGTTAGATTGCTTACGAAGCTGAAAAAAACTGCTGAATGAAAACAAAGTCTGTTGTAAGTGAACAGTCGGACTGAACAGAAAGTAAGTCGAGCAGGAAGTAGAAAGGCCGCAGACAGGAAACAGTTTCATCACAAGTGCCTTTCAGTTGGAGTCACTAGGGAATGATTCTGGCAACTCAGATTTACTGCAATTCAATTTGATGAATCACTTAGTACTTGCAAAGATAGCGGTAGATAAACAAAGTGGACGTTAAAATGGCGAGAAAAGGTGTGGTGAAGGAATGTATGTATTTACCTTTACACAACTCAGTGAGGATCAAGAACTCTGCCTGTCCGGTGTCTGACTCCTCCTTACTGATGGAGGCAGCAGAGCAAAACTGAACCATGTTGGGATGACCCGACAGCTTTTTCTACAGAGCAAGCAGGTCAAGGAACATACAGTATAAATGTATAAACACTACTGCGGTGTCAATGTAATGATTCTGTTGGGGGGGGGGGGGGGGGGGGGGGGGACTGTACTGCAACTTGCTGGTTAAACAGTGAAAGCAGGAAGATTGTGATTTGTTGAAGAATTCACCGGTGACTTTAGACTTTTATTTTTCTGCCTCATCATCATATGAAGCATTAAACATTCAAGTCCTAAAAACACAATGTTGCAATGGTATCAGAAATTTACCAAAAGCCTGTGCCTCCACAATGTGCTACGCAGCATGAAACAACTGTTGCCCAACAGTACATGATATGTCCCAGAATTTCTAGCTGCTGGCCAAAAGGTTTGTTAGTTCCTTTCACTGACTGAGTTATCGCACTGATAAAAAAAACTGTAACTTCATAAAATAACATGTCTTCTGAGCCATTGAAATACCATGAATGCTTACACACAAATGTTTCTTGAAATGGTCTTACTCCTCCTGGTAACCATTGAACAACAAATATGTTAATCAAACCCCTTTAGAAGTACTCATATTCTGTCCTTCTTAACAACACTAGAACGCTTTAGGAAAGATCCGCAAATGACAAGCTATTAAGGACGGAATTACATAATGCATAGCATTCTGTTTGTTGTGAAACCACAATGGTATTATAACCTTAAATCACTGTAAATATATATTAGTCCCTGCATTGCACAGTCTGACATTGTGCGGTGTTGCCAGTAAACTACAAGTGACCTAGTGATGACAGAATACTACGCTGGGGATGCACGCCACAATCTTCTGAAGTCATGGGTTAGAGTTTTACTTGTCACATGTTACTCTCTGCTGTAATATTAGAAAAGCTCTAAATGGATCATCATGAAAAACAAAACAAGTGTCTTTTCATCATTCTCTGGAAATAAATGACAACAATAAAGGATACCATGAAGCAGACTTCCTGTATGATTTCCTTGTTCTTCTCCTCCTCATTGGACAGCAGCCTCTGAAACAAAAGCACACACAGACCGTCGGTTTTTCAGTGAAACTTTTGTTTAAGACATTCTTAAGAGCATTGAACTGACACATTCCAACAATAAACAGTCTGTACAGGATTTGCTTTGAACATTAGATATAAACGATTTTGCAAACAGGATAAGAGGTTATCACATCAACTGCTCCTGATCATCATGTTAATATTTAGCACATTAATGATTTTTCTCATCAATGTCTATTCAATAGATGCAACTACTGTGTAGCTGCATGCTTTACCTTTTCCACCTATGTGCATTCATCATAGGTGGAAAAGGTAAAGCATGCGGCTACACAGTAGTTGATGAGACAAATCATTAATGTGCTAAATATTAATTTGTCCTGCATTAAGTGTTGATAGTTAATTGCTTAACTTGTAAACAAAACAACCCACAGCATCTTAACCTACACAGATCAGCAGTATACAGAGAAGATACCACTGAATCTGTTTCCCCAAAGTCTTGATACTAAATTATACAAAAGAAATTTCAGTATCTGCAGTGTTTAATTTAGTTGAGGATTGCATGAGTACAACATGGACAGAATTCTAAAGTATGGAGCAGATGGTCATCACATACTCAAAAATGTGCCATAATTTGATAAGTCCTGTCATTTCCTAAGAAACAACTAGTTTAAGGAATGTTTCCTTAGATAGCAAGAGAAGCGGATGCCTACATTCACATGTTTTAACGATTTCATGATATGTGGTTAGCAAAGCATACTCTATAAATGTATGTGTAGTGTATGCACTGTATGTGGATGTTGAAGTCCAGTTATAAGTCCAGAGTAACACAGTCTATACAGCATCATATGTACTGATTGGTATTTACTGTAGTATTCACTCCATTACAATTATGCACCGTCGAATGCAGATTCGATTTATAGACATTGCCAAGCCTAATAACAAATTAATGAATGAATGAATGTACAATACTTAGTGGTACAACCAAAAGATGAGTGGCCCAACATGTAATGTGAGTGTACCTTTACAGTATCTTACCTTTAGGGCATAGTCTTTACCACTGCTCATGTCCTGGGCTTCATACACAAAGGCAAATCCACCTGAGAGAGCAACCACAATGTCATTTACATTATCTTCTGGTAATAAGTACACAAATAGTATATTTACTCTTAAAATAATACATAATGGTGTGTTTTAATAGGCCTGTGAATATTCTCATTCGTCCAGGTCATCGTTATCCTCAAAGCAATTTCAGTCAAAAACAACTGGACTGGTTGTTTGTCTAGGAAGACGTTTCACCTCTCATCCAAGAGGCTTCATCAGTTCATGTACGCATCTGACCAGGCTGGGAATGGGACTGGTGTGTTTTAATACTGTCTGATGTAGCTACATTCTTCAATTAATGTTAACATTTCTTTGTCTGATTTGTTCTGGTGTGGTTGGCTGCAACTAACGGTTAATTTGATTGTCGATTAATGTGTTTTATATTTTTTTGATTTATTGATTAGTTGTTTGGTAAAAAATGTCAACCAGTGTTTGCCAACAGCCAAGCTGACCTCAACGCTGATCTGTTGGCCACTGAGCAGCCACATTGGAGAGGTTGGAACAGGGAATTTTGGTATTTTTTTAACCTGGACCCCATTTCACCATGTATTTCTATGCAAGTGGCTAATGGCAACTTTTTTTAGAATTGGTCCAGTAACGAGTGCGAGCCCTGCAGCCTGGCCGTTGTGAACCAGGCTGCAGGTTGTTTTTTTTGGCCATTGACAGGCTCATATTGTTATCATAAGAGTCTGACTGTATTATAGAAGGACGGTGAAGTCTTGTGAAATCTTCTGAGATGTTGCCGAAGGACACCGGAGTGGAGTGCATTTCCAAATTGCGACAACAATATGTGAAACTACACTTCACACAGCCTTCATAGACTATCGTTACCTTTGAATGCAGATAGTCTGGTTGTGGCTAGATAATTCTGGATACATCAGTTCTGCAGTTTGACTCGGGGCTCTACTGCCATCCAAAGAGAAGAAATCCTACCAAAGCACATTTTCCAAAAGAAAAATGATGTTCCAAGGGTGGAGAAACAGAGCGAAGGTAGACTACTGCTATTAGCTAAAGTTCCTACAGTATATTGACCTGGCATTAGTAGCTACACATGGAAGCATCGCAACTCTTTTGACAATGTAGTAAAACACTTAATCTGAGCCTGTCTGTGTCCTGTTTGATTACACTGCGGTCAGGCTGCAGCACTTGCGCTCAATACTGACCAATTTCAAAAAAGGTTTGCCATTAGTCACTTACTCATAAATACATGTGTACAAGTAGGATCCATGTTGAAAAATACAGAAATTCACCTATTAGTGCCTTGCTCAAGAACAACAAAACACAAGCAACCTTTCTGCCACAAGATTGGACAAGCTTAAACTTATCTAACCTTTGGGCAACCACTAAGCTCATGCTGTATACACTTCTTCACTGAAGGTGTGGCTGGAACCTGAACAGGTGACACTGTGGGTAATGCTGCAGTAATAATCAGACAGGTATTAGGGTGGAAGGAGAATGTACTATGATGTTCTCTGGTCTTTCACAGAAAAACATACAGCTGGTCCTCAATTGGACATACGTTTTTAGCACTCAAATTACAATCTAACTGATTGAACAAATCCGTGCTACTGAGAGCCCAGTCACTTGAAATGGGATTATAGTCTGTACGCTGCAGCAAAATTTAAATTTTATTACTCACTTTAAATACATAGCTCTCTGGTGACTGGTGGATAAGAACCATAGGTTTCCCAACTTTTTCATCAAGTGTGTGCATGTGTATGTCTGTCTTCAACAAGCCACAGTCCAAACAAGGCCAGGGGGAGGTTACCATAGTGATGGGTAAATCAACTACAAACCTTGCTTTGCTCTGTGAAAACTTAAATGAGGGCACTCAAGAATCAATGGTCACCGACCCTTATGTCTTAAGCATAAAAAGGACAACACTGCATTTTTTAAACCATGGACTACTCCTAATAAATACTTAACTTTCCTACACTTAACATAAAGTGTAACAGCCAGCTATCCAATCAAAATATAATTTATTATCCATTTCAGCAACATTTACGAGCTATGCCAGAGACTTTGCTGTGAGACGCACAGCCGTAACTGTGGGGATCACATGTCTTCCTCTGTCTTGTGCTGGCAAAGGGAGGGTGTGAAACCCAAAATGCTCCATTTCCTTTGCTCCAATTACAAAGCCATTCCAAGAAATTACTGAAAATGGGGGTTAAAGGCCCTATCTTTGTTGTTGTTTTAAATAATTACAGGAAAACAAATTAACTGTCATTAACTGTTCCAAAACACCTGTAGTTATGCACAGGTATTAATCTCTGCCTCACTAACCGGAAGAATACAGAGAAAGTGGTTGTGAAACTGAGCTTAATACTACCATAACAACCACCACTAGACAGCAAAGTTATTTTCTAAATTTACCCAAGAAAATTGTGGCCTATCCAAATAAATTATCTGAAGTGGAACAAACCTTCAATGAGCATTGCCCGTCTGCCCAAGTGGCTTAGTAGACAGACAAACTAGTCATGACTCTAAAAAAAATAGAACCATCTGGTTACAGCCATCAATTGTATTCTCTCACCAAAGCTCTTATTGAGGAAACGCAACAAAGACACCTTTCAGAGCAGGATGGGAGGTTGAAAAGGGAAAATGTTTAGTGTAAAATGATCTGGAATTTGACCATCTGCTTTGATTTTAAAACTCTTGTGTTTCTCCACTAACCTCTCTTGAACCATCATCATATCATATCTGAGGATGTGCAATCCCAACAACATGAGTATACTGCGGATCAGATGGGTGTTCAGGCTGAAACTATTAGTTGATAGTATACCTAAAGAAAGTTAGGCAACAAAAGTTTCAATACTTAGGCAAACAATCAGTTATTTAGCACAACTGTAAACCAGTTACTGGTGGTTCTTAATTGTGAGCATTTCTCTATTAATATCTTTGTAAGTTGAATAATGTGATGCCATGGGCACTGTGCACTTTTTTCTGACATTTGAAATAATTTTTTTTTTGTAGCCTTATTAGTGATTTTTTATTTAAAAAAAAATGCTTTCTAGGTGTTATGTCATATGTAACGCATAACTATATGTTAAAAATTGCCCTCTTTTCGACACATTGATTTATTATGAATTAGGGACAGAATTGTCAGAATGAGTCAGAGTTGCGAGAAATTGACAGAAAAACTGTTTCCTTGCACGTACGGTGATGAAGCAATCCGTCAGAATTAGTCAGCAAGTTCCAACTAAGGTGGACAGAGATGGCTCAATTCTTCAGTATCTATCTGTTTTTTCTTAACAGTATTTCCACCAAATACATTAGCTGAGGGACCAACAGTTAGTGGAATGGACTAATTAAAAAATCAGTGCCAAAATAGCCAATTTTTTCTTAGAGTTTTATTAAAAATCACCAGAGAAAATTAGGATTTAGCTACAGTGGGGCCATGTTTGCTTGCTGAACCACTGAAGTGGCACCATGGAGGAGTTTAACTCTGACCTACTGGTCTGAACATTCTGAAAGCTGGTGACACTGAACAATGACTTACTTATGTTTTTGGCCTAACTGATCTCACTGCATGTGAAACAACAGATCTTAACTATTTGTTGTTGAATGTATGTGCGGTTAAATCTAATTTAATCAGTATTTTTTAATAGACTACACCCAAAATAAGGATCTGCAATAGAAATGTAATGCCAGTGCTACCAGTCTCTATTGCAGCCAAGTCAACATGATTGTAAAGTAAGACTGTCTTGCCAGTGTGCAACAAGGTTTTTTTTAAAACCTGGTCGTATAATCAGTTGTTGATGAAATTGTGTAAAATTTTGCAGAATAGGATGACTTAACACAGCCAAACTGTATTTTTATGATTCATATTACTCTTAGATATCTTCAACGTGCAAGAGAAAATATAATACATCCTTTATAATAATGTATTTTAAAAAATGATCAACAATCCATGTGTCATGTAATGTAGAAATGTAAACATCATGTTTCATCAACACATATCAAAGATTTTGTGGTTTGTGTGTCACTTCTGCTGTTATAGGAAGAAACATATGATGGACAGATCAAAAAGGAGGAGTACTGGCAAACCAGTGTCTCCCTTGATGTCACAAGAAAGAATTGAGCAATGCTCTGCATATGCTTACACTTGTTGGTTTTTGTAATTAACATCAGTAACGACTCCTTAACCTACCCAGTTAATAAACAGCTTTGGTAACAACATTGCCATTACTAATGGCATGGCTTCCTGTTGATAACCCGATAATGATCTTTCTGTCTTGAGTCAAACGTGCCCTGATGCCAAAGGAAGATGATAGGGTTTCAATTCAATTCAATTTTATTTATAGTGCCAAATCATAACATAAGTTAACTCAGGACACTTTACAGACTAGGTATAGACCACACTCTATGACTTATTTATGATTTACATAGACACAACAATTCCCCCGTAGAGTACGATGGCATGTCCCAAAACTATAGGGTTGGGAGTTGGTAGACAAGTAAAAATGCAGCTTTTGCAGGAGCTGCAACTATTATCACGACTTACAGATGCAAACATGAAAGTTAAAGTTGTCTAATGCATCACCTTCACAGATCACAAACTGGAAATGGATTCAGGGCTTGGTAGAAAACACACGAAACCAAATTATCAACTGGTGTTTACTTGGTGACTCACAGCTCTGCAGCTGCAAACGCTATTGTCATTGACTACCAATTGAAGTATGTCACTAATGCTAGCCTGTTAGCTCATTCAGCTAACTAGCATGCCCAGCCGCGCCAGACGTTAATAACATTTCTCGTAGTGGTTACACCAGCTCACCTTCCGCTATGACCCTCTTGATCCTCAGTTTCATGTCGCCGAGCTCAACGACTTGTCCGACAAAATCATTCTGGTCCCGGCTGGCCGCTCCGGACGAGCCGGGCCCGGCTAGGAAATCCAGTGCTGACTGGAACAGGGACATTTTATCCAGCGCCCTGCTTCAGACACACAGAAACCGGCTCCAGCTGTCTAAAGCCCAGCAGACTCAGCAGAAAAACACACCACGGTCGTTTTACTCTGTTATAAAGGCTTAAAATCATGTGATATTATTCTTTCACTGGAAGCAAACATCCTCTTCCTGCTGCTAGGCTGACAAGGGCCGCCACCATTGCTAGTGCTGACTTCCGTGAAGGGATGACGTCAGGACACGTTTAAGTCATGTGACTTAGAGAAAAACTTATGAAACAAAAAAGGATGCCTGGCATTTCATGTGTATAAGTGTAGGCATGTAGCAACGAGTTCAAATCCAAACATGAACTTGTGGCTAAATAGAAGTATAAAATAATAGTGTTTATGTTCGGAATGAAAGTACTTCAAAACACCTAATTCATCAGGTAGCCTATAGAGCAGTCACGACATCTCCAGTAGTCAACATATTATTCAACACGTGTTAAGATATGATACTTTTTCTAAAGTGCAGAAAAGTCCCCTGACAAGGAACAGGGTTACCCAGTAGGGTAGATATAGACACTACAGGCAGTGCACTTGGGCCCGTGGGATGGGGGGCCTGTAGCAAGACTGGACCATCCAACAAACTGTTAGGCAGAGTGCGGGCCATTGTGAGTGGGTAAAATACTCATTAGCAAATAGCAATCTATATTTGATATATTTTATCTATATTGTATGTCTTTTCTGTTTCATTGTGTGCTATAGTCTTCCATGTTTTTATAATATTTATGGCACCAAAAAAGCCTTTTGTTAAAGTCAGTGGTCATTTCAGCACCACAGTGAGATAAACAGCTCCTTTGCTCTCAGGCGTTCAGCACTTTGACCAACGCCATGGTTCTAATAGCTCTCTCTTTGACCTCTCTCCTTTCCCAATACAATAGTCTAACTAACTCATCTGATAGTGGAATCCAGTTTTACCAACAATTGGATTTTTAAATACCATGGTATGTGCCCGTCATAATGTTTGCTGGGGCTCATCATGCTAGTGTGCACCGGGGCCTGTCCTACCTACCTTACGCCACTGGGCGTATACCTTAAAATATATTTAGGATCACAAGATCCAGAACAAATCTTGTATAGGATATGCTTTGGCAATCAAACAGTTCAGAAAAAAGTGTTTCTCAAATTTGTTTCCTCTTGTTGGGTATTGCAGAGCGTTATGGTAGCACCTATGCAGATGTACATTGTCATGACCTTTGTTAAGGCCACATAAACTTGTAGGAAATTATTATTGGTTTTTTTTAAATTATAGATGTTTTGGTTTCAACAAATACTTTGGTGTCAGAACCTATAATATGAAACATTCTGCTAATTACAGAAAAGAGCTGTCATCAGTGTTATTCACAGAAGGACTACAAGCAGACAGAGAGACAGACATAATATTGTATATTAGTGTGCCATCTACTGGACACATCAGCAAAGACATACATGTTTAAGTTCCACCCTGGTCGACAAACCCAAGATGGCACATACCAACTGACATAATATTATAATAAATAATAATCAAATAAATATTTTGTTTTGTTTTGCTGTGTGGTTTCTTGCTTTTTAATTTACATTTTGTATACACCACAATATCTATTATTTAATCTGTTTGTTTAATACGTGCAACTCCATGGCTGTCCCTGTCGCAGTTGTACCCGTGCAGTTATTTTGATCTCAGATCCTTTTTTTTCTGGCTCTTTTTGGTGTCTTAGCCTTGATCTGAGATTCAGAGAAACCAAATATCTGTCTGTAAGTTAGAGTTTGAATCAGTAAGAAATATATGTGTTACTTGTCTTTCATTTGACATACTTACAGTTTTTCTCAATTGCTAAAACACTAAACCCTGTTGTCTGAACCAATTTCTCTGTTGCCTGAACACACTGATTGAATCAATCACTCTTTTGGCAAAACCATGAGCACTTTTCACCTGTTTAGACACAACTTACCAACACATTTTCATTGTAATGTACATGTGCTGCATAATGGTGAGCACAAGCGGTAAAAGTTGGGCACAGATTGAACTGTTTTGAGGTGAAAGTTTGGTTTTGCAAGAAGAGTCTGAGGTTTTGTGAATTTAGCTTGAAAAGTGTGGTTTGTGTTTACAATTTAGAGAAAAGGAGAGAAGCTTTAAAGAAATGTGTCTTAGCAATCGAGAAAAACTGTAACCATGCTGTACTTTAATGTTGCAGCTGATAACGGTGGGGCTAATTGTATTACTTTATATCCTGCCATGTAGCTCAACCTATAACAATATATGTTATTTCATCTGTTAATAATATTTAGTTTTAATAATCTGAATGTTAAAAAGTAACTAGTAACTAAGGTTACCAAATAAATGCAGTGGAGTAAAAAGTCAAATATTTCCTCAGAAATGTAATGCAGTAAAAGTATAAAGTAGCATAAAATGGAGTGACTCAAGTGAAGTTCAAGTTATTCCAAATGGTACTTGTACTTGAGTAAATGTACTTTTTTACATGATAGGATCCAAAGGGCAGTCATTTGGAAGGAATTCCATGATGAAACAAAATGACAGTTCAGTGAATTCTGTCTGGATCACAGGAGATATGAGCTTATGTCGAGGCAGAGCCTGGATGAACAGATAAAACAAACACTTGCTGTGGCGTGATGCTGGGGTCCATTTTAGGTCAATGCCAATCAGAACCAGTCAAATCAGCCACGAAAAGATTTGTCTACATGGCACTAGGATTCACTCATAATAAGCTAGATTTAAAGGAAGGCCAGGGCTTTGTAATCTTTTTAAAGAAGGCATGTCACATAATTTGATGGTCAAGAATAAAATTTTATTAATTTTGGTACAGAAGTCCAAACCAATATTGGCACAAACGCAGTGCTGTCAGATACGCCACTGGTGACAATATAATGTTTGTTTAAAGATTTGTAACAAGAAGGGAGCCCTTGAGCCATACTTTTTTAAAACATTTATTTGAACCATTGAAATATTTCTCATAATGCTTCAGATTCAGCTCAGTTGTATGTTTTATAGCGACAACATAGTAGAAGTAATCACATCCACACCCATTTATCAGTGGTATTATCATACCCTTGCTTCTTTTGGCTAATACCTTTATCGAGGTCTCACCACTACTCCTTTGATAAAGGCATATAGTCACAACATGTGTGGTAAAGAGGATGATATACCATATAACTCAGAAGACACTCTGCTTTCACAGCATGTATCTGACCCACATATTTGCTTGGGTTTCAGAGTCCAGGTATGAGATATGAGGCCTACATTTTCGCAATCTGGACTCAATCCAGGCAGCATTTAAGCACATTGATACCATATTACAAAATATTATACTGCATCTCCCTTTCTTTATAGTGTCAGCGCAAAAAGTTTAATAAAAACAAACAATAAAGCAGGGATACATGGACTGCTGTCTGTTAGGTAAATGTTTAATGTTGATGGATCACATTTCCATTGGGATTGGCATGGTGCCTTAGAGAGAGAGAGAGAGAGAGAGAGAGAGAGAGAGAGAGAGAGAGAGAGAGCGAGAGAGAGCGAGAGAGCGAGAGAGAGAGAGAGAGAGAGAGAGAGAGAGAGAGAGAGAGAGAGAGAAAGATATTGAAAAAGGTTTAGAATACAATTTTTAGGCCTGAAAATAAGTTCCATTCTCAATGAACTGAGAGAGAAAGCACACAGGGCTTTCTACGTAATAAAAAGGCAAATTTGCATCCAAATCCCAATTCTAATTTGGCTTAAACTACTTCAAGCAATTATTCAACCTATTTTACTCTATGGAAGAGAAGTGTGGGGCCCACAAATAAACTCTAATTATGACCAATGTGAAAAACACCCAATTGCATACACTGATTTTTTTAAAAGCTTCCTGCAGGTGCACAGGGCAACGACCAACAAAGCCCTGCTAAGCCAAGAGATGAGCAGGGAGCAGAGCGCCTCACTCAGCTGGTCCTGACACTGAGCTCACACACAGGTTCTACCTCGGTTCTGCTTCAGGACCGGCCTGAGAACACATCAATTAGAGTCGACCAAATTATAACCACTCAAAAACAAAAGTACCTCACCTATTTAAAATACCAAATCACACACACAGAGCATAATGCAATGTTATCTGGCCCTAAACAGACAGTACACTGTGGCACCCTACCTTACCACAGTGACTGCTATTAGATATCGGGTGATGTTCACAAAGTACAGACTGAGCTCACAGTCTCGCAATAGAGACAAGGCCACTCCAGGAGGACATGGCTGACTAGAGAGGAGCGGCTGTGCCAGCAGTGTGGAGGAGCTGCTGTGGAGACAGAAAGACACTTCCAATGCACTGTCCAAAATTTGAACCTGTCCGCCAACGGTTTTTCCCCCAATTAGGCAAAAAACACCCACATTTTTATAACCTATCCGAAAACGAAATTCTAAGAATAGTTATTGGAGGAAAAAAACGAGAGCTGCATCATGGCAGGACCGTTTGTCTTCACCTGCCACAACATGGGAGAGTAAAGTCACCCATCTACACCAGGCCTCAACCCATCACTTTATCCATTTTATTTATTTATCATTATTATTATTATTCATTTACTTTTTTTTATTTTTTAGAACTGCTCTCTATGATTTATTTATTGTCCTTGTTTAATTAAACGTTCTACTTTTGTAGTGTATTTTTGTTATTATTATCTTCTTCTTATCATCTCAATTTAATTTAGCTATATTTCCATGACATATTTGTATTTGATTGTATCAGCATTTGTATGATTTGTAATGTATGAATAAAAGTTGAGATGGTACCACCAGACTTTGAGGAGGGTCGGTTCTTGTCTCTCACTGATTGGGCACACCCCTAAAACGCTCCGATATGCTCGCTCTCTGATTGGCTAAAACTCCTCCTTTGAAACGCTGTAAACCAGTTTGCAATTGATCAAACGACGCGCCAGTCCATCGACGATGATACACCTCCCGCATAGACCGATCAGTCGGCTGATGTGGAACCAGTATGCTGAGGACCAATCAAAACCCTTCATTGTGACAGGCAAGTTTCCCGCGTGCACGCCCATTGCGCGTTACCGTTTGGGGGATGTTCAAGACTTCTCTGGGATGTAACCACGGACTTTGTGTGTGGGTTAAAGAAATCTAAAATCCTATCTAAAGAAGTAAATGCATGTCTGACATTACTGACACATATTCTGAGATGACTAAGTGGATGACTGTTAAAGACTTAGTCCAGGAGCCTGTCATGCCACTAAATTAAAAAAAAATATTGAATAGGACTGACCATAAGTGATGCATCTGGGAATGAGACCAATAAAACAGGAAATAAATGAACTGTAACCTTAACCATAGTCATTGTAAAATAAAAAAATACATTGACAAAAACATTTTTTAGTTTCCCAATACCTCAAATTTCTTTTTAAATTCTCAAATTTTGAATAAAACCTGTTAAGTCATGAAGTTCAAGAAAGATAATATTTTTGACGGGATACAAGGTTCAATGGCCTGGACATATATCTAAAATAGTATTTTACTTTCATTCACGCTTTTGTCTGAGTATCTAATTTATTTCCATATCCTGTATCTTATATTGTTAATTAAACAGTGGAAATGTGTAAATTAACAGAGTTGTATAGTTTTCATTTTATAATGTACGGTATTGGTACGTGCTGGTATTGTTTCCGTGTTCCTGTCTATATAAGTGCTAGTGGGATAGGAACTACGTATATAATGCATTTGCATTCAAATTAATGTAGTGTCCTCTGTGTGTACCAGCCCAGGGACTGAAGATGGAAAATAGCTAATAGCTAAATCTGACATGAACCGTCTCTTACACTTTGAGATGTGTTTTTACACATTCATGGTCATTGTTTAATAAAAAATACTACAATTATAATAGTATTTTAGTGTGATGCAGGCTTTTCTATATAACTGGTCAAACTAATTTGATGACCTATGATATACACTTAATCTTGCAATATATATATATATATATATATAAATATTTTTTGGGGACTTTTCATGCCTTTATTTGATAGTGACAGCTTTTGAGCAGTGACAGGAAACCGGAGAGAGAAAGGGGGTGACATGCAGCAAAGGCCCACAGGTGGGAATCAAACCCGGGCCGCTGCATTGAGGGCTTTAGCCTCTGTATATGGGGTGCCCGCTCTTATCCCATTAGTCTGACAATATTGATATTAGAATTTAAGAAGAAGAAGAAGAATTAAGAATTACTTTATTTTTATCCCACACGGGGAAATTCAATTTTCACTCTTATTATCATACATGTTACACACACAGGCCCGAAATACACACATGCGCAACCAGGACCTATACATGCAATTAAGGAGAGATGTTAGAGCGAGGGGGCTGCCAGTGACCAGCGCCCCGAGCAGTTGGGGGTTCGGTGCCTTGCTCAACAGCACCTCGGCAGTGCCCAGGAGATGAACTGGCACCTCTCCAGCCACCAGTCCACGCTCCATACATGGTCCACACAGGGACTTAAACCAGCGACCCTACGGTTCCCAGCCAAGTTACCTATGGACTGAGCTACTGCCGCCCAAATAAATATAAACAGCCTCTCATTACAGAACCCTATCAGCATGCATATGCTAGAAACCCTCCTGAGGCCTCTTTAAAGAAGACTTTGTCCTCATTTATGGGGCTATTATGAATAAGAATCAGCTTTACTGGTCAAGTAACCACTCAGCAGAATATGTGTGTCGTATACAGCAGAGATCTTCAACAGGGGTACCGGGACCCCAAGTGTGTTCGTTCAAATTGTTTGCTAAAATTTCCAACTTTTTTTTTCCTTCAAAACTATGTCTGAAAATATGCAATTTATTATTAGCAAATATAAATTGGTGAATAAATACATTTACAGAACCTTGACGATAGGCTTGCTGGGCTTATAGGCAAGGTAGCCACTAAGGTAGCCTTGCACAGATCCAACTGAGCTGAAGAATTAATTGTGCAATATAAATGTAGTTTAAAATTAACGTATAAATATATGAATATGTCATTAAAGGTCATTGTAATAGCTTACTTATTGTACGCACATTAAAAAGCTGTGTCTAGGCTTTATTCCCCTTTTCAATAGACCCCTATGAAACAGTGTCGAACACCGTGCGGTCTTGAACCCAGCTCGCCAGCTACATCACGACGGCGGGGCGTGGTCTGTCAGGTCCCTTGGCCGCCCCACGCTTGCCTTTGACACATACAGTGAGGTGAGCTTTGCTAGCTGTCGCGCGCTGTAATTCCCCAACCATTCAATCTAGCCGGCCGGTGAGCTCATTTAACACGAGCCCTCTCACCTCCAGCGACACCGAGCTTCAGCCGACAAAAGGGTCGCGACAAAAAAAAAAAAAAAAAGATGTCTAAAGACACGGAAGGGAAGAGCGAGAAAATTATGGATATGGAGAGCAAGGTTTTGTGGTACCCCGACTCCAAGAGGAACACACAGATGGACAAGTTTAGGATACAGGTCAATGGGGACTACGGACTTAATCTGGGTAAGTAGCGTGAGCAGGGAGAAGGACAGACTGTGACCCAGACACAGAGAGACAGGGGGCACTGAAGGAACGGTGCTTAGCAGAAACGCAGGTAGAAACCATTAAAATGTTTAATATGACATTTACACTCCATTTGCCATCATAATTGGCTGTTTACAACATAGCAGCTCTGCTTGCCCCCGCTCTCCCCCCCTGTTTGAATGAAGCTCCACACTGAAGACGAGACTGTTCCCCTGCAGAGCCTCCAGGCCCATTTCAATTGTCTCTTTGATACATTTAAACCAACAGGGTTCAGGAGAAATGCTGAAAAACCTGATCTCGAGTACTGACTGTATAGAGAGAAAGAGAGAGAGTTATGCAATTATAGATCACAGGAGTGGCGACAGCTTTGGCAGATGTGTGTGTGTGTGGAACCAAAAGGAGATAATCACATATGGCGTTGTTGATTTGCAAATCTGTCTCAACATTTGCTATATGATATTTTAAATCCTTCTCTTCCCTTCAAGAATTGGTTGATCTTATTTACACCGACATTTTGATTTTAAATGCCCAGTATGTATTCTTGGCAGGGAGACCAACCTTTATTTTTAAGTCTGTAGTTTCCAGTCTGGTAGTTGGGATCCCCCAAGGATTGCAATATAAACCTCAGCTTGTTTTGCTTTAGTGTGTAGTTGTACTAGTAATGTCTGATGTTTTATGCATTTAGCCAACTGTAGGAACCTGGCATGTGTGTGAGCTGATAGTCACACGTTTGATCTAATATTTTCCTCATATATATGTAGTAATCACTGATTCTCTGTCCTCTAGTCAACTACAATGACCTGTACCAGTGGTCGGTGGACAGCTATCCAGATTTCTGGGCACAGGTGTGGCGCTTCTGTGGAGTAGTCAGCTCCAAACCATATGAAGAGGTGAGTCCAACCTCTGAAGGAGAATGGCTTTGTTGTAGGCCTAAAATCCAACAGTCACTTTCATTATTAACAAGAATGGAAAATATGACAATATACTATTTTGGAATAGACGAGTGCCAACAAATTGTTATCTTTTTAGAGCCGTAAAGACCATAAAGATTCAATGAATGACCAGCGTTTCACTTTCAACTGCAAGTTTGCTGCTTTCTTAGGGTTCTGCATCAGCCTGCCATACTGTCGTACCTCAAACATACCCCTTAATGTAACACTGTAAAATGGTTCCCTGTGTTGTGAACAGAGATGTGGCCCTAGCATGCAACTATTGGGCCACATTTAAGAAGCACACAGTTTAATATCAAATTTCTTATGGGTAAATTGTGGGACTCAACTTCTCAAAAATGCTTGTATGTGAAAACAGAATTTAGCTCATGAGTATATTGATAAGCACAAGTTCTTATTATTGATTGTGACTGGTCTCAGGCAATTAAAGGGCAAAAAGAGTTTATTGGTCTTTTCATCACATTTCCAAAACCGTTTTATTCAAATGTATTACAAAATTCTATGTTGATGTGATTGATATTTGATGGTGATGTCTGCATGCTGACGACAGCCATGTCTGAATGTGATGTCTCCAGAACTCCTTGAGGGAATTTTTTCAAATATGGCACAAACGTCCACTTGGATTATGAGGATAAGCTGCATTTATTTTTTCTGGTCATTATTCAATGCCATTGGTTGGATACTGAATTGGTGACACTAATCTTGAAACTGAGGTGATTGTATACGTAGATCTCCTGTGCTGCTGTGTCGAAGATATGAGGGAAACAGCCACGTTTCACCCAAAAATACACTGAACTCCTTTATTAATTAAGTCTTCAATTATGTAAGTATGGACAGACATGGTTGTTAACTGCAACTTGACTGGTTGGCGGAGGCGTAATTCTAGTTTTCCATTATTTGCACACATTATTTGCATTTTGAAACATATCTACCTCTGAGCTAAATGGAGAGCTGTTGTTTCCAGTTGCATGAGTACAACACCTCGATAGGTTGGGTATCTACGGCACGCATCCTTCTTGTGTTTTTGTTACGTCCCCTTGTCCTGCTCCAGTGCTTTGCTAGCCAACAAATGTTTTTTGTTTTCTAATTTTTAATCTGATCGCCTCTGTCTTCTCATTCACATGTGTGCAAAGATCTAAGAGAAGAATTGCGTCAATGAGGTCCATTGCAGTGTAAATATTACTAAATAACTTCAGTGTTGTGCTCCGTTTTGGTGAGCAGTGTTCCTTAAGCAATCTGATATGATTCATCTCCATGAGCAGATGCATAGTTAATTCAGTGGCTGCTAGAAAAGGCCAAAGTCGCACCTAAAATCTACACATGGCATATTTCTTTTTGCTGATAGTTTGTGATATTTTCATGTCCTGTCTGAAACTCAAAGACTGTAAGGCTTATAATGACATTTGTAAATTTGTTGACATTAGAATTGCACCATATTTATCGAAGCTACATTAATAGGCCAGTTGGAAAAAGGAGGTTTCATTGGTTAAAAAGTTGTTTCTGTGTTCATTATTTAATTTACTGTTTAGCCTCTTAATGTTGCTTTGATATAGGATCTAGCCACTCAGGTAGGCAGGTGAGGTTATAAATGTCCGAGTTTAAGATGCTGTACCATGTTAACACACCCCATTTGTACACATGGTTAATACCATATTCCACGTCACTCTTTACATATCCTTTTTTTAAGCATGCATTTTCTTACCCAGTTAACCAATTTTTAGGTCTGAAGTCTGAGCAGACATTGGATAGAAGCCAGGGAGACAGTTAACCAGACAATAAAACACTTTGTAACAGTGATGCACAGTGGGCTGACTTTGTTGCCATGGCTTTTATGACATATTGTATTTCTTATTGTTTTTTGTTTTAAGTGTTGCAGAGGCTCGATTAGAATGTAAAGCAATGGCTTTCAAATTTCAGTGCTTTTATCTCACAGTCCCATCTGTGCACTTAATTATGTTCCAGTAAGGGCACCAAAGCTTTAAAGAGCATGATCTTGGTCAACAATAATACTTTGTCCCTCCCATGTGTGTTCTGTGGGTGTGTATACTAGGTGGTGGATGTATCTAAACGGATCTCGGATGTTCCCGAGTGGTTTAAAGGAGCTCGACTCAACTATGCTGAGAACTTGCTCAAACATGCAGACCAGGACAAAGTAGCTCTCTATGCTGCAAGTAAGTAAATAAGTAAATGCTGATTAAAACTATGTAATATACAGTAGGTGACAGTGCTGCACCTTTAATGATGGCTTTATTGATCTCCGGTAGGAGTCTCCTTACCTTGACAGTGTTAATTCCATGCATAGAGCAAAGAAAATCATATAACACCGCACTCATTTTTAGTTTCAAACTCAAATACACCCAAATCCTTCAGGGCAAATTTGGTTTCAAATTTTCTTAATTACTGTTTGTGCAGTGATGTTTTTGTGTTTTTCCCGCGGTGAATTTAACAAGATGTGGCTCCTCCCTCCAAGTTTACCTGTAAGTGTTAAGGATTGGGGTGTTTCCCTCCTTAGTTGTGCAGATTGTTTTTACCTGTTTTTTAAAAATGTAATTTTCACATTTAGTATTTGCAAATGAACTAAGCAGGAAGAGAGTTAGGAAGAAATGAAAGAACAGAGTTGAGGTCGCATGCGAGTACAAAATCGATGATGCGGTGAGCGCTACGCTGCATACGTCACTTAGTTAATTGATTAAGTACTGCTCCCTCCTCTCAGGACTGTCACATACTAATGGAAAGCCACTTCTTTATGGCCCTATCTGTGTGGATATGAGGGAGAGTGGGCTTTCACACACACACATGCACACAACCGTCTGCAGGAGCTGTAATACAATTATGAGAAGGACGATTGGTCACAATGCTGTGAGGCCTCTGTGAACGTCAGTAAACTATTACTTAGAGGGACAAACAGGACTATTCTTGTCTGTGGCTCTGTCCTGCCACACTGTTGTTCTCTATTTATGTTTCTATCTCTGTCCCCCTGTTTTCCTTTTTCTGTGCTTTGGATTGGAATTTTAGGGGTTTTATTGGCATTTATATAAACTCATAAATCAATACAATCTTCACAAAGTGGTACAAAAAACCTGTCTAAACAGATCATGATATATAGATGTGTCCTTAGCTTTCACAATGTTTGTTAACAATCAAAATGTACATATTTATCTCTGTTTCTGTGTGTGTGTGTGTCTCACTTTCTCTTTGTGTTTTACAGCGGAGGCAAATGATGAGATTGTGAAGGTGACATTTGGGGAGCTGAGGCGCGATGTCGCGTTGTTTGCTGCAGCCATGAGGAAGATGGGCGTCCAGACTGGAGACAGGGTCGTAGGTGAGTCTTAGACTTATTGCTCCCTGTCCCACTGGGGGAAAACAAGAGAATATGGAAAACATGTCATCTACCATTATTTGGGAGAGAGATGAATTTCTCTCCTCCTGACTTGTTTATTTTTTCCCTTTGCCTTCCAATCTTCATCATCCTCTCCTTGATTCTTTCTTATTTGAAAGTTGTTGCAGCATGAGTTGAACATGGGCTCTTTTGCTATAGCTCTGTGTGTGTGTTTGTGCTTGCTGGTAAGCAGGGCTGGCTGCCTTGGCACAAGCTGCAGCTCTTTCTGAAAGTCACCATTTAGTTTTTCAAACTTCATATTTGTACAGGGAGGAATGGCTGGGGTTGCATTTTTTTTTCCTTCAATACTGTACAGTCCATTCATGCAGATCTCCACATTTATACCTCCACAACATTGCAGCTTCAATGCATGGCCTGACCATTTTTGCAAACAATTCAAGTGTCAAATGCTTTTAAGAGCTTATCCCTTTAACTTTAGTGTATTGAGCTATTAGAGCTGCTCAGCTGTTTGAGGTTTAGTTACTTTAAGGCTGTCATTTAGTGTGAGCATGTATCCAATCTGATTCACATTGGTAAAGGTTAGATCCCTCCATTCATAAAATACATGTCAATTTTTTCTTTAATATTATTAGATAAGTCATAAAAAATGAAACACAGTGGTGTGGTGGTTATCACTGTCCCCTCACAGCAAGAGGGTTCCTGATTTAAATCCGGGCTTGGGCCCTTCTGTGTGGAGTTTGCATGTTTATCCCTGTGTCTGAGCGGGTTCTCCGGCTTCCTCCCACAGTCCAAAGACATGCACGTGTTAGGTTAATTGATTACTCTAAATGGTGTGAATGTAAGTGTGAATGGTTGTCTGTCTCTGTTTGTCTCTATGTGCCCTGCGATAGACTGGCGTCCTGTCCTCGGTGTACCCCGCCTCATGCCCAGTGTCAGCTGGGATCGGCTCCAGCCCCCTGCGACCCCATTAGGGACAAGCGGTTGATGATGATGATGGATGGAAGTCATTTACAAGAACCAAGTTAATATCATGTAATGACTATATCTCCCATAGAGCTACTTAACAGATCATCTTAGTGACTTGCATCTTTAAAAAAGGGTTAAACTTGATTTTTCCTAAAGCAGTTTGTCACCACCAAGTATTAAAATAGCCTTCTGTAATGGGGGTCGGGGTTTATAAACACAATGCACAGGCACTATGCCTGTGCATTGTGTTTGTTTAAACAGCTCTGAGATACAGCAAAGGTGTATGTGAATGCACATCCTCACTGTACCTGAACCTGAACCTCTGAACCTTTCATTCTTTGAAACAACTTCTGTTTTTCTTAAGTTGGATAAACACATCTTATATTACAGTGAACAGGCACAATAGTTCAGAGGTTACAGAAAATGCTTGTGGATTTAAAAAAATGGTTACAATACTGGGCTTTAGAAAATTGATGGGCAAAAGGACATCTCAGTTGTCATCATCTCAGACTCTGTCCAAACTCAAATGTTAAAGAATATTTTACTACAAGTTTAAGTCAACCTGTGGCAGCTCCCTGGGCTGACTACTTGATCATGAATTTCAATGTTCAGAATAAGGGGTAATTGAAGCCAACTCCGGGACTGTATTCTGGCATAATCAGTGATAAAAAGAATCAAGGAAGCTAAACTCCCTGGCACTCTTTTATCAGCACATTCTTTTATCTTGCATTGTGACTTAAGTCTGTGGTTGCATTTCATGAGCTCATATTGAGCTACGTTGCCCAGGAACAGCCAGGGTGTGTAAAGTTTGTGTGTGTGCTCAGAAATAACATGGATATTGTGGTAGGGGAATCCATTAGCTAAATGACTTAAGCTCGGTGGGAATCTCATTAGAAAGATGGGAGGGAGGGGGGGACAGAAAAGGAGAGGGAGCAAAAGAGATAGAGGGAGAGATATCAGCTACGTGTGTGAGTGTTTTGAATGTGTGTGCTCACTTGTGTGTATTTTAAAGACACAGATGTCCTTGTCCCCAGGTTGTAACTAAAATGTCTTGTCAGTGTCTATACTCCAGGAGATATATAAGCACTTAGCTGATGAAGCGAACCAAGCTTTATAGCAGGAGAGGAGCCGATCCCGCACACACAGCCACACACACAGCCACACACACACACACACACACACACACACACACACACACACACACTCACACATGCACATAAGCACATAGGCACGTATGTGTTCACCCTTTCATGCACTTGGAATGAGATTCAGTGTCCTTTTCTTTGGTCCTATTGTCTTCAACAGCACCCTCCAACCTTTTATAAAGCTTGTATCTAGCCGCCATGTCCACTGTTCTTCCATTGGGGAATTTTCATTTAATTAAGAATCCACACTATACAACCACAGTCTTTTACTGTTGAGTTAGAATAAGCAAGAATGTGGAGTTAACAGTATAAAACAAAAATGTATCAATATTACAACATCAAATAATATATTGCAAACATATGAAAATATACAAATTAAATTATATAGAGAGAGGAATTTCAACACAAGGTGCAGCTTGTACATTTAGATGAGTCTGAATTTGAATCTGAATATGACACATTACACAAAATATACGATACATGCGGCCTGTTTAATATGAGTGTGTGTGATTCCAAATGTGGCCATGCTAGCAGGAAAACAAGGTCATTCAAATAATTGTTGTTTAGTGTTATTAATCAGAGTTGCTTTTAGAACGGTGTCCTTTACTGACATTTAAAAAACAAAACCTCACCTGACTCTTTTCCAGATATAACATAACATTATAATGGAACAGCTCAGTGCTAATCTTGGACTAGGATTAAGACTGAAATACCAATCAGGCTGTTGTGATTTTCAGGGACATTGAAGATTAAAACTTCTATCAAGTAAAGGTTGATGTAAACAATGCATGACTTAATTAAAAAAAAAAAAAGAAAGAAATTATTTAAAAGATGTCCCCAGTTTTGCAAGTCTCAGGTCCTCGTCTTCTTTCTCATCTGATTTCAAACCAGTGGTCCACGGGCCACATTTTTTTTTTCTGTAATAATTGTCGTATTACTGGCAAGTTGATTTTCAATCAGTCATTATCAACAAACCTGAAAAGCGTCATTACAGTATGCATGATTAATCAGAAAGGATCAGCAGTGTATTGCTTTGACATGTAAGCGCTGTTGTTACAGTATAACAAAATAGTGATTCATTATAGTAGCCTCAGGGGCAGTCAAGCAAGGTGTATTATGATCCATGACACTATTTGTTCTGGTCCAGTCTAAGAGGATAATGTATGAGTGTCTGCAGACTAGCAGGAAGGTGATCTGTCAGCCTGAGATGTCATCCAGCCAAGATCAGCATCCTGGTTACGGCAGGAGTCAGCATAGCAACCAATAAAACCCTGATTAGTCATGATTCATAGGAAGTGACAATATGCTCGCCATTTTCCTATGACTAGGCACAGTGCATCTCTGGAACTACTCGCTGTATAATTGGTTTGTCATGTTAGATTAGATACGGGTTATCAACAAAGCATCCCAGTGTTTATAGCATAAGAGCTCCTGTGTTATACCTGGCCTTGTTTTTTTCTCCTCCTGAATTCAATACATTTAGTTTAGTTTGGCTTTTACTACGACTGCAGGGCTGTATTGACTTCAGGCTGTGTATAGTAAGTAAATCCAGGGAAAACTCGAGGCATGATAGCATTGCAGTGAGATGGAAATGCTCTTTATTGGTAGTGGCTGATTATTGTGGCAATGAATGGTTATCAGATAAGGCTAAGAATTTCAATCTTGTGCAACCCTTATAGCTATTCTTCATTTTCAATGGTGCTGTTGTCACTATCTCACTGCAAAAACACTAAAGACTTGTAGTGTCCTTGGGCACCATTTCCTATATTGATCAAGGAGTATATCACACGAAGACAGCAGTTATGATCTCAGCCCTGCTTGTTAAGAATGAAATATTCTCACTGCCCTCTTTGAGATTCATCACTTCTCTCTAACTCTCTCCCTTTCTCTCTCTTTTTAATGTTCTTATTTTCCCTCACCTCCTTTTATCCAGATTATTTTTGGTCAGTATTTGTCTGTCTTTCCCTCTTCCCTGTTCTCTCGTGTGAGTCTTCTTCTGCTGTTCTCTCAGTAAGGTGACCTACTGTGTGGTATTCTGTAGTTATAAGACACAGACTGCATAACAAACGTAATTTTACTTTAATTTTACTACTGCTAAATATCACATACAAAGATGACTTAAAATCCAACAAACAATGGAATCATTCCTGATATTTCTGATTTCCATAATGTACTCAAAGATATGATGTGTGGCCTGGGCAACAACATCCTATAACTGATTTAAAGAAATACAATCAATTCTTTGCTGTTGGGCATTTTGATAATAAAATCATATGTATTTGGCTGTAAATGTACTCCTGAGTAAGATGATGATGCATATGCACATTCTTGATGTGTCATGATGTCAATTTGTTGATTAAATTAAAGCAAATTATATACTTGTGTTTCACAAAAGCCTCATAATACTAGATTTTTAAATCCTACACATATCTATAGCCATTTTTAATTAAAGGAATCCTATGGATTGTTCCTTAAATGTAATGTTTTCTCCTCTTTCCCACTTTAGGCTACCTGCCCAATGGTATCCATGCAGTGGAGGCCATGTTAGCAGCAGCCAGCATCGGAGCCATTTGGAGCTCCACGTCTGTCGACTTTGGAGTCAACGTAAGGATTACACTGTTTGTTTTTCTTTATTGACGTATACTCAAGTTTTTTAATTCTGTTGTATCAACACTTATTTTCCTCATTGTGTTTTTCAAACTAGATTTTATAACAGAAACTGTGTCCCATACAGGGGAATTTGAGAGCCTTAATCTGAAGTTTATTTTCCAAGTACAAATAAACTAATCCAAAACTACTGAATCTGCTAGTTTAGACAAATTTCTTATTTGTCACCTCTAAATCACATATCAGTGTGAGAAAAGTGTATATTCTGAGTACTAGTTTCAGAGGAGCAATCTTTATCTCTCAATCTTGGCAGAACTCATGCCTCCATCTACAGTACTGCTGTACTCTGTCAATTGTCTTTTATCAATTCTGATATTATGGCAAAATAAACTCTCATATGCAAACTAACCTATACATTAAGATGAAAAGAGAATCAGGCCTGTCAGCCAACTGAGTGTGTGAGTGAGCTAGTGCAATTCTTTTCTCAGTTTGGGCTCTCTGTGTTTCTGGTGTGCTACTGCCCCGTCTGGCAGATCAGAGAACTACGCTTACAATAAATGTGTGTTTCCACCCTTAAGTTATTTGACTATATTTCTCCTGTACATGTTTAAGTATAGGGTAAGATGTGTAGAGATGTTTTAATATAGAGGTATATTGTGCAGACTCATTCCATTTCTCATGCATTTTGTCTTGAGCTCATCTCCTCCATCTAAACCACTTTGCTTCTTTTATTCTCTGCTTACGCTGATATGCTCCTTTTTTTAATGGTGTTATCTGTACTTAAAGGGAAATTATGTCCAATGCAAGATTAAGTTGTTCAATTCAGGGCATACATTTCTGCTCTTACTGCAGTAAATGAGGCCTTTTTATTTTGTTGTGCCTTTCCAGTCTACTTACTCCAGTGTTCTCCTTTTTTCGGGTTTAACCCTTTCTCTCTTCTTTTTGTCTTAGGGTGTCCTTGATAGGTTTTCTCAAATCCAGCCCAAGCTGATCTTCTCTGTTGCTGCTGTGGTTTACAATGGTAAAACGCATGACCACATGGAAAAGCTGACCAGTGTTGTCAAAGGTAGGCGCCAACATAATATAATACATTTCATTTAATAATAAATAATAATCATAAGATAATTTAATAATACATTATTTATTTATTTTTTTACATTTGTTTAGTTTATCTGCTATCAGAATACCATCATGTCATTACTAGAATTACATTTTACTAGCAACTACACACTGCATTTAACTTCTTCAAATAATGGGTGGTAAAACCTGTTGAAGTTACTGGAGTATGTCCAGAGACAGTCGTAATCTGCCAACATTTTATGATATATGTATAAAAGATGATTTGGTCTCTTAACAGCGATTAAATCTTAAGGAATTACTCCTAAAATGTAGAAAGAGCCATTAAAGGGTAAGACCAGTAGGGTAGAGTAAAGTAGCGCTACTGGGTTTTACAAGTGTTCAAAATTAAACTGTTAATTACCCCACTTAAAACATCATCTTCCATAAAAACATATGAAAAACAAAGCATAAAACTTTCTCTCTCTATCTCTCTGTAGGTCTGCCTGACCTGAAGAAAATAGTGGTGATTCCCTATGCTCGCTCGAAACATGAGACTGACCTCTCCAAAATCCCAAACAGGTGTGTGTCTGTGAATACTATACTGAAGTGTTAGAACTGAGAAACTGAAACAGCTCTTTTTCGTTTGACTGTGTACGTCAGCTCAGAGATATACTTTTTGTCCCTAGGATTATTTGGTTTATTGTCTACTTTGACTGATTTTTCTTTTTTATTTCTGCAGTGTATTTATAGACGATTTCTTGGCATCTGGTTGTGGCGAGGCCGACCAGTTTCCCCAGCTGGAGTTTGAGCAGCTTCCATTCAATCATCCTCTGTTCATCATGTACTCTTCTGGCACCACAGGGGCGCCTAAATGTATGGTCCACTCTGCTGGGGTAAGAAAAACATTGGCATCCATTATGCCAAAATCATCAATATGGATTACTCTTCTTTTCTTTGTGCACTCAAACACAGTTTCTCACACACACACACAGCTGATTATTTTATAAATAATGGGAGGAATGTTGCATTTCACTGACTGACCCATGGGTTGTCCTGTTTGTACTTGTCTAATGTATGATTGATTTAATTTTATAAAACATTTGGAATAAGGGACTATAATTACAGTTCAAAACAAAGTGACACTTGTGCTGCTGTTTTTGTTGCACATTTTTTGTTACTGCTCCACAAGGGTTAGATGGGCTGCAGCTGTCTCACTAACACACACACTAGCACACGGTGGTCGCATCTGTTTGCAGAGCTCTCCTGGGTTGGCCCACATATACAGCTTGCTATTCAGTGCACAGCATTTATATTAAAACACATGTGAACGATTCGAGAAGAAAAGGATGTTCTCAATAAGGCCAGATTTTTAAAGAAGAAAGGCAAGAAAAGACGAAGGAGCAAAACCTAGTTTCTAAAGTTGACAAAAACCGCTTTCTTTCTTAGCTGTATCTTGCTTTTGATCATATCACATAATCCTGATCAGCAGTTAAAATCTGTAAGATTTTCATCTAGTTTATTGTCTCTAAAGTTACTATCTATCAAAGAGTGAGTTAAAACAGTGGTGATTCATCATTTGACCCACTAATGAAATAACTTCCATAAATTCCAATCACAGTGTCTGTGGTGACATTCCCCTCCCTAGTTGTAAATACGCCCCCAACGTTAGTCACACTGCTGACGGCAGTTGGTCTGCCGGCCAAGCTCATCACTGCTAGTTATGCTGCGTTCAGAAATCTGGAACTTCCAACTTCTGTAGGAATATGTGCGTGTGTGTGTGCGGATGCGGATTTAAGAGGGGATGGACCGGAGTAAGAGCGGTGTCAATAAAGTTAACAAAGTTTTTTTTGTACCAGGCTAGTTTTTATTTTATTGGAGGTTAAAGTTTATGAAGAATTAGCGGCCCTCACTTCGCCTCGGAGATATATGTCAGCCAGACGGCCGTATCTCCCTCCCCAAATGACACATCAATGCCCTTTTTTGGTAAGAGGAAATGAGGCGGAGTCAAAGTCTGACAAGAGGGCGAGTATGATTGGATCAAGTTGAGAGAACGAACCCCGACGGGTATGCTACGTCCATTTTTTATTCAGTCTATGCTTTAAAGCTGAAGTCAGTAGCTTTTGATGAAAAATATTTTTTTTCCTATTTGGTGAAATTGTCACTATATCTTGACAGCGCTAAGAGACAGTAGAACTGAAAAAATCATGTAGCTCTGTTTCCACCTGCTACTCTCTAATAGCATCTGCAAGAATCCACCGCAACTGACCTTAAATAACCAATGAGAGCCGAGGAGTCTCTGATGTCGTGTGAATGACTGCAAGGCAGTGCTGATCAAACATGAATCAAGATTCTGTTACACTTTTTCTTGCACATGCTGCCCTGTTTCACAGTTGGATTGGAGTTCACGAGCAGTCATCGACGCTGCGTCAGAGACCGCAGGGTCAGTCACCCTTGAAACTAGAAGAAGAAGAATTACTTTAATTTTCACTCTTATTATCATACATGTTACACACAAAGGCCCGAAATACACACATGCACAACCAGGACCTATACATAGATGTTAGAGATGTTAGAGCGAGGGGGCTGCCAGTGACCAGCGCTCCGAGCAGTTGGGGGTTCGGTGCCTTGCTCAACAGCACCTCGGCAGTGCCCAGGAGATGAATTGGCACCTCTCCAGCCGCCAGTCCACACTGCATACATGGTCCACACAGGGACTTGAACCAGCAACCCTACGGTTCCCAGCCAAGTCACCTATGGACTGAGCTACTGCCGCCCCTAAAGCAGATGCCATTAGGAGCAGACAGGGAGAAGGAGCTCAATGCAGAGGCGCATGCCTTTTTGACACAGATTGTCTGTCTCTTTGTGCTGTCAGGATAAAGGGACAATTTCAGCAAATATAAAAAAGACATATTTTTCTGACTTTAGCTTTAAGGTTTAAAATTAATTCTTCTAATCCTAGAAATGGCAGTTTCAAAAACCTTCACTACATTGTCCATTTAGTGGCTTGACTGGAGTTTTTGATCAAGAAAATACAATCCCTAAATGACTAATAAGGCTCCCATTCTGTCAATATTACAGCTATCAAAGAGATCTCATACACTTGGCACATCATGAGCAAAACCACTGTTGTATGATGTAATCATTTAAAGCAGGAAAAATGTGTTTAATGATGTAGTGACGGCAATGATCGGAGTCCTCTGCTTTTTCATGCCTTGTGATTTTATCTTAATTCTATTATACAGTTCTGTTTTTTAAAGAAAAGGAATCTTGGCCAGCTTCACAGTAACTGCATCCGTGTCACTTGGGTTTCTACTTTTTCCACCACAAGATGGCAGCAAACCTCCATAATCAGATCTGCAAAAGGTTACTCTCTCTCAGGAGAGTGAGTGACGTTTTTTTTCCCCAGCTATATACCACATCTGAGTGAGGGAGAGTGTCAGATGAATGTGTGATTTAAAAAGGACTACTGCACTTTGAAGGCTGAAACACTCAACATTCAAAGTGGGTTAACACACTCAAAGAATGCATTCACACATTTTCACAAAATTTTCTCTCTTTCTGACGCACGCTTTTATTTTTTTTCTGTTTTTCTGTTTCTTGCTTTCTCCCTCTTTCTTTCACATTGACTTTTCTATCCTTGACTGACATGCATTTCCTGTTTTTCTTTCTCAACTTAGTCGTCCTTTTCATTGTCCCATCCCCAGTCTCATTAGGATTCCCCCCTGCTTTTTTTCATCATTCCTCTAGCTCCCTTTTCTTTCTTTCTATTAGTGTCTTACTCTTACTCTGTCTTTTTTCTTTTGTGCCCCCTTCTTCTCCTCATGCTGCAGATAATTGGACAGTAATGCGTCGGTGAAAACATTTCGTATTGTAACACTGGCAGTCGTCTCTGGCTCTACCAATTAGCCTCAGCAATGTTGCGCTCTCTGCTTTGTTACGGCTCTGTTAACATGCTGTCAGTAGCAAGATGGCATGCACCAAAGTAGGGGTATGGCAGCTGAGTCCCGACAAAGATTATATGCAAACATGCACACAGAGCACCTTTTTCTGCGAACAGGAAAGTACACACCAAGGCTCAAATCTAAAATACACACACAGTCACACACACACTCATGAAGTTTATACTCACCACCAGCGGTAATAACCTATCCAACTGTGATGGGTTGGTGACTGTGGGAGAATTTACCTTAACACAAATTGCCCTTTTTGTCAAAATAAGTGCCTGTGTGTGCTATATGTATTAGTCTTGGTCAGACACATTTTTTTTTTACCTCTGCCAAGGAGGTTATGTTTTTGGCTCAGTTTGTTTGTTTCACTGTACACTGTCAGCAGGAAAAACTACCGACCCAGTCCTCAGTGGAAACTTGTTGGAATGGTGTAGCATTGGCCAAAGACGAGCCCATTAAATTTTGGAGGGTATAAGAATCACGGGGCAGACAACGAATATTTTGAATTATCAAAACAGGGTTCGGGCATTTCTGCTGCATTCACATGGTTTCGGAATAATCAGAACAATGAGTACAAGCCTGGGAAAATTCACAAATTGTGAGAAAGGGCATCCTACGACAAAGGTCTGCATCCACATATCCTTCTAGGTTTTGTCAAACTGAGGATGGAGTTTGAGTTTTTAGAAAATATAGTGTTATAATTTAAAGATAGAGTCTGTATGTATACCATATGAGCACTGTTACCCATGTTGATATACAACATCCAGACCTGAATGAAACTATGAACAAATACCTTAAAATATTTTATCATTTATTATTTTCTATCTCTCTCTCTCTCACTTTGTCTCTTGGTCGCTGTAGGGTACGCTCATCCAACACTTAAAGGAACACATTCTGCATGGCAATATGGCCAGTAGTGACGTCATCATTTACTACACCACGGTAGGTTCACAATCTTTTCACATTAAATATGACGTGGTCATCGTAAGAAAAAGGTTTAAGATCTGGGGGACTTTCCCCGTAATCTTGTTGTCTCATCTGAGTTACCAGCAGAGGTAGAATCTTAATTATTGTGGGGTATTTTTAATCATGAATCACAAAAAAAGCAAACGGATACAGGCACGCACGCACACACAAACACACACAAACACACACAAACACACACAACAAACACACACACACACACACACACACACACACAAACACACACACACACACACACACACACACACACACACACACACACACACACACACACACACACACACACACACACACACACACACACACACAGTCTAATGAGCACCATTGAGTGCTGAAGGTCAGAGCTTTGCATAATTTTAGTTGTTCCTAGAAGATTCTAGCTCCTTTTGATGATAAACACTGAGGGACATTGTTTTATGTTGATTAAAGAAGCATTTTTCATGTGGTGTAGATTTGTGTGTTTACACATGATGGAATTTAAATTCAGGGTGGCACTTTTTTCATTTTACTTGATTTAAAAATGACAAAGTACAAGGACGTTTTAAAATTATTGCGGCAAAGTACCTCCTATCTTAAAAAATATAATTGGCGTCAACCTGTAACTTAACATCTGCCTATATTTCTAGGTTTATATATATATATATATATATATCTACCAACAGACTGTGAATATTTGGCATTTTGCTTGATACATGACTTTGAAGATTAATTAACAGAATTATTGAATTGTGTAAGTGCCTCATTTACTACACAGTCTATCCTGTACGCAGACAACTGTCTGTGGCTAACCATCAATGTGCGGATATATTGGGGAAGATGCCAAAGCAGTAGCTCAGTATGCAGAATAAAGACGTAGCTTAGTTTGCACGTGTTCATTCGGCTAACCATCTATCCATGTCGATGAGAAAGGAGTGTTTCTACCAGATAAACTGACCACTGTGTTTGTATCTGTGTGTGTGTGCACTGTCCTTAGACTGGCTGGATGATGTGGAACTGGCTGGTGTCTGCTCTGGCAATGGGAGCCTCAGTAGTTTTATATGATGGTTCACCACTAATGCCCACACCCAATGTACTGTGGAACCTGACAGACCAGCTGGGGTGAGTTAGCCATGCACGCACACACGCACACACACGCACACACACACACACACACACACACACACACACACACACACACACACACACACACACACACACACACACACACACACACACACACACACACACACACACACACACACACACACACACACACACACACACACACACACACACACACACACACACACACACACACACACGCGCAGACACACAAACTGACAAATCGCCAGTGCCTGAATTGTTGTTGTTTATTACTTTCTGTTGGAAGAGGATTTTTATTTTAACCCCCAGACAAAAATGGCCATCTGAATGGCCATCTCCCTTATGAAGGCTTTTGTTACCATTAACATTAATACATCATGATTTCATGATGTCTATGAAACATTTGACAAACGTGAAAAGACAAATTTTCTACATATTTTAAATAATGCCTACTGCAGCCGAGCCCATGTTGTATTTTGATCATAAATGGTGCAACTGACATACTGTAAGTCCACTATATTTCCTTCTCATTTAATATTTTTGGGAATGAAGACCAGAAAGACAGACATGGAGAGTGCAGACAAAAAAACGACAATAAAGGAGAAAGATGCATTGAGATATTTAGACAGAGAGGAAGAGAGCTTAAGCAAAGGGTAAGGTTTTCTTTGGAGATTTTGTTTTCCACCCCAGAATTGATAATGTGTTTTCCTATTTGACAACTTGCACACACACAAGAACAGACCCATGAATAAAGATTTACACTAGTTATAATGTGTTACTGAGCCCCGCAGCAACTGATCATACAATAAGCATTCATTACTTGCTTTCTAATTTATCACTCATTTAAATGAGAACAATCTCGATAATAATTCTGCTTACTTTTTTTTGCCATGATAAGCAAGGTTATTATTTGGTGACGTATAGTTGTAAAAAACTGTGGAAAATAGGAACAGGCTTCTTCAAACTTCTTCTTTGCTTCTTCTTTTTTACTATACTGCATGTAGTCAATGTATTCTGATTAGGAGAAAATGTAAATCTAGTTTTACATAACTTTTAAAAAAAATCACTCAAAGTTCAAACATACAGAAGACTCCCCAAGCTCTCTTATTGATCAGCACAAATGAGCAGCCTCGCTGTTATTTTGAAAGTGCACTGATGTGTTGTGCTCAGCTGAACAGGCTACTTTAAGTCAGCAGGGTCAGCCATCCCTTGAACCTGTTGTTATTGAGATTGATGGCGATGTTGTAAATTTGGATGAACCCAAAAACCCAGGCTTAACAAAAAGACAGCTAAGACGGCGGAAACCTAAAGTTTACCATCTAATTCAGAGACTGTTGACACTGTAAGATGGCACTATGCGGACATCCCATGAGGAGACGATAGGTACCATGTCGTCTGATTCCATCTTTGAAAAACATTTTTCCAAGCAACGCCTCTGTTTACATTAGAAATGTATTTTCAGGTAACACGATTACAGGGATAACAATGCATCAACAACAACATTCAACATTCAATCAACACATACATCTACCCTACCTTATCACCCCTTTCCTTTTCATCATTCAATACATATTTTCACATACTAAAGGTTCACATGCTAACTAGCACAGAGGATATTGACAGCAGATACTCGTCTGTCCTAATACCCTCTCCTACTACCACCACCATCACTGCTATTGCCACCATAAACAGCAGATGCTAAACCCAGTATTGATCTTCGACTGTCTTTTGAAGCAAAGAAAAAAAGAGAAACTTCTCAAGGACGATAGGGTGTGAGTGTATGTGTGCAGACAGGCAATTATTTGGCTCAAATGCAATGTCTTCCATTGTCTACTTCTATGTGTGTCTGGAAAAGGTACATAGGTAAGTGTGTGAGTTCTGCCCAAAGGAAGTCAATAATTTTTTCCTCTTGTAATTTATTTTAATTTAAGCCTCTTTAGCATGCATTTATTTTGTACATTACAGGGTATGATTCCAGAACAAAATTTCACACAAAATATTCACCTATAACCAATAACTATGTACTGTTAACACATTCCATTACCCAGTGCAAACTTACAAAAATTTACTTTTTCATAGATATTTTTTAAAACTTTCCTGTAACAAATTTAAATTGTGTCTTCTGCAAACAAATTTGACATTTCACAGTTATAATTTAAAGTGGTATTTTCAGGTTCATACTTGTATTTTGGGTTTCTACTAGAACACTTTTACATGCTTTAAAGTTCAAAAACACATTAGTTTTCTCATATTTTCTCTCTGACTATACCTGTAATCACCCTCTGTCTGAAAATGCTCCAATGTAGTGCCTGTCTCATAAAGGTCCCCTCCAGAAAAAGCCTAGTCTACTTTGATTAGTCAGCATTTCCGTGTATATCTGGTCATTTTAAGGCACAGTTTCTGAATATGAGCTGTGTGCATTTCTCTGTGGATTGGAGCTTTTATAAAAATCTCTCAAGCCTACTAAAAAAATTAAGCTGATGAGCCTTGGGCAATCTTACCACCAGAGGCAACTCAGTCCACCTGTCGTTAAATTATATGTGATAACAACAAAAACACCATCAATAACAAGTAACAAGAGACAACAACAAAGACACTATAAACAAGTCACAGCAAAAATCATGTTTGCAAAGTGCAATCATAGAGTAAAAAAGTGCAAGTAGTATAATGTACAAAGTGCAACAATAAAAGGTGGACAATGAAAAATTATGATCAGATAATGTGGTCAGCAAAATAAAGACCCTTTCAGGCAGTGATACCACAGACACATCTTCAGTGCAGCAGGGATGGCATATTGCTTTCAGCAAGGAAGGAAACTTTGACACAGATGGGGTGGGAACTGTAGAGCCAAAGAGCCAAGTTAAAGTACTTCTGCTGCAGAAACTCAGAACAGAATCTGTTCGTACATCCCAAAGCTAATGAGAACCTTTCACAACTTTACTAATCATTGAATTGAATTATAACATTTATTAGCATCTTCAAATGATGACAAGTACTCTGTCTGTGGACTGTGGCAATGTTTAATGCTTCTGTATGGTTGGTTAGCATTAATATTGTTTGGTTTGTGGTAGCATTTTGATTGAAGAATTTAAATGAGAAAAATAGAACAATGTTAGAATACCAGTAGCAAACTTATCCGCATAGAGGAATTTATTGGAGGGCTGTCAGTGTGACAGAACCTTTTAAATTGTGAGACCATTTTTGAACCAATTAGGTACTGATGTTGTCACTTCAGACATATTTTTCAAATCCTCACACTATGTAGAAAAACCCTCTGGGAGAGACTGACATCATTCTTCTTTAAACCCTCTCTTCTGAATTGAGGTTGGACATTTTAATTGGGGCTAAATCTGTCAGAGCCTTGGAGAGTCTTAAACTTACACTGAGACTTCCTCCGGAGCCTTGACTTTTGTTGGTCAGTTGTGGAATTGTAATAACTACCTTTGCTGTTGAAGTCCTCTGCTGCATCACTCCTAACAATTGACATTTCCAGTTTTAAATCTCTTTATAGATAGTTTTTGATAGATTTTATTTCCAACTATGGAAACGGAGTGCTACTGTACTTTTACACAACACACAGATTTGCTGCTTTTCAGAAAAGGAAAAGGTGAGTGGAGGCTGAAGCATGATGAGAGTCTAAGAAGACTTGTGTCTATTTTTAGTCCTCCGGTATTATTATCATTATCATTCTGTGCTTCACAACATATTGAGACTCTGCTAACTAATGGAGCCACTGTAGTAGTTCTTCATATCCAATTTTATTTTTATTTTATATCATATCACATTCGGATAACCAGTACTTTTTGTCATTAACGGCATAAAACAATAGCTGGATTAGCCTGTGAATGTTCTCATTTGTCCAAGTCAACGTTATACCCAAAGACATTTAAGTCAAAAGCATCTGGACTTGGTTGTTGGTCTTGGAAGACGTTTCACCTCTCATCCAAGAGGCTTCATGAGTTAATTTACGCATCTGACCAGGCTGGGACTGGTCCAAATGTCTGGTGTGGAGATCCAGGTATTTAACCTCTGGTGAGGGCTTTCACAAGGCCGATGATGTCCCTGGAACCCTTTGTGCTCCAAGTGTCAGTCGTTGGAGTGACAGTCGTTGGTTTGGAAGTTGGTTTCGACTTTTTTAGTGCTACTAGGTTATAACGACGGACTGTGACGTCCACATGGAGAATGACCGTAGCCTCCACATTGGGGCATACAGAAAACTCACTCAGACAGACCAATATCTACTGTTCGACTCTCATCTCCCCCTGGAACACACGCTTGGAGTTATCAGAACACTGCAACATAGAGCTGATAACGTACCCACCATCTCACAGGCCCAAGGGAAAGAATGCAAGCACCTGAGAGGTGCCCTCACAACCTGTGGCTAACCCAGCTGGACTTTTGTGATAACAGCAGCTGCTTCCGGAAAGAAAACCAATGTGGTTGAAAAAGAAAAGAAAACAAGAGAAACAACATAGTCATACCGTATGTGGCCGGGGTTTCAGAGAAACTCAGAAGGATCTTCAACAAACACTGCATCCCTTTGTATTTCAAACCCAGTAACACACTCAGTCAGAGACTAGTACATCCCAAGGACAGAACACCACACACCCTCAAAAGCAATCTGGTTTATGGTGTGCAATGCAACAAGGAATGCAATGATCTGTACATTGTAGAAAAAAACAACCACTGCATAAACGCATGACCCAACACAGGAGAGCGAATTTCTCAGGCCTGGACTCTGCTGTCCACTTACACCTCAAGGAGAAAGCCCACTCCTTTGAGGACAACAATGTCCACATCCTGGGCAGAGAGGACAGATGGTTTGAAAGGGGAGTAAAAGAAGCCATCTATGCAAACGTAGAGAAACCATTGTTAACAGAGGAGGAGGTCTAAGACACGACTTATATCCAGTTAGCAATGCTGCCCCTTCATCCCTTCCCACGAGATTCAACAATCTAACCTCAAAGAACAACTCTTCACAAAAGGCCTCCTGTGACTCCAGCAACTGTGGTTATATCCCAGTAGAGCACTAACGGAGTTGAAACCAACTTCCCACCAACGACTGTCACTCCAACGACTGTAACTGTAATGACTGTCTTTGGCACTTGGAGCACAAAGGGTTCCAGTGACATCATCAGCCTTGTGAGAGGTTAAATACCTGGATCTCCACACCGGATAGTTAGACCAGTCCCAGCCTAGTCAGATTTGTACATGAACGGATGAAGCCTCTTGGATGAGAGGTGAAACGTCTTCCAAGACAAATAACCAAGTCCAGTTACTTTTGACTTAAATTTCTTTGGGAATAGCTGGATTTCCATACTCAATACCTTTTTTAGGGCATTGACCAAAATAACCCAAAAATAACCCAGTACCAGGCAATATTTAAACGTCTTCAGTCAAACAATACCTACATTTGATCCTTTTTGTTCCCAGGGTTAGGTTTAGGCTTTTTTCTAGAAGAAAAATGCTTGCACCCAATCACTGCAATCATTATCTGATTTAATGCAACTTTTGGCCCACTACTAGCAGCTACAACCCATACAGCCTGTGGTGTGGTGAAGTTCAGCTCTGTATATTTGATGGCAGTTCAGGTTGCTGAGATGCTTCCATTCACATGATGGGTATCAAATGATGTAGAGAAAAAGGTATACAATGAAGTACTCTAATCATATTTGTACCACTTTAAGTTTACTGGTATCGGTACTGGTATCATTTTTTAAAAACCATACCCAGCCCTAGGTGTCATACTCAATGTTTTTACCAGTAGTCACAGGATGTCACTGTCACGTAATAGACTGCGACAGAGGCTGCGATCTTCATACATTGTCTCACTTTTATTGCAAGCGCCCTAACCTCTGACAACTTTCCTTGCCTGTCATGTTGGGAAAGAGAGATGTATTAAGAGTATTCAACCAGGGCTGCAGTGAAACCCAAAGCAACAGCATTCCTGGATAAAGCAAGCAAAAGGTTACAACATTTATTCTTGTGACAGGTTCCATGTACGAATGGGGCTTTGGACGCTACCCGGTTTTCTCTTAGGATCCCCTTGTCTCTTCCATCTCTTGTCCATTATGTGTTGAGCTGAGATATCAGAAAATATCTCTCTTATGCTTTTGTATGTCGTCTCTTGCCAAAGCACAAATCTCAGTTATCCTTTTTGGAGGAGATGACTTCAGATACAGTTCAGCACATTGCATATAGCTGGAAAATGGAGACTCAAATCTCAAACTAAACAACGACCACACTTTGTTTAAAGTGCTACATGCAGCATATAGGCAAAATCACATAACCACATACATTTTTAGCCATATCTGCCTCTGCTCTGCCTTTTTGATTGTCTGCCACTGGGTTTGATTGTGGCACAAAAGGAAAATGGTTTATAGAACAGAATAGAAAGAGATTCACAATACTAGATGACAGAAAGAAGGAAGTGCTGGTGGAAAAGTCATTTTTAACATGTCTGTCTTTTCAAAAAAGCCTGAGAGATAATAATTACATTCCAGGGATGCGGGCTGACTGAGTATCAGCATCCTGTTTGTGAGAGGAAGCAACAGGGTTCATAGGAAATGACTTTAATTTGAGACACAATAGCACTAAATATACTCTTCAAATGATATGGAGGCTGTCTGTCATATTGAACAATTCCTCTTGTCATAACACTAAGGTGCTTTAATAAATGAGGTATTCATTGATTTTCAAATATGATGTAGTGCTTCACATTTTTAATATTTACAAATCTGTAAGCAATTATTCCATCAAACAGTGGCTTCAAACTGTTCTCTGTAGTCCCTGACACCTGAGTAAAGAGCAATGGTCCATTTTTATATAATATATTTTTTTATATTCATATATTTTCTTCTTGAGGTGGAGGATAAGTGTGAGAGTAGTTTAGAAAACATGAGTGGGACTTCAATTGTTTCATCATGACACGCATAGAGACACATTAATGTTATAGTTGCCCGCAGGTGCTCAGGTGCAATTGTCTTCAGATGTCTCTTATTGGCTCAGTAGCTTCCAGCAACACGTCTCCCTTGAAACAGACACACATGTACAGTTACACATGCAGACACACACTCTCACAAACAGAGATTCACAGCTACTCCTCCATCCTCCATCCTAAACAACCAATTATCAGCCACATCTGGCCACCTGCCTCCAATCAGAATAGACTGACCCTGTCCATGGTAGCCAGCAATGAACAAATCCAGATTGGAATAGGGGGTTAGAGATGATGGCTAAAATGGAGGGTAACACTGCGTGTGCGTGTGTGTGTGTGTGTGTGTGTGTGTGTGCAGAGGACAATTGGGGTAGGTGCGTTTGAGTTTCTGTGTGTCATCTGCCGTATCTGGTGGCTGTGTGAATGTGGAGAACAGGTATAGACCATATCTACCAAGCCATATAAAATGTATAGAATAGAATAGAAATACTTTATTGTTCCCCAGAGGGAAATTGTTTTATAAGTAGTAAACACTCTTTGTGTATGGAGGCTCTTACTTAAATAAAAGGCTGTATATTGCACACGGTACAATCTAATTTCTCTTTTTGATAATTAATGTTTGAAATGATTTACCTGTATGGAATAGAGACATTGGCTTTTCAAAACTGAGAGCTAATAGTAACATTTTAGAAATGTAAAGAAAAACCTTCAGTATTAGAAATCAAGACCCTGCTTAACAGCGGTATAATTACACTTGTGTAATGTAGGAATTATACGTGTAGAGGTACAGCATTGAGAAATAGATGTGATGACTAACTGTTTTACTGACTAAATGGCTAATTAATATGGATTGTTAACCAAATTGACAAGTTGGTCATTGTTTTGTATTTTGTTAGTACGTACTAAAGCACGGTTATTACCTTTTTTTTGCATGTGATCATTGTTTTCCACTGAACCAAAAATATATCTAAAATGGAAAGAATGCAATTAACTATGCCATGAAAGTAATTGGAATAATGTATAGAACATATTATCATCTGCCGTTAGATAAAGACAAAATAAAAGACAAATAAAGCAGCATTGTCGTCTGATGTAATATTGATTCTTTGAACACAATAATAATAAAATCAGAGGTGATATGATGATATAACTGTGAGATCTCTTTAACTTCTCTTGGTGTATTGGGCCATTGTGGATAATGTAGCAAATCAATGAAATAAAGTATCGTATTTGCTGGATTAGTCAAACACCGGTTGGTGGATTAATCCACAGTGGCCATTAACGGTTCCTCAATAAATAGAGATTCAGAGTGAATCAGACAAGATTGTGATGGGTGAGCAGCACGGCCGAGGTGTGTGTATGTGTGAACATATATTAGGCTAGTGCACGTATCATCCACTTTGTTCCATCTGAGATATTACTTCTTTGGACCTTTGCACTTTCACCCCATACTGACACTCCTGCCTTCACCCCATCAACAAACCCTATTACTACTAATCGATTCGGACATGTGAGAGCAAATCTCATCTTTCACTGCAAACCAATGACTGGTTATTGACCAATCAGGCATCAAGACAGTTGTTTTGTGTCCCAGAGACAGATTCTTTTTGATCTTTTTTTTTTGACTGACAGACATGGTTACCGTAGTGATGGGAGGCATTTTGATTGATTTGATGTCAACAAAAATAACTTGTAAAGGCAGGAGGACGGACTGAGACACAAGCACATCCATTCACAGAGGCAGACTTTAAAAGGCTCTTTTGTTTTAGAATTACAACTGCATGGGAACACAGAAGTGACGTTTCCTCGCTTTCTTGCTTTCCGCACGTTGTCCAACTGGTGTCAGCTGTCAGAACGACTTCCATTCACACAGTAGAAAGCCACCTTCCAAAATCAATTCATTTCAGGGGTTTGTGTGCAAATGTCCTGTCAGTACAGTCTCCTCTGAACTATTTTATTTTTGAGACATTTTGTCCTCTTACGCTAGACTGACCATTATTGCTTTTGTCTCTTTTTTTGTTTGTTCAGGTGAAAGTCAATTTCCCGATCAGTTGTTTTTCTTCATTTTTCTTATCTATATCCATGAAGGGTTGATTGAGCACACAAGCTCTGTTTCAGCACCACCTTGCTTTACATTTACACAGCGACACACTCTCCCCTCCTGGGAGCTTCCTAGAACTGAGCTACTGAGCAGCTCCACTGGAGCAGATGGGATTAACGGCTTTGTTCAGTAACTGTTGCCCTTTTATATCTTTACATTCAGCACACAGACATTGAAATTAAGGTCTTGTCATGCATAGATTCAGGGCAACAAATGGAACATTGTCAGTTCAAGCTGAGCATTAAAGTCATGCTAGCGTGAGGCCATTCACGTTTCCCCATCAGGGCCCCATTCAGCAGCTGAATAGTAATATCAAATCATACTTCTACAGTTGTGTAAGCCCTTTTATAACACTAATATCTCACTATTACTCTGCCAGTACAGACCAGTTGCTGCCTCAGCTCCCCTCACAACCCGAACTCCTCATCCTTTTTTGTAATGTCATCTTAACTAAAGATCTGATCTTCATGAATGTTTATTAAAGTGTAATTCAGGCGCAAAATCATCCCATGGTCTTTTTCGGCACTTGCATACATCAAAAAGGCCATCGAGTCCGTCTTTCACTGATTAGCTCGGGGCATTACGGTGATGGCATTAAAACAGCTTTTTTTAACCACTAATACTGCTCAAAATAACACAAAACCTCTGCAGTAGCATGATAAGTATCCCTACACATAAAACGAAGCATCGATGGGCTCCTTCCTTTAGGATTGCATTTGGTAATTAACCTGAATGGACTTTATTACAAGAGGAGCTGGTACAAGGGCCAGTTGGTTAGTCTTTCAAAACACTCTTTTAATAAACTCTGGGTTCGCTAATTACGTTGTAGGTGCTTCGTTTTATGTGCAGGGATACTTATCATGCTACTGTAGAGGTGTTGGTGTTGTTTTAGTGGGGGGGCGACTGTGGAAGAGTGGGTCATGGTCATCCTCCATTCGAGAGATTGGCGGTTCGATCCCCACCTCCCCCGGTCCACATGTCGGGGCAAGACACTGGGCCCCTAATTACTCCCCGTGCTGCGCATGGGTGTGTAAATGTGGTGTGCATGGTTCAATTAGATTAGATGGTAAGTAGATGTCCACTGCCATCAGTGAGAATGTCTGTGTGAATGGGTGAATGTGACAAACACTGTGAAAGCGCCAGAGTAGCCAGAAGACTAGACAGGCGCTATATAAGTACAAGTCCATTTAGTGTACATATATACACGTGTTAACTGCTATTTAAAATGAAACAATTTTATTACATTTTTAAATAAAATTTTCTATCAACTGACTATATAAGCATCTACTATATGTGTTGAATGCCTTGAATTACTGAAATCAACTTTTTACGACCATTTAGATCAGCATGGTATGTTAGAGAATAGTTATGTTATTTAATTTTGATGGACGGAATTTTCAACAACGACAGCCTGTCTGTTAATCAAAGGATCTGTCCAACACTTTGGTCTTGAGCAAGTATCTCAACAGACAAAAAAAAGCCCAGCTAGATTGACATGAAATCGGGCGACAATGTTCATACCAACCCAGAGGATGATTCATAATGTTTGCTAATTTGGTTCTGTTGTTAAAAGTTTCTGCTGTCACAATGCAGACTGCATTACAGTACATATATGTAGGAGGGCTTTTGCAGTGGCTGTCATTGTTGGCAACGCTGACGCAAATTCATTATTTTCCCCAAAAAATGGACTTTTGTTTTTTTTAATGTAGAAAAAGAATGCTTCACTGATCTTTCATATTGGTATGCTTAAAAAAGTAATTTCCGTCTTTTGCTTCCTGTCTCTGTCTATCTTTTCTCTTCTCCAGCATCACTATCTTTGGTACCGGGGCCAAGTGGCTGTCTGTGCTGCAAGAGAGGAACCTGAAACCAGGTGTGTTGTGGTCCCAGGCCCAAACGTGAATGCACCTATATGAGCATGCAATACAGACATCTAGAGACACACATGGATAGACACAGATAACACGCAGAAAGCCAGAGAGAAATGAAGACACACAAACCCACAAGCACACAAACCCAGACAAACACACATCTACTTTTTGACAATCGAACCTGGAACAATAAGAGCAGATGGACCATCATCATTATGATAGTGATGCTGTTTGACTCTAAATGTCCTTCATGCCATTTTCTGCATAAATCAACAGCTTGTCCTGTGTTCTGGTGTTTGACACTAAATCGAATGGATAAAAGTGCTGTTGTGATAAAGGATATGAGTCATGGATAGGGCCAACTAATTGCGTTTAGTATCACGGCTCTCCAGAGAGAGAACCTGGTCTCTACACATAATCAGAGTTGTTCAAGTGCTTATTAGCCTTTCTGCTAACCTTCATACTAAGAACGTTGGGTAAACAGATTTTTGTTTCATAACCTCAATAGTTGTAGAAGCTAATATATCTATTGTGTCCTGATTCTTGCATTTTTGCCCTTTCAATACAGACCTTTCAGGTCACGTTATTTGTGTGTACGGTGAAGGCTCCTGAGTGCGCTGGTTTGTTTTGTGTGTGAGAGTCGTCGTCACTCACCTGATGCGTTGAGAAGAAATCTGTAACATATCTACAAAATGATCAGTGAGTTTTTGTAGAAGATGGATATCTACTGTGTTTTGCAATGTGTGCTGTCAAAAAGTAACTGCAAAGGGTTCGTTACTTAAAAAAAAACCAACATAACTAGCAAATGTAACATTACCAAGCTTGAATCAAAACAGTTCCAACTGGGAGTAGTTCACAACATGTTACTGTTTACTTTCGGTATCTTCTGGGGATATTTAGTCACCTGAATGTAACTCCAATTCTATGAGTGCGAATAGAACCCTCTTCAATGTAAAGTAGGCTTACATGTTTTATGTGCTGGACGGGACCAAACCAATGTCTTTATCTTTTCATATTGTCCAATAATGAATTCCCTTATTAATAATAATAATAATAATAACGTGAATCTGTGATATTTCCTCTGACAATAATCACGACATCAAAAAAATCTCATATCCTGACGTCCCCTCTTCATACATGCCTTGCAGTGCAGTTATTTCTATAGTAAAAGAAGAAATACCAGTTAAAGGGAATTACATAAGCTGGCATTTGGTTTACATAATTATATCAAAGCTTTTGCTCATTTGTTTCTCAACTACATTGTTTCCTCCGCTTCACCCCGTCATCTAAACTCTAAAATTCTCCTCCTGTTTTACTCACACTTACCTTTTCTACATACTGTCTTTCCCCATCTATCCTCTCCTCTCCTCTCCCCCCTTCTCATCAATTACCACACAGCTAACCTATGTTTATTGCTTTGCAAACAGTTTCTGTCTCAATTCCCAGTGTGCTGTTATAATGAGTACAAATCTTTATTCATGGCGCCTGCTTTGTGTGTCTCTCTGTCTATCTATAACCTATAAATTAGCAACACACATTTCCCTTTTTTGGCTAAACGGGAAAGCACAAACAAAATGTTTTTCTGTCCGTCCCTTTCTGTTCCAGCCTCTTCAGTCAGCCAGTCACTTGATCCATTTGGCACTGTGTGTGTTTGGATGCTTATTAGAGAAAAGGGGCATAGCAGGGGGAGAGGTTGTGGTTGTGTGTGTGTGCGTGTGCGTGCGTGTGCGTGCTCCAGTGGGATGTGGAAGGCCAGGGGGAGCTTCTTCGCTGGCTGCCCCAGCGGAGGGGCCCTTTTCCCTGAGCTGACATTTGGACCGGACACCTGGAGGCATGGTGGGGGGTAGCAAGAGTTCTCTCTCTCTCTCTCTCTCTCTCTCTCTCTCTCTCTCTCTCTCTCTCTCTCTCTCTCTCTCTCTCTCTCTCTCTCTCTCTCTCTCTCTCTCTCTCTCTCTCTCTCTCTCTCTCTCTCTCTCTCTCTCTCTGTCTGTGTGCACTGCTGGAAGCTTATTAGTTTGCAGGGTGTTATTGGGGATTGGGCATATGTGTGTGACAGGGCACATGGATGCATGGACCTTGGGGACGGAGGCTAAAGGGGTGTGTTTGTGTGTGTGTAGAGTTTGCAGGGTGGCAGACTGCATTAACACAACATGTAGGGTAGCATGGAGCCGCAGCTGTGTGTATGGAATCTTTATTAGTCGAAAATTGAGCAAACATTCAATGTCAATTTTTTGTGTATTTTGGCCGTGACTCAAAATTTCAAAATGTTTTCAAATACAATGATATACACTTCCTTTTATTGAGATATACTGCATATTATATATGTACGCATGATTTACCCATTGTGATTTTTCTTTTATCTCGTTCTCCCCCAGGGGAAACTCACAACCTCCAGTCTCTCCACACTATCCTGTCTACTGGATCTCCTCTCAAACCTCAGAGCTACGACTACGTCTACCGCTGCATCAAGAGCAATGTGCTGCTGGGCTCCATCTCAGGTGACTGACCGATACACACTCTGTCATGACACATTTTGCCATTTGTCTAATACTTTTGACCCTTACATCTAAGGGTACAAATAGCAGCAGCTTTTTTAAATGGTACTGGTGTGTGCTACATTCACAATAGCAGCTGCTCACTGCTAAATAAAGCAATGAAGCTTCTGCAACATAAATGGACTGACTCATGCAAACTGAAATAAATAAATAAATAGATGGAACTGTACGTTTTCCTCACCACTGAATGCCACCACGCACACAAACACATTCCCTCTCTGCCCATTGTTATGTTGACAGGTCAGTAGAATGCTATCTGTCTCTCTCTGTGACTCATGAAACGTTTAACATTTAGCACAGCCAGGGTGACTGGCGTATTATGATCACACACATGCATATACACATTGATTAGCAGCTTGGAGCGTCACACATGCACAGACTTACATCAGCTATGCACCATACACACACACACACACACACACACACACACTGTGGATGGAAACCCTGGTAGGTATAGCATATAATCACAGATACATACATACACACACACGCTCACACAATGACATGCAGGCAAATGGATTGGACACAAGCTTTGACTGAAATGTCACCAATAAGGTAGAAATCTGGGGGGAAATGGAGAGGGACGTCTTATTATTTTTGATCTACAGTATGTATTATACAGTCCCCCCCATTTGGGGTGAGGGTGGGGGACAGGGGATGCTCGGGGGAGATAGCAGGTCAACAATAGATGCCACATAGAAGTGGTGTACGTCCTCTGAAAGCTGGGAACCTTTAGATTAATTTGAGATGCAGTTCAACACTGTCAATTTCTTCTAGTCATAAAACAGAAATAAAAATCAATATTAATTATTTAAATCAATAAGGACTTAGAACATCATGCCGTGAGTTTATGATTCTCATCCCCACACTCTATTACTATCAAGTTGTTGCAGCAAATTTTGAGTTGATACCATTTGTTATGCAGATTGATGCTACATTTAATCACCTTTTTACCACTCGAGAATTGATCAAAAATATCAAAAATCTACACAAAAAAACACATTAAGACACCAAGACTCCACAGAAAAAAATCCTTGCTGTGATTTGGCATTAAACATTTTTTGACATTTGGAGAAGTATGCAAGAACTGCATTTTTCAGCGATTGGATGACGATCACTTCTGTCTGAAAACTCCTCAGAAACCCCCCTGTCGACATAGCTAGGAAAGCCATCCATCCTCTGAATGCCCTAGGTCTCTAGTTTGTGTTTGTAAAGTTCCACGGGGCTGTGATTATCCTAGAGGTCACAGTGAGCTCAAGTAAAAAAAAAAAAGGCTCCCGCTACAATTAAATGGTAACTATGGGAACTGACATCATCACTCATGAATGCAACTGGGCTCATTGAATCCACAAGAGTCTCAGCTTTCAAGTCAGACCCAAGGCCACAGTATGCATAAGTATTACAATTGGGAATAGATGAAAATAACACATTTGTACTATATAAGAAAAATTCCTTGGTTTTTGTCCTTAAGGTTATCATAAAGTGGTCATGTCTGTAAAAGGGAGACATGTGGGTACCCATAGAGCCCACTTTTATTCAGATATCTTGAGGTCAGAGGTTACAGGACCGGGCCAGATTCCCTTGCCAAAGTTTAGCCTAACTTGATGATACCATCATATCCACTATAGCTTTAAAATTGAGTCCACTGCAGCCTTTGAAGAAAGAAGTTGACAGCACCCAAAACTAAAACAACAAGAGACCCACCCAAGTTGTCATAAATTAGAATTATTATTATTATTTTTAAATGAAGGATCTAGATATCTGTGTATATGTGTGTTCTTCCGAACAGCAGGTTCTGCCCCATCAGTTTCCTCCAGTAGGCTCTAACCCTGTTGGCTGCCAACCGACCTAACGTTGAGCCCCAAGGTCAACACTCACTGTGTGTGTGTGTGTGTGTGTGTGTGTGTGTGTGTGTGTGTGTGTGTGTGTGTGTGTGTGTGTGTGTGTGTGTGTGTGTGTGTGTGTGTGTGTGTGTGTGTGTGTGTGTGTGTGTGTGTGTGTGTGTGTGTGTGTGTGTGTGTGTGTGTGTGTGTGTGTGTGTGTGTGTGTGTGTGTGTGTGTGTGTGTGTGTGTGTGTGTGTGTGTGTGTGTGTGTGTGTGTGTGTGTGTGTGTGTGTGTGTGTGTGTGTGTGTGTGTGTGTGTGTGTGTGTGTGTGTGTGTGTGTGTGTGTGCGCGTGCGTGCGCGTGTGTGTGTTATAATAATAATAGGACGTGATAATTCATTTGAATATTTGTACGCCGCTTTTCTCTTCTGTGTATCTCAGTTGTGTGTGTGTGTTGTGTGTGTGTTCCTGTCAGCAGGGATGTCAAACCCCCGCTGTGCCTCATTGGGGGATTTTAACACTTTCACTGCTGGATTTCCTCCATCCTAATATGCCTCCGTCTGACTACCCATATGTCACTTCTCTTCTCCCTTTTTCTTCTTCTCTTCTCTTCTATTCTCTTCTTTGCTCTTCTCTGCGGTTGTTTGTGTGTGCATGGGTGTCTACTCCGCACAGGTATTGAATTTGTGTTCGTGAAGTCTTCCTGTGACTTTCATGACGTGTATTTTTTACATAATTCATTTTTGAATATGAACGTCTGCGTAGGATAGTTGGTTGTGTTTTTTTCTCTGAGTTGGGTGCTTTGTCTGACTCCAAACTGTGCCAGAGGATGTTTAAAGAACCTACCCTCCACAAATGAAAGCAGACACACACACACACGCACACGCACACGCACATGCAAATGCATACACAGAAACTGAAGAGTACAAAAAATCTTTTTCTTCACTGTTCAGAACAGTCAGTGCCGTTAGAAACATCAGATCAGCGTGACAAGTTACCCTGTTGTGTACACACACACACACACACACACACTCTCTCTCTCTCTCTCTCTCTCTCTCTCTCTCTCTCTCTCTCTCTCTCTCTCTCTCTCTCTCTCTCTCTCTCTCTCTCTCTCTCTCTCTCTCTCTCTCTTAAGGGCCCATGATCGAAGGTATCCTAAGAAAGCTGGATAGGATTAAAATATACTTCTACCCACCCATTAAAATGAGTGTAATAATAAAATAATTGCTTGCTTCCCACTATAAGTGTGTGTGTGTTTAATCAGAAGACAAAGTTTTCACTTCCTCCAGGGAGCCAATTAAAGCTCAATAAAGAACCTGGCAGAGTGAGAGACAAAGAGAGAGAACAAGTGTACAGCACAAAAAGAAAAGCAAGAGAGAAGGAAGGGTAGAAGGGCAGAGATTAGTTGATAGGACGCGAACAAGATGGATGGATGGAGTCTATGATACAGAGAGGGAACAGAGCAGGGAGGTAAAGTCGAAACAATGGGAAGGGAGATGAATAGAACGTGTCAGAAATAGTAGATGATTGGAAGATAGAAAGAGATAAATGGATGGTGCGGCAGAGGAAGAATATGTGTGTGTATATGTGTGTTCATGACAGTTTTAAGAATGTGCTGCAACAGTGTACAACTCCTATATAGGTCAATGGAGGTGGAGCAGGGCACTAGCACTACCAATTTGTGTCATCAAAATGCAAGATTGATTCCGATATCATATATCCTGTGATGCTTTACTCAGTTACCTTATTATATAGCCTAGTAAACAAACTATAAAATGTATGTTCCCCATTTGAGACTGATTTCTTTGAAAAAAAAATTGTCACTAGGGTGCAGAATAACTGCAGCCAACATGTTAGGCTAAAAGGTTGATAAATAATTTACTTAATTTATCGAGCTAATTTGCCAACATTGGTGGTTACAGACTTTAAAATGTTTGCTGTTGTGATGTTTTTTTTTTTGTTGTATTTTGTATATATTTATAGTTTTGGTTGGTCAAACAAAACAAGCAATATTAACAAGTTTGAGGTCCAGGAAATTATTGTGGGGCATATTTTTAGATGTCTTATAGATTAATATTCATTCAATGGAATATATAACCAACAAATGAATACATATGCAACACCACTCATTGTTTTCTTATACATGTAGGACTATCCATTAATTGCAGGTTTGCTGGTTCAATCTCCTCTCAATCCTAAATTGTTCCTGAGTGTTAGTCCAAATTCATTCAAATGAGTGAATGAGACGCAAATTGTAAAGCACTTTGAATAAAAGAACTTAAAAAATACAGCCAGATTGAGCCTATATAATTGTTATGGGTAATGTATTAGCAAACAGTTATACATCCAGCCGACACAACTCAAGGTTATCATTCATTTTCTCCACTGACTCCTGAGGAAAGTATCTGGTTCTTTAGCTACTACATTTTAAACTGTTTTCACCAGCCAATTGTTTAAAAAACTTGTTTTGGTTTTCAAAAATAGCTTCTGCTGAAAAATGTGTCAAAACCCATAACCACTGCCACCACAACCTTTAATTACTAAACAAAAAAATCTAAAAGAAACCAAAGAGCTTCATAATGGTGCAGTGTTATCTTTAAGTTATGCATTTCATTTCTGACCATTAACCAACTAAATGTCTGTGTCTGTGTCTGTTTTTCTTTAATTTCTCTCTGCCCAGGTGGCACTGACATTGTGTCATGTTTCATGGGTCAGAACCCAACAGTCCCAGTGTACCGCGGTGAGATCCAAACAAGAAACCTCGGCATTGCTGTGGAAGCCTGGGGCCTTGACGGTTAGTGAGTGTGTGTGTGTGTGTGGTGGCTGGATTTTATTGAACTTGTTTTCTTTTTCTTTGTATTTAAAATCTATTAAGATTATTAGGATTTATTAAGCAATCTATATTGACAACAGAGAAGGGATTACATAGAGGTTTGTAGTGTGAATCATAGGAAAGAACAAGAAATTATGATGAGGAAACTTAATCACAAACCAGTTTACAAACTGCTGCGATGCCCTTGAGCAAACTTCCCATCTGCTTCTGGAGCTGCTTGGTAGCTAACAGAACAAGACTGTAATTACACTCGGCTGCTTCCATATGTCCATGTCCATGTATGCATTGGCAGTGATATGAAGCTAGCCATTGCCGACAAATTCCGTTAGTTAACTTTTCATGGGAAAGAAACAGGTACAAACATAAGGGAAACACAATTTCTTTTTTATTATCAATCCTAACAAAAAATAGAAGTTTTATCTTGCTGGGAGTCTTCAAAGCCCTCTATGTTTTTCTCATTGATTTTAGTCCCTTGTTCCCTAGCTCCCGAACCTGCTGCAGGCTGAACTGGCACGCCTCCACCACCTCAAAGGAGAGTGGATTGAGGGATAATTTAAAGGCAGTTTTGTAGGAAGAGTTTGGGATTATTTTTTGCCGGTCTCTAAGCCTATAACACCGTCCTGAGGGAGGAGGTGAGATCTGTGTGAAACCACACACGAAAGTGTATCAGGTTCTCTTGAGTGTTAGATATAATACCAGCTGATTTATGTCTGTATGTTTTTGTGTTCAGGTGTGTGTCCAACTGTGAGTTTTGGCAAGTACATCCGAAGCCTCTAACTTTATTTTTTGTGTGTGTGTGTGTGTGTGTGTGTGTGTGTGTGTGAGACAGGTAAGCCTGTATGGGGAGAGAGCGGGGAGCTTGTCTGCTTGAAACCAATCCCCTGCCAGCCAACACACTTCTGGAATGATGAGAATGGGAGCAAATACCACAAAGCGTACTTTTCTACATATCCTGGTAAGGACAGAAACATCATATATTAATACATATATACAACAAACCCAGAGAAATGAAACATATCAAATATTTTATTATAGTAGGTTGAATTAAATTCTTGACAGCTGTTTTTTCACTTCTCTTTTTATCTAGGTGTGTGGGCCCATGGAGATTACTGTAAAATCAACCCAAAGACGGGTGGCATTTTCATGCTGGGCAGAAGGTTAGCCATTAACCATTCTTCTCAGGGGGAGATACTGAACGTTGAGATAAAATTGTTTTATAGCTGTAGTTCTAATTGATTCATTATTTAGAGTACTGTGTAAATGGGGAGGTTAAAACATCCTGACATTTGGCACAGGGCTACATTATATTCTTCTGAACGCTTGGTAGCCTGTATCAGCTCTTGAAGCTTAAGTCACTAACTTTCTGTAAAATATATTCTTTCTTTCATATTTGCTGAAACTTTCAACATATATTGACAGCACAATGAGACAGAGGGAAAAGTCATGTTGCTCTTACCTGCACCTTCTGCTTTCTGTCTGCTCCTAATAAAAAAGATTCCACTGCACCAGAGCAATGACCAATTAGAGCCAAGGAGTCTTTGACACAGTGTCAATGTCTGCTCGTGAACTATGACCAAACTGTGAAACCAGGCAGCTCTGATCAATATGAATCAAGATTCTGTTACTGCATTACCTATTTCTCACATGGTGTTTTCAGAAACAAATTTTAGTGTGCTGTTTAGCTGTAAAATTAGAAAGTTTGTTCGGCTGGTGGGATTTGGCTCAACTTAGTCGCAAACACATTTTGCAGCTAAACAGTGCACTAAAATATGTTTGTGAAAAACCTAAATACATGCTAGACAAATAGGCACTACCTCAAATAATCTTGATTCATATCGATCAATGCTGCCTAGTTTCCCAGTTTGAAAAGCGTTCACAAGCACTTATTGACACTGCGTCAGATATGGCTTGGCTTTAAGTGGTTGTTGTAGGTTGGGCGAAGTGGAAACTAGCAGATGCAATTAGGAGAACACAGAGAGGGTTCTGGGCAGATGGTCTGTCCCAATGTGCTGTCAGGATATAATGAGAGTTTCAACAGATATGAAGAAAAAAAACAGAATTTTCATAGAAAGTTACCAACTCTCTAGCGCTCTAAGCTGCTTTTTGCCAAAAAAGGATTCAGTTCTTCCAGGATTAATGGTGATAAACGGAAAGTATACAAATATAGACAAACTGAAACAAATAAATAAACAGACAATAATATAGTTTCCATATTGTATATGCAGAAGAAAGAAAGAATCACCAGTTTATAGAAACCTAAATTGTTTCTTTATGCCTAGATATTTTTTTCTACTCAATTGCAATGTGTTGTATGATGTGTGCCACGACAGCTTTTTGGATCTTGAACTTGTTTGTTCTGCAGTGACGGAACATTGAACCCCAACGGAGTCCGATTTGGCAGCTCAGAGATCTACAACATTGGTGAGTTTTGAACATTACAGGTGGAGGTGCAGTGTATTAAAGGATGAAATAGTAAAAGAATTTTTGTGAGTTTAAACTGATCCTTGATCCTCTTTATGTTGGTGAAAATATATTTTGCCATCCTTTTCAAAAGTTGTTCACTTGCCATTATTTGTTTAGCCACTTGCTTATACTATTGGCAACATGAATGCAGTGTTTCTGTGCTTAGTTGTAAGTGTGGAGCATTTTTCTCTTTTCTCGCCCATGTCCTCAAACTCTTGCAACACTCCATCTTTTACTCTTCTCTTTGTTCTTCTAATCCATGCTCCCTTACTCTTTTCATCTCTCACCTCATCTTTGTCATTTATCTGCTCTCCTTATGTTTTGTTTTGTTCTCCCTTCCTCTCTTCTCTGCAGTTGAAGCATTTGAGGAGGTGACGGACAGTCTTTGCATTCCTCAGTACAATGATGATGGAGAAGAGCGAGTGATTTTGTTCTTAAAGATGGCACCTGGTAAGCCCTTCTGTCCGGAGTTGGTGGCAAAGATTAAAGGAGCCATTCGAAAAGCTCTGAGTGCCCGACACGTGCCTGCTCTGCTGCTGGAGACCAGAGACATTCCTGTAAGAGAAATATGAAAATCAATCAGTTATTCTGTCAAAATGGTTACAACTGTAAAGGTCAGTTCTGCTTTGAATGACAGCCCTTTATTCATCCCCCTGCAGTACACCATTAGCGGTAAGAAGGTGGAAGTGGCTGTGAAACAGGTGATTGCTGGCCGAGAGGTGGCGCAAAGAGGAGCTTTCTCCAACCCCGATTCACTGGACCTCTACAAGAACCTTCCTGAACTGCAAAACTATTAGAGATGAGGCTTCACTAAGCTGGAGAGAGAACCTGCAAAAAAAGAACCACCTGACAAGAATTCAGCTTAGTTTTTTTAATTAACTTAATTCAAATTGACAGGAACAGGGAGATATGTCAAGTGCATTGCATGGGTATATAACAAGAGTACCTTGAACACTGTACAGGGCATAAAAAGGGAAAAATGTTTATGTCAAAATCGTACAGATAATGTGTAAATACTATGATTACAATAAGTCTCAGGCAAATGAGACACTTCAAAAACATAAGTTGTACTGCTCCATTGGCTTGCTTTCAACCAAGTGATAAAGCAGCTGCCCTTAGTCAACCATATTGTCCAAGTAAATGTTGGATTCAGCTTAGGATATCATATGATGTGCACAGCAGCACTTGTGAATAAGTTCTTGCTCTGACGGCCACCAAGAATGGAGGAGTGTAATTTATTATCAAACACTTTGCTTTGGCTTCACAGTTGGACTGCTATCAGCCAGTGAAGAACCATATCTCTCTGTGTCACCTGCTTTAACCCTGGTGTTGGTTCTGAGTGGGTCCCAGACTGAAAATCACTGGAAGTGTGCAGATAAACACACACTTGTGGGATTAACACCTCAACTCGGGCTCATATCACCATATCAGTATGTGGTGGGTATTGCTTTATCAATTGTATATAAATGAATATATATATTTTGGATTGTGAAATTACGTTTACATTCTAATTATGCATTTAAAGATGGTGACCTAAACTTGTTAGCCAAAGGGAGTCTCAGATTTTGAGGGTCTTAACAACGCGGGAGTTGTAGTTTGAATAAATGAACCAGAGATTCCAGATTGAACTTAAAATTTACTGACTTTCCCAACCTAAGAAGTTATTGATCTCATGTGTATTACATGCTCAAATCCTAACAATTTATGACTTTATAATTCCATTTAATTCCTAAGACAACAAGGCATGAGCTGATGAAACGCCAGTGAACAAAGAAGTCAGTCAAGCTCAAGTGTAATCTGAAAGTGAGCAAAGGTTCTCATCACGGCAAAAGCCTGCATTTATCAGTTGTTGTTGCTGTTCCATATTCATGTGTCATAACTGAGAGAAATGTGTTCTCTTCAAATTAGCTATTGTCCTCATGCTGTGTGGTAAAGCCTAAAGGCTTCTTCATGCTTTTAAAGATTAATTGCAATAGTTTTGGTCACTGATAAAATTACTGAGCAGCATGGGTGTACAAAAAGAAAAACACTTTGGTTTCATTACCTGTTGGGAGAAAAAAAGGGACTAGAATTGTCATGGAAGTGTTTGGAGAAAAAATAAGTTGGGCGAAGCATTTTATACTTGACTGGTTGTTCTCGTTTGGCTTTTGATTCAGTTGTTGTCTGGATTATTTAAAGATGTTTAAAGATATGAATGTTAACAAATCAACTGGAAAATGTTGCAGTTCATTTTTAAATGTCTTATTCACTGCTTTGATGGAATAACTCCTCTTTAAAGGTACCCTGTGGCATGATACTATCACTGTGGGACAATATTTTGATGAGTGAGTCCTCATTTTGTTTGTCTCCTGCGCACAACCATGCGGGTGACAGGCTAAATGTTCCTGCTAATGGTGTCACACTATTCCACTGTTTGACAGGCAGAAGGCAGTAATGTGGCCAAAAAAAAAGTAGCGACGCACCAGCAAAATGCAGGGATGAAGAAAACTGCAAGCTAGAGAATATGGTGGTAAACAATGTAGGCTTCAAGGTAAAAAAGAAATCTGCTTTTCAAATGCTTTATGAGGATTTTTAGATGTCAAGGATACACAAAACGTTTTGACAGTTATGTAAACACAACTTTATTTTTTTAGAAGAAAACTCCACAGGGTACATTTAAAGTCTAAGTAAGGGGTCATTATTAGATAACTACATGTTGCACTTTAGGACTGTATACTGTATGTGGAATTGTTCATAATGAAAATCTGGTTAAACATGGCTGATCTACTGTTACATTCTGTAGTTTTTTTTTCTTCTGCCCCAAATGTTTCTTATAATAGGCCAAGAGTTTGCAAACATAATTATTTTTATTATAAATAATAAGTTTTTCATGTTGCCTTTAGAAAATCTAGCAAAAAAGTTTATTGAATCAGAAGCATGTCTTTAGATTATTTGCTCTTTTACACAACACCCTGATACTGGCCATTGTCAAGTTTATGTTGGAAGTTGACAGAGCCATGAATAGAAGTGAACTCTTCTCATTTGCACACCTTGGCTAAGTTCATTCAGAGTTTCGGGGAATAATTGCATAAGAAGCCCCTTAAATCTTGTATCAAGGGAGATTTTGTGCGGGTGCAGTTCCTGGTTGACAACTGTCAGCTAACCAGTAAAGTTAAGTCAGTCACGGGCAAAAGCTCAAACAAACAATATTGTGTTCCAAAACTTCAACTTTTAGTTCTCGTTGCAGATTTACGCATCCACATAGTTTTCCTAACACAAAGTGGGAGACCCTTTATCCCATGTTTCCTGGACACAGCAGATATACAAACTATACATCGGAGAAATTAGGGGATTATCTTATTAGATGTGCACTAATTTGCATACATTTCCAGAACAGAAATCTAAACATTGAATAAAGCCAGGTTCAATATTCTTGTTATTGTAATTTTGTTAACATATAAGAGTCAAAGTTTTTTTTACAGAGGGGATTTTGGATACATATTTTTATCAATTCACAAGTCACCATCATAAAAAAAAAAAAAACAATTCCCATGTTTTTATGAATACAATTTTATATAAATAAGGTTATGAATGATATACAAAAAAACCCTCTGTAAAACCCTTCATAATACAGATGGGAAGGAATCTGGAAGGTTTGATAATATTGAAGTGGAGATTTCTGGCTCAGACTCGAGTATTAGAGGAAACTCATTTTGACAAAAACTGCCTCTAAGGATATTGTAAAATTCCATACATTTTGCAGGACATGACATGTTATTAGGATAAAAATGTTTAACTAATAGCTATTACCATGAACCTTTCCCATTTGATTACTTGCGTTAAGGCAATTATCTTTTGTATTACAATTGGAAATGTTATGTTTAAATATACAAATGAGGCATTATCTAAAGCTAACTCTTGGCAAATTTAGACACAAATAGACGCGTTTATATAAATATAAACACCTACATTAGTATTGTGGATGCTTTATTCCCAGTAGTCTGAAAGAAGTCATGTTATGGAATCAAAATATCCCAACGTCTCAACATTGATCAGTGCATGAAAAAAATATTTTGCCTTTGGTCTTTACTGAAATATTTACTTCTAATTTCTAACACGAAAACCAACAGCAACTCAAAAGTATACTTGCCAAAAGTCCAGTGACTTCCCTAAACAAAAACATTATGCCTGTTTGGCTTTTGGGGTTTTAATACCATCAGCAGTCAATAATATACAGTACTATCACTAAATCAATAAGGGTGCTTCACCTGGACACTTGTGATGTCTAGTCTCAAGATGTGAACTTCTGCTCTAGGGTAGAAGAATAAACAACTGACAGGCCAAGTAACAGAATTCCGTGTGTCATTTTGATGGATGTGTACTTTCGGTATAAAATTGGCAGTTTCAAAACTCCCTGTAACCTTTCTAAGTGTGAACGCTCAAACCTGCCAGTCAGCCAAACTTCAAAACCTAACTGAGAGGAAGACGTTAAAACAGAAGTGTGTGAGGTCCATAGTGAGAGTCCAGTTCCTCTGCGTAAAAAGTTTCACTAATCTGATGTTCTAATATTTTATTTATTCCAACCTTCAGTCATTCAAACATGATGAATGTTGTGTTGGCTTCCTGTCAGTTTGTAGAGGAGGGCCACAGAAATAAGCAGTGTGGGTTGAATGTGGGAATATTGTCAAATGAAAAGCTGAAGTGTTTACCGAACTCACAAATAATAACCATCTGATGAACGGGAATGGTGAGTGCCATGCTGTCCCCCAGAGAGGCTGTCTGATGTTGTATGATTCATACCAGAGGACTCATAACAGAGCACATCACCAACCAGAAAATTACTTTGTTAACGGCTTGATTGTACACTCTACTTACAGGGGTTAACAGTTAATTCACTTGTGGTGCAATCAATTTAAAATGCAGATTGAAACTGCAGACTAATGAGTAACTGTTTATTTTCCATTATAATGTTATAATCTGACCTTTGGTGCTAATGTAAATGTTTTTCTTCTATACTGAGGAAAATTAAACGTGTAAACTGACTGGATTAGAATGTGAGTGACTGTCTTCCCACAGATGAATGTATTATGTAAGTTAAGTTGGACTAAGTGCCATTAGCATCTTCACTATGCAATTCAAAACAGTTCAATGACAAACTAAAAAAAGTCACACCTGAATCTGAAATTATGGAAATCTGCCAGAGCCTTAAGTTACGTTTTGAAGCCTTAATCAGCCAATGGAGTTACCCTGTTGTCTTGGCAATAGTTACATTTTTACCACATGTCCTTATTATAGAATGTTGGTGTTGTTACTACAAGGGGTTGAATTTTCGATTGTTTTGGATGTAAACACCCACCCTCCATTGACTCCTGGCTGATGACTTTGGTCACCAGTTGACAATGACCTAAAGATGTTAAGTTTAATGATTTGCAATGCTTAAAAGAAAAGAAAAGCAGATAGACAAAAGGTCTTAAAATTTAAAAGATGGTACAGATGAGTGTTTTGCATTTTGATAAATGAGGGGTAATGTGCTGCACAATTTCTCTGCAGGCAACCAGCTTGGACTTCTGAAATTTACTGGTACTGACAAAGAAATAGTTAATAGCCCAAAACCCTGTAAAAACATACATTGTCAGTGAACATTATGTGGATTTTGTTTCCTTTTGGACAGAGCTATGCTAGCTGTTTGCCTCTGTTTCTTTCTTTATGCTAGGACAAGCTAATTGGCTGCTGGCTGCAGATATGTTACAATATTTACCGCACAAATGTGAGAACAGCATCAAACATCTCAATGAACTCTCAGCAAGAAAGCAAATTAAAATATTTCCACAGAAATCTAACATTCACCTTAATAGAACAATAATGTTCAAATCCACCACTATACTCTTTAATTATACACTGTAAGAAGATGCAAGTATAACTATTGTGATTATTCCCTCACTTTTGTCAGGCCCGGCGAAATGAGGACACAGAACGAGTATGACAGGCTTTTATTCTGTAATACACTTGTATCTCCTTCAGAAGAAGTGACAACCTAACGGCTATAAACTCTACCTCGTCAACAGACAGAGGATAGACAGGAAAACAATAGACAGGACTGGAAACTGAAATTCGCTCCCGAAGGAGGTGAAACCAAAAACTCTACACTGGTCTAATAATGAATAAACTAAGAAACGTTACACAAACAGAAAATCGCTCTTGAGGAGGAAAGGGACAAAAGGCTATTAAATTATCTACTCTTCACTGTGCTGAGAATAATTACAAAATCAAAGCGCTCCACAAGGAGGGAGGAACAAAACAAAGGGCTATGGCTTTCTAGAAAACAAAAGGGTTCACAACTGACCAAAAACTTTATCAAAATCAAAATCACTCTTCGTCAGAGGAGTACAAGGAAACAGAAAAACAAGCAAGGCAATACTTCAATTCAAGGCAACTCTGTGGCAAGGCTGTGAAATGCTGGAGCTTCATGACACGACGAATATATACACCAGGGAAGGGAGCACAGGTGGAAACAATCAGGGATTAGGGGAGACACCAGACCGGTGACACAAGAGGAAGGGCAAGTGACCTGAAACGAGAGGAGAGTTACTTTTCAAAATAAAAACATGAAATTCACAAGACAAAAAACCCAAGACAGGACATTCCTCACCGCGGTGTGACAACTAATACACTAACATGTCAGGGAGATTACATAGGTATTTTAGTTTCACAAACATTTCATTGGCCACCTCAAACAAACTTGTCTGGTTTCTCAGTGGTTATTGGATGAACAACCCCAAAACATTAATAGTTTAACAGTTTAACATTAATAACATAACAGTTGAATGAGTGTAGAGCTTATAGAAAAGACTGTGCCTCATGTTTAGGGCTGATGGATTCAGTTCCTCTTATGTCAAAGGAAACCTTCCAACGCAGATGTGTGGAAATGTTGCTATTGTAATCTATCTTCTTGTCCCCAATTATCCTCAGGTGGCGATACATTCACTGCAGCCCATCCTCTCCCTGTCACCCCCATATGAGACTTGTTAAATCTAAATTGGTTCCCAAAGAGACTTTCTCCTGAAAGGCTGATCACAACATCAATAGAGAGCTTCCATGTGCTTTATTTCTTCTGTGCAGACTTGTCTTGCTGACAGGAATGTAGCAGATCAATGTAGCAGAGCAATCTTGAAGTGAAAATGAAACGCATCACCCACTCACTGTCAAATTTTAAATCTCAGGAATGGAAAGAAGCCTCCATTATAGTCTGGTCAAAGGAAGCAGGATCACCTCAGGGAGTTGAACAGAAAGAGAGATCTGTATTTATTCTGCATACCTTTACTGTAATCCAGCAGGAATGGGTTGTGCAGATGGGGTCAACAGTTGGAGAGAAGGAATCTTTCTTTATCTCTTGGCGTGTTGGATCTGAGATAGCTCACAGCATTGGGAGGATGGGGTTTCCTTCCTATCCTCGGTGACAAATTATGAGAAAGTCTATGCCCATTCAAGAAAGCAACAAAATAAATGAAACATAGTGGGTTGTCTTTTTTGTCAACTCTTGCTTTCGAAGTGCTCTGTTAGTGAAATAGATCAACAATTATTGGATGGGTTTCCATGAAAGTTCATGTCCTCCTTGAGATTAAGTAAAATAACTTCGACTGAATTTTCATTAAGCACCATCTCCAGGTCAAAAGTTTTATCTAAACAAAGATGTTATTGTATGTCATTTATGCAAAAACAAAAACCATAGGGAATAATTAAAACCAGAGAGAGATGTATATACGGTATAACTGTTCAGTAGAAATTCAGTGATCAAAATTAAGTAGCTTCGACAACCAATCTGCTTTGTGTTTACTTTTCAATTTGATCCGTATATGAACACACTGACTGTGGCTTTTATTTCATTTTCACTGTCAGTAATTTATTTGAGATAACTCCCCCATTCTGTCACTTCTTTGTGTGGAGATAGGTCTAGTAATCATGTAAAATCCCCCTCGAGCAAATTAATTGAAAATTGCTTTATATGGTCATTCAATTGAGTTTGACACGAGAATCAGCTAAATGAAAAAAAATCTCTACTGATACTTGTGCCTGTGTGGAGTGGCCTAAATTGTGTCGAGCAGATGTGCAAATTGCTCTCGTAAATTTTCAGATTCCTCTATGGCCGCAGAGGGAAACAATGTTTTTGTGTCCTCTGGAATGGCAATTGTGACTTTATAAAACATTAAAGTTGTGCTGTATTAATGTGTTTATGCTTTAAATTGGACATATATTATCTGGGGAACATTATGCGGTGTCCATGTCTAAAAAAATGTGTTTATCTGAAACAAACCTGATGCAACTGCAGTCTTCTGCATTAGACAACTCAGCCACTGCAGGTTTACAAACGTGACCCGCCAGCTACAAGTTTGCTTCTCCAACCTCCATGTTCATGATTTATAATCCATATCTAATCCATTATGTCTAATTAGTTCTTGATAATGATAGTTAAAAATAATATTTTGTTTTTTAATGTAAATGATTTTTGCCTGCTTATAAATAATATAACTAGAATTGTACCAATCTATAATCAAATACAATTTGTTTTCACGGTACTTTTAACATCAATTTCATTCTATCTATCAAAATAGTTTTGTCTTTAATTGAGTCCATGTCTTGTTTTCTTGATTCTAGTGCAGCACTTGATTGAAATGGTCTCAATGCACTTTTGAGGAGTGCATTATCAACAGATATGACGTAATAAGATGAAGCCTATGTAATGCTTTGATAAGGTCTCGGACCCCAAACTGTTCAAAAGCCAACTATACAAGATTTAGTTTGTACTAGAGAGCCCCCGGACACACACGAGTACAGCTATATTACAGTGTGCAGTGTAACAAGATTGAAATACAGAGTTCAACATCAAGCTGCAATGAAGGGGTCAGATTCCACGTGGAGTACGGTTTAACGCTCTTCATGTCCCTATTGTCACCAGCACATCCGTTTGTTCAGGATGTAAATGTGAAATATAAAATGTACAGGAAAAGGTTAAAGGTCAAGAAAGGAGGAAGATGCAGATGAAAAGCATGGCAGACAGAAAATGCCAAATATTGGTGGAGTGAGGTATGTCTGGCCTTTATGATGGATCAGCGCAATGTATGGAACATTTCTGAGACATCTAATGAGTAATTAAGTTTACATGACAGCGGAGGGGGTGGCAAAGGGTTCAAATGATTTCATTTGAAGCTGCTTATATTTTGTAAATTCATGTCTCTATGATTTTATCAAGAATTACAATCATTTTAACTTAATTCTTATAATTACCCACAATCAGTCTATCATTATGCACCATGAACACATTTGTTTGTAGCATAATGTAGCATGAACAAAGTTTCAAATTGGTTTTGTCACAATGCACTGTATAAAAAAAACACAATTCCACACAAAAGTATGGCGTACGGTTATTTTACTGATAAACACATAATAATAATGTACATGAATCCAACAAATTCATCACCTTAGGGTTAATTAATATTCCCCCTGATGCAGAATAAAAGATGTGCGGTCAGAGTTCAAACAGCAGAGAGAGAATACTAATCTGTGAACGTGTTAAGAAGGCCAACGCGCTGCCATTAACATGTGGACACCTCCAAAGTGGATTTTGCTTCCAAAATGCTAATGCATGTGCTAAATAAATTGAATAATGGACACTGGAACTCTGTGGTACAGAACATAATTTCTTTTGCTCCTTAATTGCAACCTAACATCCTCATTATATGCATGTGAGCCACACCATGTCAAGAGTAAATAAGAATAATAAGGAAATATATTAAGGGTTTTTTATATGCCGGTGTGGATCACTTGTGGGTTTAATTGTGTTAATCTCAGGTGTATTTTAGAAATTCCAGCAAAAACTCACAACCATATGAGAATATGTCTAAACATGCATGTTCATATTTAATATTTTTAAGTATTTCAAATATGAACAAAACTAATAGAAGGCTACCAAGAGTGGTACACAAAGACAAACCCAAGGCCAACTGTCAATCATATTCATGTTATATAATCATGCACACAGCTATTGAGCCTTTCGCCAACTGCAGACTGGATTTTACAGTACTGTGCATGTGATGTATCCCAATGATATGACGCAATACGACGCTGTGACATCTCTTCTTTTCCCTCTTTGCATCAACCCCTCATTATACAGCGTTACCCCCTTCCTGTCAGATTGTTTTTTGCCTCCGCATTGCAGCCTTCTTGTTCACTCCTGCTTGCCTGGCTATTGTTATAACCCATAAATGCCATTTTGGACCTGTTTGCTCTTTTGTTCAGGTTGCCTGTTTTGACTCTCTGCCTTTTACAGAACCCTACTTTTGATCATAATCACAGTCAATTTTGCTTTTACTCTACGCGACTTCCTCTGAGTCATGCCTTTTTATCATCTGCCTGTTTAATAAGCTATTACAACCCGTTTATCTTACACAATTTCTTTCTCTTCTTCATCCTCTTTAAATGGAATAATTATAAAAAATCAATCCTAACTCGAGTCCAACACTGTGTTTTTGGAGAAAAGATATTTCAGGATCTATTTTTAGGGCATCTGAACACTTTCTCACAGTCACCTGACAAGTCCCTGATGGAGAAAAGTATTCGATTTAAGTGAAAAACATCAACGTATCCCCATAAGGGCTCTCAAGCGAACACTGTCAGAGGAATCAGACTTCCTGATGCTTCGCTGCAGTTTTCAAGAGTCGCTATTTAGCTCTCTTAAGAACAAGGAGTGGATGAAGCCTGCACTACTTTTACTTATTTTAGTTGCTTGTAGAACAGTGTTATTCTGGCATCTTTGCACTTGTTTTCTGTCACCTTTAGTACCACCCACATCCACTCTTACTGTTGTATATGGTGCAAATTACTAACTGGTGTAAAATCAGTCACATTTCAACTTGCTTGACTATATGAAAACCTCACTGAGAAAAGCAAGGAGTTAATCTGACCTACTTCCCAAACTAAAACCACCCTCAGAAACCCCAAACCTTCCTCCTGACATGGAATTCCCCACTTATAACACCTCCTATGGGTGATGGGTGATCCAGCTTACCAACAGAATAGCCGACAGTGGCCTACTGAGACAACTAGGAGGTGGAAAAGGGCCATTCTGCCTCGTGTGGCAGTGATAAGCAACTGACAACGCCGATTCAATAGTCGGATAACGGTCAAATCGGCTGTTTCAATCATGTATTGTTTTGATTTTCGAAGGAATACTTCTGGTTGGGTCTTGATTTCTGCCACAGAGAGAGACGACATGAGCTGGGGACATCGAAGGGAAGAGAGATAATAAGGAGAAACGGCAAAAAAAGCAATGTGAGGGAGAAAGAAAGAACCTAATAATCAGTTGGAGACAGGTGGAGCGAGATGGCGCAGCTGAGAAACAAGGGGAACCAAACTGGGAGAAGGTAAAGACAAGGGAGAGAAATGAGAAAGAGATGAATCACATTTGAAGTCACAAATATAAGCCATATGGGCTGAACGCCATGAACATTTTGATTTTTCTCCAATTCCACCTGTCAATCTCGTCAGTCTTTTTCTGTGGGATTTTTCAGCTGTAGGTGACTCCCTGCTTTGACGAGACAACCGATGCTCACTCTCTCACAGTCACAGCTTGATTTGTGTTCAATGAGAGCACTGTGTGTGTGTGTGTGTGTGTGTGTGTGTGTGTGTGTGTGTGTGTGTGTCTGTGTGTGTGTGTGTGTGTCTGTGTGTGTCTATTTGTAGTCTCCTCCTGAAGACAGTCTAAGCATGACAGTTTAACTCCCGGAAAAATCCTGGCTCTCATAAGTGACAGCAGAATCTCAGTGTGAGTGTAAAATGAGAGACTGATTGGTTCAAATGTGTTGGAGAAAATAGTAAAACAGTTTTTTTTCTCACACACTGGGAAATGTTCTATGAAAAATAGTTATTGAGTAGGATGCATTTTGGCAACAACTACACCTTCACTCCCTTCAAATCAGTTTGTTTGTGCACTGATTGAACAATAATGCAGAATAGATGTAAGTTTATAGACTACTAATTAAAATTATTACAAACTATATTGTCCAATATACAGCATCAATCCAAAAATCCTCCCTACTAAATTCAACAGATTTTTTTCTCACATTTTATGGTGTGTAATTTCCTGCATGAAATCACATGTTTGGAACGTTTTGAAAAGTTTGTGGAAAAAATGAAGTGTCAAATTGTTTTAGATTCCCACATTTGGTCAAAACACTATTATTATTATTATTATTATTATTGTTAAAATTATTACAAACTATATTGTCCAATATACAGCATCAATCCAAAAATCCTCCCTACTAAATTCAACAGATTTTTTTCTGAGATCAACACAGAAGTGTGAAAAATAAAACAAAAACAAAAACGCAGATTCCATTTGGAGTTAACATGTAGAAGAGACAAATTATATGTCAAGGCTCAAAATCTTGAACTTGTTAAGAACATAGGCCTATACATGAACATACAAATACAGGAGATGGGTGGATGTACTCTCTACTATGCACACACTGCTGTGTGGGACAGATCTATAAACTATTGCATTCCTAATCCAGTATCCATATAATGTCATGCAATGTGTTTTTAAATGTTTGTGCTGCTTTCCATTATTTTGATAAGCAATTATGTCCACTTACATGTGCTGAAGTTAGTGACAACTGAAGTGTTATGTAGACAACTGTTAGGTACTGTACAGTCAATACAATATAATGTTGAAGTGGCCAACAGTGTCTCCATCCACCTCACCAGCTGTTTTGAGGTCATCTTACACCTGGAATTTTAACAGAGGAGTGTGGTACCCTTCCAGTTTTGTCAAACTTGAACATATGGCTTTTACATTTTACATTTGATTGACAGACAGATACAGCTGGATCTAAATGGATGGATGGATGGATGAATGGATGGATGGATGGATTGGAAAGGATACAAAACCAGAGTGGTAAGGAAGGAGAGAAGGCAGCACGGAAGAAGAAACTTTGAAAGTATAACTTTCTAAGCTGTCAGTTACTTGACAATGGAAGAACTACAGCAAACCTGCAGTTCCCTGGAGAGAAATATAGTTTTGTTAACAAAAGTTACCTCAAAAAGTATTTCCCCTATCATTTGCAATTTGATATAATACGAAAATAACTAGAGTTTCTGCTTTGTGTTTTTATGCCTCCTGAGAGTTATCACTAAATTGACATTCATGATTCCAGTGAATAATTTCCAGCTTTGTCACATTGTGCAATGGCAATCACCTAAAGTTCAATATCAGCAAACCGACGACCAGAGTAACACGATTATACACAAAGTTACATGACAGCAGACATTTCTAAAATGTGAATGCCTCACACATTGACTTGAATTTAATCCTTGAGGGAAATGGTTTAAATGGTAAAAAAGCTGACTGTAAGTGGTAAAACATTTTATCATCCAACATCCCCTGTATTTGTATCTTTAACCTTCAAGATTGACGTAATGTATCATCCGACAATGTTAGAGTAATCTGCAATGCTTTAATTTATGTTCAAAATGGGAAAACCAAACCAAAAGCAAGAAGATTTTTGAGCATGGATGTCAAAAAATCCAATCCACTCAGCCATGAACACATTCAAGATGACCTTCATATCCTGTAAGTCTTATTGCTCAGTGTAAATGTGTTAATTATTAAGAGTGCAGTGAATGGAGAGACTCATGTTGATTTTTCCCACGGTTGAGTCTGTTAGCCCACTTCGGCATTGATCTGTGTCCTTGATTGTAATCACATTCAAAGGAGATTTAAGTGGGAAGAAAAATAAATTAATTAAAGAATTCATAACGCACACAAACCTTCTTGAGGTTTCACTTTCCATTTTGGTTTATCAGGGTCAGTGGATTACACAGGGATAAAGTGTCCTTAACGGATGTGTGTATACTCTCTTTCACATGCATACACACAGACACATAGGAGAACACCTTTATCAGGGTTGCTGGATTACACAGGGATAAGGCTCAAGGCTGATATTGACTGAACACACACACAGAATACACACTTGACATTTGCACACGCTGTGTAAATACACAAACACATTTCCACGTATAGAACCAAGCATGTATATTCCAAACACCCAGGCGTGTTTCTCCTCTAAGGATGGACACCCACGTTCTATTCTATAGTTTCATTTACTATGTCCTTCGCTGTTATTACTGTCCTGGTTCTGTTTTGTTCTGGCCAACAGCTTAATGTCACTACATTGTATGTGTATTTTAGTGTTTCTCGTGCTGTAAACCCTCCCTGCCAGAGGGAGGTGCTGCTCCTGTTGTGTGTCTCTATATGATTGTACAGGCGGTGATGGGAGATAGTGATTTCATAGGAGCTGATCATGCCAAAATGGACGTAGCGTCTCCACCGGGGCCCGTCCTCTCAACTTGATGCAATCATATTCGCCTCTGGGAGCCACCACCTTGTCAGACTTTGACTCCTCTTCAGTTCCTCTTACCAAAAAAGGGCATTGATGTGACATTGGGGGGGAGGGAGATACGTCCGTCTGGGTGACGGTTACAGAATTAGCCCCATTAGCTCACATTAGCTCCACCGCCCAGGAGCTAGGCTAACAGAACACGTTACTAGATAAATGGGAGTGGGAGTCCCATGTCTCTAATGGAGACATCACCAGAGTGATGTGCAGGCAGCCACTGTTTATGATCTATGAACTGATATTCAACACAGTACCATGCCCACAGACTGGAAAACACCGACCCTCACGGCTTAAATCCTCGCTATACTCCAGATTAGCATCTAGTGTATGTGCCATCGATGGCAGGCTGTACTGCAAGTCATGGTGCAAATGCCGCTATTTAATTAACATAACAAAGCTAAAGTTCACATGGTGTCCTGACAACTAGCCTCCGGGGCGAAGTGAGGGTCACGGCTAGCTGTCACTCAAGAGGCTGCGCCCCTAATTATTCATTAACTTTAACCTCCAATAAAATAAAAAATAGCCTGTTACAAAAATATTCACTCTCCTAAGTGTTGTCATGGATATGACTTAAACATACAGACTAGAATGTTCTTTTGTAAACAAGTCCTAAGTAGGTTTAATTATGCTGTGAAAATCGGCCTGTTTACCATGGGGGTCAATGAGAAACTACTCTATCGTGCAAACTACTCCTACTGGCCACTCAGAGAACTGCAGTTTTAGGCACTTCCGTATTGGATCAACCAGGAAGTCACATTGGTGGGGGCTTTGTTTCGTGTGCTGTTAACCCTCCCTGCCAGAGGGAGGTGCTGCTCCTTTTGTGTGTCTCTATATGATTGTGTAGGCGGTGATTAGAGATGGTGATTGGACAGGAGCTGATCATGCCGGATTTAAAGGCCTGCTGGTGCTGATGTCCTCTGCCTTCTTCCTGACTTCCTGCCAGAATGTGCTTTGCCAAAAAACATTTGTATCACATTTGCTACGTGAGTTTCTGAGACCTTTAACTTATCAACATGATCAATACTGTGCTTAAAAACCTGTTGTATGGAACCTGACACATGTATTCTGCCCTCTACTGGATTATCATTCCACTGCAGGCAGTGAAATGGCCGCTGTCATTGAACCATCCACACACTTTTGGTAGGAAGATCTTTGCTAAGTTACGGTAAGAATAACATTTATGTTGTTACTAATTTTAAAAAATAAACATTTTCAATACATCATTACTAAATAATTAATTATTTATATTTCAGTTAAATCGTGTTAAAATGTGTGTAGAAAATTTGATACTTCAGTATACCATTTTATTACATTTCATTTAGCTGATTCTTTTGTCCAAACCGACTTCCAAAAAGTGCATTCAACCATTAGGGTACAAACCAGTGACAGTACAATCCAATATATTGCGATACTGTGAGCAATATATTGGATTTTTTTTTAATCTAAGTTTTTGAAAACAGTCATAGTATAAATAACACATCACCATATGCATACATTATGCTGGATTGGAAGAATCAATACAGTACAAAATGTAATATCTCGATACCCAAGCGTATGGATATTTTTGTATACTGCTAGTTACAGTAGTGACAAACATACAACACACATATAACATTGTAGTTGCATCTACATTCGGTCACAATCTGAGCTAAAACGGGATGTGCTTATTTGAATGAAACTGAAGGGAGGGAACAGCACCCAATGAGAAACATGATTTTTCACACTCTTGCTTCTGCTTTAACCAGCATGCAAAATGCAGATATGGCAAAAACACATTACCCACTGAGGCGTGGTATTACCATTAGCATGTATTTTAGTTTTTTTTAATGAAAATGTATATGTGGTGAACTTTCGTTTATTTTGTTATCTGCCCTCCTCTGTCTGGTTTTCCATCATCACTTGACTTTTACTATGCATATGTTTGACATCGAATCATATGACTGCATGCATACCCACATGCATACAAGGCTGCCTTCCATTATTGTTTTTCTGTGTTTTTTGCTGCTTGTCTCTCTTCCACTCCTTCCCTTCTCTACCTCACGCACACACAGTACCCCGTCACCTGCAGAAACACACACACACGCACACGCACACGCACACGCACACGCACACGCACACGCACGCGCGCGCGCACACACACACACACACACACACACACACACACACACACACACACACACACACACACACACACACACACACACACTTAGGCAAACATACAAACTTGATGCCACTGTAGTGACCAAATACATTTAGTGCAGCAGGATATCTTGTAAATTAGGTTGGAAATCATTATTTTAAGTCTGAATATGGCAGCATTATTAATCTGCCTTATACAACACATTATGGTGGGAAGATCCTCACCTCAGCACTCTGAACGGGATTGTGGATCGATGAATCTCCACCTAAGATATTAAAGAGGGCTAAAGAATCATCACCCGGGAGTGTATCAGTCAGTCTCTCCTGGGAAACTGGATATTTTCATGGACCTGTAATATCTTGGCTGATGCTAATAAGTGTGCAGCTGACAGAAACTTATAATTGTAAAGGCTCAGCAAATATTGGGCTAACGACAGCTCTGGTATCGAATCAGAACCTGTGTTTGTTAGATGGCACCACTGTCACCACTAAATTTGATTGCAAGAATTCAGTTATGCAGACCAACCTTCCTGATTAAGAAAAGTATGAAGACAAGTCTGAGTTTTAATTAAATTAATAGGTTATTTGCTTTGCTTTGCTATGGCGCAAACTGCAGATGGAGGGCAGGAGACGATTTGCTACATTGAAGCAAGAATGGGAAACTATCACAACCTCTCAAAAGGCCTATGGTTTGCAAAGATTTGGGTTGCTCAAGTTGATCAAACCGAGTACCAAAAGTTGTTTTTCATAAGGGGGAAAAAGGAAAAAAAAAAAAAAAAAAAAAATGTCCAAAATAATGGCCAATTGCAAACCTTTGTCTGCGGTCTGTATAATGCTTGTGTATGTGCAGTGACCACTTTGTCACAGGTATGTGGCTATACTTATGCAGCTAACTGTTTGTGGCATAACATCTATGAGAGGAGAGAATGATGTCCAGAGAACAAGTTAGAGTACAAACAAGTGGCTGACAAACATTCTCTCTGAAACCAAGAGTAAAATAAAAACTGGTACAACAATATCATGCTGAATACAACCAAACTGTCCTCATCCCAACTTGTCACATATTGCCGTTTAGTCAGGACCCGCAATGAGTAGCCATAACAGTCATGTGCATGACGCTCCCCTACTGTTACAGTTGAAAGCCTGGTCTGTGAAAAAATTGCGGTATTGATAAAAGCTATTATATCCATTCTCCTTCTTGGAGAGATCTGCATGAGAAATGTAAAAAATATTTAGATGTCATAAAAAACTACAACTTTTGAGCCTTTGAGGATCTGAGGTTCAGGATAAATGAAAGATAAAGCTAAATTTTACTTAATTTGGTTGCATGCTCCAGAGAGAAATTTTGAGACTTGGCCAAGATACATGAGTCCAGTCCAAGGTTCATTTCCTCAATTATTACTAATGATCTACTAATCATTATTTTACATTGGATCAGCTATAAAAAGCAATACAATGAGTCATACCTTATTCTGTCCTATCCACCTTTTGTGGAGATGTTGGTGTGTGGGACCAGGGAACCAGAACACAAGAGCTTGCTCTGACTACAGTTTTGCAATGGACCACACAAGCGTATGACAGCAGCTATCATGCTTCACCAGACATCAAATTCCAAGAAATGGCCTTCAGTTCAAAACACTCAAGTATTTCAGTGGTGCTTCAGAAACATGATTAATTTAAATAACTGTAGAAATTACTCTTTTTCACTTAAGGTTTGGCACAGTCAGTTTAGTACAAAGCCATAATATCTCCAGACTGGATTTAGGTATATCTTTGAACTTCAGCATGTTTGTGTATCATGATATTATGTGTGTGCAAATACAGATTCAAAACTTCTGAACAGTTTCTACTATAAAGATAAACAAATTTAAAGTGTGTTTTTTAATTGTCTATTTTTAGTTCTCTTCCTGCCTCCCTAGCGGTCCACTCACACAATTCCCCCCTCTTTTCCTCGATGACCTGCCATGAATTTATCCTTAGGCTGTACCCTCCTGTCTGGGATTATATTAAAGGCCATCCACTCTATTTGGCCAACCGAAAAACGGGCAGAGAAACAACTTTAATTGGCTCAGAAATAGCCAAGGATACTAGGCTGAAACTAGAAGGGCAAGAAAAGGAGGAGGAGGGCTAGGAGGAACATGAAGGGAGGGTTTCAGATTTTTTCCAACAATGTTTAACACTGATGTCCCCATGCTTGAAGTAGAGTGGGCTCTGTCGGTCTCGCTTGCCCCGCTGATGTCATGTATAAAGTGTATTATTAGTATTAGAAGTGTAGATGTGCATATCCTAGTATATTATTATCAAGGTCACCAAATAGTTTTGCTGTTACAGTTTGAAAACCTTCATTAAAAAACTGTTAAAAAAAGAGCTATAAGGCAATTTCCAGTTATCAGGGTTTTTTTTTAAATATTGGTTGGCATGGTTCCCATCCGTTTTAAATTCAGCACATACAGTAGAACAGCACATGTCGATTTGAATGACTGCTCATTGCAGCAAGTCAGCAAAAATAGCATGTAAACAAACAGCATTGTAAACAATACACACTAATAAGCATGTTTCATATTCGAGTAGGGTCCAAATGGAAAAGATATTGTATTGTTTCTGACAACACTTAAAAGCTGTCAAAAGATTAGATTAAATTTATGACTGCATCTCAACTGCTGATTATCAGCTGATAGCGCTATCTACTGACTCATATACTGCCTGCACTCTTTTGAGCAGTCTTCCCAGGCCCTTATCGCTGTGTAACAAATGACACACTGGCACTGCCAAGTAGTGCACTGTGGATAATACAGGTTCCAGAGTTCAAAATGACATGTGTAGTGACAGAAAACCCACCATTTGTGGCTACTCTGTAGAAGAGCACTTTGTGAAACTGTGAGGTTTTACAGTGTTACAGTAAAGATGACTAAAGAAGATGAAGTCTAAAGAAAGTGTAATATTGAACCCATAATTTCAGGTTGTCTTCCGCTTTATGTGACTGGCTCTGGTCTTCTGCTTCATGTCCAGCAGTCTACATGCCTACAAACACTGGAGATCAAAATTAGAGAACAAATTTTTAACATTTGATTTATTCTGAATCTGAATTGGATTTCATTGTTTCAATATTCTGAGCTTCAAAAAAATTGTGGCAGAGGTATTACATGTTGCTGAAGGAGGTTCACATAAATTTGCATTCAACCTGTCATGTAGCTGTAAAAGAGGCCCAACTCCTGCTGCAGAAAACATCCCCCAAACCATGACTTGACATTGTTGAAGTTTAATTTATTTGGGTCTGATTGGAAACGTTATGTTCGGTGTCGGACTGGGAACGACTGAACCCAAAATGTGTAAAGAAGTCAGTTCAGTTTGGAGGAGGAAGTGTCAGAGTCCAAATCTAAACCCCATAGAGGATCTCTGGAAAATCCTTGGCAACAAAGTAATGTGTAAGAAACCCACTACAGCTATTGAACTCTGGAAGAGACTTAAGAAGAATGACCAAGATCAAACCAGAGCAGTGTGAGGAACTAGTGATGTGGATGCAGATGTGCTGAAGTCATTCAAATCGAGGGCTTCTACTGGTTCAATTCATTTTTTAATCCTATAGCCCTAAGAAAACATTGTTTAAATCTTCTCTTCTTCTTCACACAATGGTTACTAATTCTGCTCACTGTTGTTTTTTCCCCAAAATAAAGGTTTTGTTAAAGTGCCTTGGTTATTTAAAAAAAAACATGCCAGTACAGCAGTGATATAACCACAGCGGATATTCTATCAAATTATGAAAAATACAAGATAACAATATTTAAGATTTGTTTTCTAATTTTGATCTCCAGTATACATATGCAAATACAAGTTTTTTTTACATGAGTGTGAAATGTGCTAAATACAGAATGCAACCACATAATGCCACAAATAATATTGGAGATAGTGTTTGATATACTGACAATCTTTAGGATTATAACTTTAATGTTAATTTGACCACTTTCATTGTAAATCATCAGTAAAAAAGTGTTTAAGCAGCCATGAGATTACGGCAGTTGTGCTTCAATTCAACAGTAACTACTGATACAAGTTTGTTTTCGTAAACCTCTGTGGGGAACAGAGTGAATGAAGAGTGACTGGTCGGTTGACTAATCAGCTGCCTGCTTCATTGACGAGCTAACTGAAT
>NC_139829.1:12379654-12419654 GCF_963691815.1 Echiichthys vipera | reverse complement strand
CTGCTTTCTAGATTTTGAAAGTTGCTATGTGCTTCTTGCCTTTGCTTTCTAGATTATGTTTTCTGTTACCTGGAACCTGGAATCTGCAATTTGTGACTGCCTATTTTGAACCTCTACCTGGCCTTTTGGATTATTCTGTCTGTCTGGATTGTCTTCCTGGTTGTGACCCTTGCCTGTCTCATGAATCATGTACCTGCAAGGCTGTAAGCACATATACCTTTTACTTTGACAATAAATCCCTGAGATACTACTGATATTTGATATGTCAATATATTTCAAAGAGATAACTATTCTTAATGTGAACAACTGTGCACAATAATAAGTGCCAATTTTCTTTACAACAATATCCACGTTTGATCCCAAAAACATTGCTTCATTCATGCAACAACTTTCTTTTAAGGTTTTCTATTATTGTTCTAGTGATAGGTTTGTGTAGAGTAGCAACTAACACTCATCTCAATTATTTATTCATTTAGAGCAAATCCTCACATTTAGGAGGGGCTAGCTGTCATTTTACTTGACAAATGACTTAAACAATAGATGGTCCTGAATGCTGTTCATTAAGTTACCGAAACATGGTCATGGTCTCAATTCAATTCAATTCAATTTCATTTACAGTGCCAAATCATAACAAAGGTTATCTCAAGACACTTTACAGAGTAGGTAAAGACCAAGACCCCCATGAGTACACAGTGGCAACGAAAACCTTCTCCTCAAAGTGTGTGTTAGTTTAGCTGTATGACATTTTTGTTGTTTGCTGTTGTGAAGTTTTTTTGTTGGAGTTGCAGTATTAGAGGTTGGTACTTTTTGTATCATTATGTAATTGATGAAAAATACATGTGTCTTGTAGCGAATAACCTGTGCTTTCACCCAATATATTTCAGACCCTGTGCTGAAATATATTGGTTAAAAAAACAGCTGATGCTTCCGGTTAGTCAGCTATATTGCAAGTTCTTCCCAGCATGCAGATTAAATGAATAGTAGACTCTGGATTAAGATAAATTAAGTTGTGGCAATTGTGAGAAGAATGAAAGGGCATGATTTAATGCAGTTTTTAAAATTGAGTTTTGCAGAAGAAATTACACAAGAGAAGGTCTCTGTGATCTGGCTGTCCCAAGCGTGGCTATTCATTTGCTTAGTGCAGAGCAGTGTGTATACATGACTTTGTGCAAGACTCTATCTGTGCCCTCTTGTGTGTATAAATGTGTGTTTGCCTGTGCCTTTTTGTGGTATTGGCAAACTGTTTTCATTGGTGTGTGCATGAGTGTGTCTTTTTTTGTGCGTGTGTGCCTATGTGTAGCTGAAGCTGAACAAATAAAGCTAGTTTCCTCTTTGATTGTGTTCACAGTGTCAAGCACTCAGTCTGTAATTAGCACACAGACAGCCATCTGTCCAAACAACCAGCTCAAAACAACTCCTGTCCTGCTCACTTTCACTGCTATCATAGCATCCATCCATCGCTAACTCTCTTATTTGCTCACTCTTCTCTCCATCTGCCTGTCTGCCTCTGTCTCTATCTACATACCCTGCATAACACTCTGTCTCCTTGTCCCTCTACCTTTTTTAATGTTTTTTCCCACTTTCTAATTCCATCTGTCCTTCTTTTTGTCTTATTTTTCTATGTTTGTTTGGATCCAAAAAGTCCAAAACAACTTTATCTAAAACATTGAGCCAAAACTGAAGAGCTCCACCCATCCTGTTTTGTGATGGTTCATTATGGTCCACATACTCTGAATAACTGCCCAAACCAAAAGTACCAAATATAACACATTGGAATTTCTAGTACAGTAAACTGATGGCTGAAAACTGAAACAGATTCATATACTAATCACAAACATCACTGATCTTTCTTTTTTTCTCGTCAGCCCTCTACATCAAACAGCACAGATTTCAACATTTTGGAAGCCTAGGAACCAGAAAAATCTGCACGCTCCTGTTTAATTTGCTTTGCCGAATATGTCTGGCTACCTTCAGACAGATTTCTTTAGCCAACCTGGCCTGCCTTAGGTCAATCCCAACCATTTATCTCATTTGGGACGTGTGTGATGCAATGACTGATAGCTTGCAGAGCCTTTGGGCATTACTTGAAATACGTGATGATGTCAATTTTGGCTCAGCACCCTTGTGCCGAGGACACTACCGTGTGCAGGAACCTTGCCTAGTAAAAAAAGAGCGCTGTTGAGGCATTTTTCAAAACAACCAAGACGGTTGCAGCTCATGTGGAACTTTCTATTGTATTTTAAAATTCTGAACTTGTTCACCCACATGTTGATGCTACATAACAGCTCATATCTGCATGCTGTAGACATTTATCGTTGCTCTGCGCTAGGTTCTCCTCGGATCCAATTTCAATTTTAAGTCTACAGCCGTTAATAACGCACAAAGAAATTGAAAATAACTTAGAGGTTAAGATTTGCATTTCTGATTTACTGTTGTAATGTCTGTAGGACCCATGGATAAGTTGAAAGAATATTATTCAGGTTTGGTAGTTTATATTTTTGTATCAGTCATTATTGTTTATTATGGGTTGATTGTGGCAACTAGGACATTATACCTATACACTTGCATTAAATGGAGAGATGTCGGAGTGAAGCTACCCATGAAGGGCAATCTGAGCAGTTGGGGGTTTAAGGCCTTGCTCAAGGGCACCTTGGCAGTGTCCAGGGGGTAAACAGACTCCCTAAAGACTGAGCTACTGCCTCCCCAAATTATTATTACATTAATGGCATGCATGCAGCTTGCATATTCTCTTTTGTGTTGTTTGTTCATTTGGGACAATTAGCTGATTGGTTGATTGGAGATGAAATCACTCAGCACCATAGGGTGATTGCAAGGATGTGTTTTTGAAGTTGCCGCTGTTCTGCTGATGTAGGGATGTGATGCTTGTTGGATAAACTTTCTTTTGGTCTGCGAATTTGTTTTTAAATGCACAATTTGTTGATAAGGGACTGTAAAGGGGAAAAAATAGTCAAATAAATTCTGATGTTTCAAGTGTTGAAATGCAGTGAGGAAGCTAAACGCACTGTCATATGGAAGGGATGCTTGAATTGCCATAAGCAGATAAACCTCAAGTACCAACTCAGGCTACGTCCATAATCACAGCAGAGGACATATAACATGATGTAAAACCAATGGACAGTGTGTCAAATGTAGGAAGAAGAGCAACCAGATCGCAAAACTCTCTTCTTCTACCATTTCAATTGCACATCAAATGCAGCTTTAAATGGATGTGGACATTGCACCACACATGGCAAAATTAAATGTGATGCAAGCTCAGAGCATCTAAAGTGAAAAAAAATCTATAACAAAGCTATCAGATGGAATGGACTATTTGTGAAAAGGAAAACCACAAGCTCTCAGTGCTAACGAATAACGTATTTATTCCGCAAATGTTGAAACCAAAAGGAGATTAACATGACTACTTAGATTAAGGAACAAGGTCTAATGATAAAAGTGCACCTCGGTTCACTCATTCTGAGCCTATATCGCTTCATGAACCAGCGACATTCAGTGTACAGCAGCGCTGAAGTGAACTCACAAATGGAATGTTAGGATGCCTTGAAAGCAGATTTTGGATCAAAACAATATGTTGGGCATTATGAGAAAGAAAAATGAAATAGCAACACTCTTGATACAATAGCAATCCCTATCATCTTTGCCCAAGAAAGAGATACGGATTTTTGATGGTGATCAATTAAAAAATCATGCTTTTATTGTATAAAAGCTTTTGAGAATGGTTTTAAAAGGAAGAACTAAGAACTATAGTGAACGTGTATTTCCTGGAGCAGTACACTAATGGACATCTAAAAGAACTTGTCAGAAGCTGCTAGCACATTGATCCATAGAGGGTATATGTTAAGGCTAAAGCTTTATTATGGAAGCAGTTTGCAAATGAGCAGAAAGTTGCCTCTGTATATATGCAAAGGGTCTTTTGTGGCCTCACATCAAAATTCAAGATGTAAATGCTCTTCAAGACTACATCCTTTTTCTCAGAGGCTGTTCTGAGAAAGAGGGCAATATTTGAATGAGCAAGACATGCCTGCCAACACGTTGTAAGGAAACTGCCTTACAAATTCAGGGACAAGTGGAGACAGCTGCAGGAGAGGCACAGCCAGAGTTACTTTCATTGAGAGACAAGTGAAAATCTTAAGTGACCTACTGTTTAGAAACATACAGGCTGATCCTTTAATGACAATAAATAAATGGGTTAACAATCTCAAAGTAAAGTGTCATTCATTAATGAAAGGAACTAGTTTTGCCACTGTTGGACGTCCTTTGAGACTGCTGTGTTGTTGAAAATGTAGGAAATGAGGTCGAAGTAGAAGGTTAGCATAATTTGTAACAATTCATTAAATAGGAGGATACTGTTTAAAGAGTATTTGTGTTTTTGAACCTATGACTTAAAGGGAATTTAACTCAAACTAGTAATTAAATATTTAAATATTTAGAGCTGGAACTTAATACAAGTAGAAAAGCCATCCTCCTTGCCATCATACACGAATGACTTCAAATCAAACCTTTCTAAGTTCACTCAACAAGTCTTCAGGTTTTCCTTGCGTATCTCAGTTATATGGTGCACTAAGATTCTCATTGCCGCATCAATTTTTATATTTAATCATCATGTAAGTGCAATAATCAATAATATCTTTCTAAAGGAATGTATACCTTAAATGTACAGAATGTGACTTATTTCAATACCGCAGACAGAAAGCAGAAATATGATAGAATATCACTGTGGTGCTGCAGCTACTAATTGCTTGACTTTGGTTCCTGACACACACACACACACACACACACACACACACACACACACACACACACACACACACACACACACACACACGCAGGGGAAATTATCCGATATGACAATATCCTTAATTCAGAGTGTTAGGGCCAAATTGACTTAGCCGAGTGTGTGTGTCAGTTAGTGTGTGTTTTTGTGCTCCTGTGGGGGACAATCACAGTGAAATGAGTGTAATTAAGTTGCCAGTCGCGGTGGGCTTCTGTCGAGAATTAATAAATGTGTGTGTGTGTGTGTGTGTGTGTGTGTGTGTGTGTGTGTGTGTGTGTGTGTGTGTGTGTGTGTGTGTGTAAAAACTGATATTAGCATCTTCCTGATGAGTCACCTCCCACCCCTTTTTTAGGTGGCAAACAGCGAGGCCCCCTGGGTAATCTGCCCAACAAATTGGATGTTTGTTTGAATCGCTATCCAGCTCAGGGCAGTGTGTGTGTGTGTGTGTGTGTGTGTGTGTGTGTGTTTGTGTGATACGTGATACGTCTCTCTCACACCCATTCTCTGTTTGTCCCTTTTCAAATGTGTCATTCAATTTGAGTTTTGTTTTCTGTGAAGAAGCTACCGTCCTTTCATTTTGTCTTTCATGGTGCAGAGCAAGGTCACACTTTCGCTGTTTTTTCAATATAGGGAACAAAATATGAACGTGAATAATAAATCTTTAAATTTTCAGTATCCTTAAACAGCCATACTTCAAGCTTGGTTTTCAAATTCCAGTCTAGAAACAACCACTTTTTTTTTTAGATAAATTCAACAATTCAATCAACCAGCAAGCAGTGAGGCGATCACACGAGTCGCTACCTCGCAAAGCTCATTACCAAGGATTAAAAGCGGATGCTGTACATATACAATGAAGAATGAACCTGCAACAGCTTGGCTTATTTTTCCCAGATGAAAAATCATCAGTAAACACCCCCGTCAAATGTGTGACATATTCGTCCAGTCACATGTAGAAAGAGTTCATATTGATGTTTTAGTGAAGGAAATAACTGTCAATCATCTATTGACGGTGTTGACCTACACCAACTTGTGAACCAAAATGACTGTAGCTGTCCTGGATACTGTTGTACTTTGGTTGCATCAAATTAAAATATTGAGAACACACACACACACTGAGTTGCAGATCAGTGTGGGCATCCATACAAGTCTTCAAAAACAAAAAGTCAGATAAGTCTTCTTTGATCTCTTCAAAGAGTATTTTTTTCAGAAAAACACAGCAAATTTAAACGTTTTTTACCCATTGATAACTTACGATTGAATGCGAGAGAATGCGAGAGAATTTGAAAAACAGTTCTAATGTTTTATTGTAGGTTTTGTATTTAATATAGTTTGTTTCTTTTGTCAACCATTCCCTAATAAAAATAATGTACATTTGGGGAAATATCACAACTCCTTGCAACTCCCCTGAATAGTGCTGTGTCGAAGGTAGACAGCAGGAGAAGTAGAAACAACAACTGAATATCTATTGAAGTCCTACTTGTTGAATCAGACAGTTGTAGCATTTAATCATGGACACACATTTGGAAAAAAATAATCATCATCAGGTTTTGTATGTTTGTAGATGAGGACAAATGAAATATTCTGTAGAGGAGAGTGGTGTTATGGGTTTATGTTGTTCCAAGAAATAAGATTTGTCTTTGTCAGTGTCAGCATGGCTGTGTGCTCTGTGAGCATGCATTGCACATGCAAGAAACAGAGTGTTTGTGTGGAGGGCAGGGGTAAAGAATGATCTACGATCTGTGCTGAATCTCTTGTACACTTTCTCGGGGTTGACACACACACATTGAGCAGGCATAGTGGTAAAGACAAGCAGACAGATTTAAACCATCGCCCACAAGGTTCATGGTGAATATCAGCGTTTGCTGAAAACCCGTGAGCATGTTTTTGGAACACATAAATATCTGTAAAACAATATCCTGAATCTGGAGGGATCGCTCATTGAAGTGGTGAAAGGCTCCTCATTGTGGTGCACAGCTCTGCCTCTGGGGTGCTGTCAAAATCCAACAACAAAAATGATGAAAGAAAGCACGGTGCTTGTGAACTACACTGGCATTCGGTCCAGAGAGGCAGCCTGGTGGTTTGAGACCTGCATGTAAAAGGTCAAGGCTTTCGTGTCCAATCAAAGTAGTTTGATTGGTCGCTTGAGTACAAACCCTCATTAGGCACTTAATTCGCTAATTAAAGTTCATTTTCCCCCATTAGACCTCCTCACAGCACGTGTGGGAGTGTATAGATAAACATTGATTGGCATATGCCTCTACTATTATTACATTCTGAGGATGTGGTTTTGCCAGGCAAAATTTCTTGTGTGGTGAGGGTCTATTTCCAACTGGGAGAGAATAAATCTCACTGCATTCTTTACTGGCATGAATGGGGAGCAACATCTGGTGTGACCACGGCTTTATTACAATTTGTCGAACCAAACATTTTATATTCATGTGACAAAGCCCTCTTGCGGGTTTAGTAATGGCTGCAGTGTAGTTATTACCTTTATTGTTGTTGTTGGATTTTAACACAGATTGCTGTTCGTTTCTTGCAGTTAAAACATGCAACATTTAGTTTGCATAGCTATGCCTACCTTCAACTTGAGCAGAGTCTTTTATCAGCAAGAGTAAATGAAAAACCTGAGAGGGTTTTAAATGAATGGAATTATTCTGTTTGGAAATGTTTTTATATTGAAATGTTTACTATGTACAGCTGCAAGAGGACTGATGGACGTGCACATTGTTAACTTTGGCTCAGATTGCCAATAACCCTTTATGAGTCAGTCAAATGACAAATATGAGGAACCAGGTCTATCAGCTGCATATTCTAAGGCTAAAATGTGCAAACGTCACTTAAAAATAACTCAAACTCTACACTCCAGCACAACCGTTGCACTCATCTGGATTTTTGGTTGCCCCATCACTCTGAGAAGCCAAAGGTCATCTTATTCAAAGTTATTCTCTGCCCTGGCCCCGCAGCAGGTGGAATGAACTGCCTGCTGAAATCAGGACAGTAGAGTCACTGCCCATTTTCTGAGGCTGAAACCCTCCTTTTGTTCTGTCTACAAGCTGTTAGTTATTTATTTGGGTGGGAAGCACTTTTTTTGACAGCATCTATATTTTGCCCCCACATAGTTCGTGATTGCACTCATTTTAACCTGCAGTGGACAAAAATTCCTTCCAAATACTGCAAATGTAAAGGAAAAAACAGAGACCATATGACTCCATTGCTAAAAAAGAGGCTGAGGTAAATGAGTCATTTTGACCTTCAGCAAACATTGATTTGGTTGTTGTCTAATGATTTTACTTTTTCAATGGCCTGTTTGGGGGTTAAGACTTTGTTTTAATGTTCAGGTCTGAATTGGGTTTAGGTTAGGGTTAGAGGAAGGGTCGGGGTTACATTAGTTAGGTTAGGGAATGCATTATGTCAACGAGTGTCCTCACAAAGATATGATCCAATTAAGGCTGGTGAAGAACGTGTGTGTGTGTGTTTGTGTGTGTGTGTTTGTGTGTGTGTGTGTGTGTGTGTGGGGGGGGGGGGGTCCAGACCTTGGTTCACAGTCCTTGTTCAGGGCAGAGATAACTTGGAGTTTTGGCAACTTGCTGTATGTACGGATGATAAACCCCTCTCTAAGCCTCCAAGTCTCCCTCCTCGGTATCTCCTCCCTCCACCTCCCCTCTGTCCTTCCTCGATCTTTCACCTCCTCTCAATGGTTTCTTGATCTTCTACAGCATTTACTACTTTCCTCTCCCCACTTTCTCCCCTTTCCTTCCTTCTCCTCCCTCCCTCCCTCTCTCCCCTCTCACAGTAATTGATAGCGCCCGGTGCTGTTATTTCATTCAAAGGGCCCTGTAAACAAAATCATATATGACAGAACCAATATGGAAATCTCAGACAGTGGGGCTATGACTTATGGCTTGCAACATATTGTGTATGTGTGTTCAAATAGACAGACAGAAGAGTGCTTTTGTGCATATAAGTACATGAAAGTGCAGTGTGTGTGTGACTGAGAGGTGGTTCTCAGTTCTACGTAATAAACTCTAGTGCAGCTAGTCATTAAGTGGAATGCGGGTGTGTGCGTTTGTGTGTGTGTGTGTGTGTGTGTGTGTGTGTGTGTGTGTGTGTGTGTGTGTGTGTGTGTGTGTGTGTGTGTGTGTGTGTGTGTGTGTGTGTGTGTGTGTGTGTGTGTGTGTGTGTGTGTGTGTGTGTGTGTGTGTGTGTGTGTGTGTGTGTGATGGGGAGAGGTCAAGGCTAAATTGACATCAAATGGTCTAAATTAGCCCCACTTGTCTCCATTGATTTATGGTGGTCGAGTAAATTGCATCTGTAGTGGGAGAGAAGAGGTGGGGAGGGGCTCGAGGTTTCTAGGTAATTGATCTTGGGCTGCTGCTGGTATGTGTTCATGGTGACAGAAGCTATACAGACAAGGCAAGTAGCCCTCGCTGTCATAATGGCTGTAACACTTAAATATAACCTTTTGCACAAATGGTTAGATTGAAGTGGTTACTGATGGTTATGTACACTGGTTACGTGTGCTAGGAGGATCTCAGAGGATCTTTTGACACAATTCAAGTTATTATTAGAGCTGCAGATATATTAAACCATTTTATAGCATTTCTTCATACTTTTAGATGAAAGATTATGACTGGCAGCAACACTGTATACACAAAAAGGTATGACAGCCAGGATGTCAGAGTCAAGTTTTTTTTTCAATTTCTCAGTGTGTCTGCAAAATCTATATAGAGAAAATGAAAAAGAAATGGTCTTTCTTCAATAACTGCTGAGGTGCACCAATTATTTCACCCGTCTTCATAGCAACTCGTCACATACTGCCATTTTTGTCAGGACCCTTTGGCATCACTTGTGACACAAGGGACACAATGGACATGAACGGGACATGACCGTGGTCTACTGGATGAAAGTCTGGCATTTGTTTGACCAATCCCCCACCCCTGACCTCCTCCCTACAGAGACTTTGTCAAGATTGATCCTGGAGCACTTGGTTTATTTTTGCCAGGGTTCACAGTTAAAAGCCTGGTGCATTTGATTCAGATGCACAAGGGTGCCTTGTGCAGCATTATCAAACGCAGGGCCATGGCAAAACTCAGGTATTTAACAGTGGATTTGATTTCATTGCACACCAATTTACTGAGTAGCCATCTATTAGACCATTGCACTGGACATTCATGTGAAGATCCCTAACCATAAAGGAGGGAATTTCTGACAGACAAACGCACACGCACGTTTTTTTCTGGATTATAAAAATGCACAAAGAGGAGATTTAAATTCCATCTCGACCTGAGGGAAAGCCCTCCATTCTCCAAAAAGGCACAGATCTAATACGGCATGCAATTTATGAAGACAATGCACAAATTGTAAATTTACTTTAGTGGATATAGTGTGCCACAGTCAGCTTTGAGTGCTTCGTCTAAATAAAAGGAACTGTGGTAAATCCTTTAAAACGCTTACAATTTCATAAGGAATGAATTATGTTGAAGATGAACTTATTATAAAAGATGTGTGTGTTTTTGAAGTCCATTGTGTGAAGTTCCTTCCTATCCAGACCCCGCCATAAAGCCCAGTAAAGAGGCAAGTAAGGGGACTATTACTGGCTGAAAGGAGGAAGGGACGAAGATGGGGAGGAGAGAAGGTATTAAAGCAAGAGGGTAAAGGAGAGAAGAATAGATGAAAGAAGAAAACGGTGAAACAGAGAAACAGACGGAAAATGTGTAAGCTACACACACACACAAACACACACACACACACACACACACACACACACACACACACACACACACACACACACACACACACACACACACACACACACACACACACACACACACACACACACACACACACACACACACACACACACACACACACACACACACACACACACAGACACACATTCACTTTAAGCCTGAGCAGTTTTCCTCACCAGCCTTAATTGGATTCTAATACATTCAGTTTGCTCCACTGAGCAAAGAGATGGCTATGGTTTTCCGACTAGAGAGAGAGACAGAGGGAACCGTAGATGGAAAGAGAGGGTGGGGAATTAGAAGTAAATAGGGGGGTTTGTCAGTGGCGGTCATCTTCCCCCGACTGGAGTGTACTGTCTGAACAAGCTGATAGAATTTCTACAAGAGCCATTTGACCTGAGAGAGGAGCACTATCTGTTTCGCTCTCTTCTCTCTCATCGCCTCTCAGTCAGCACTAAAATATGATGAAAGTCGTATCTACTGCAGCAAACAAACCTCTTACTCTCATGTGTTCATGCCCAAGCGATCAGTATCTCACGACATGAGTGTCTCCTCTCCGTCTTACCACTTCCCCTTCTGAGTGCTTAGCAATGAATATACTGTACTGACACTGTGGTGGAGTGGCACATAACTAAGACCTACTGTCACTGATAATCATAAAGCATCACGTTTAAGTGGAGTTATACTTTAGCTACAAATCTATCATAATGTCTGGCATTTGTAACAAACCAAATCGCTTAAAAAATTGTTGAAAATTCAGCAGGAAATAATGATGTCAATAGTGGATAGACCTCCTGCCTCAATAGACATGCATGCATGTCCTGTGTATAATGCTTTACATGTATTCATCGTTTTTTTATTGCCAATGGGCGAACAGGTTGTTGCTGTTAAGACCTACACCAACTTTCTCGGTTGCCTATAACAGCCTGTGGACTGACTTCTATGTAAATGATTTGGGGATGGGATCTTTAATGATTTTACTAGCCTTATTCTTGGGTCCTGTGGTCCTGTTCAGTGCTCTTTCCACACCAGACAGTGATGATTCCTGTCAGGCTGTCTCGATGATGAAAGAGTAGAAATTCCTCAGTATTTGAGGAAATACCCATAATTTCCTCAGGCGTCTCAGGTGAAACAGAGTCAGTATGCTGCACCCAGGTCAAGCCCTTGGTGATTTGGACATCAAGTTAGATTACGTGTAGTTCACTACTCCCTAACACTGCTTATATTGATATATCTTTCGGCCAAGCTGATTCATCTGTCAGGCTCTAAATGTGCACTGACTTTAAATAGATTGTAACTTTCAGTTTTTGTTTCCATAAAATAACATATATGTGATTACCATGGTTCAAAAACTGCTGGATTTCGTTAAAATCCATTGGTAAGCAAATTTCAGCACCATTAAACTTTCTACTTGGCAAGACACAACAGTAGTCTGCAATGTCAGGCATCTTGAAGATCCAGTGCAATGATTTTAGAGATGGCATATTGGCTTCAGTGAGTTGCAGGGGCATGTCCCACTCACATGAGGATCCACATACTGTATTATTGCTTTTTGTTATTGTTTTTCCTGTTACAGAACCAGCTCCTCTTGTTAACCAGCACCTAAACTACCATTTGGGCCGCTTTTATTGCATAACATTGATTGTTCAGTGTCATTTAAATCTAACTTAATACCAGTACTTCTACTTTATCGTCACCATAATATACTGTAATACATTTGTATTTGTACTATGTTTTTTTCAGAGAGGCAAACACATTGGACTTTTGATTGCTTACTTGACTTTTAATTAAGTTCAGCACTAGAAAATATGTTTTCACATAGTTTTAGTATGTTTTGGGGGTTATTTTAGAGTCTCTTATTACCTTAAAGAGCAGATCTTTGGATTTTATATTGTGGGAGGAAACCTGAGGAACAGGGAAAAACTCATTCATGCACACAGGGATAAAATACAAACTCCACACAGCCGGACAGATGGAGATGTCTCTGAAGTTGAGTCACTATGCTTTAACAGGATTAAAGGGTGGAGAGCTAGGTGAGGCTGAGGGAGGAAGGGTGGATAGAAGGGGGGGTAAAGTAGATGGAGGGAGAGTGAAGCAACTGTTGTCTAGCTGTCACTTCCTTTTATTGTGCATCCAGCTTAAAAAAAAACAACCCTGCTTCTGTCTTCTCCACCTTTTCCTTCCCAGTATCCCCTCTTTTGCTTTCTTTTTGATCTCAGATTTTCTCTTTCATCTCAGCCTTCTCTTCTGGTTGATTTTCATCTCTGCTTTTTCCTCTTTCTTCTCTCATTTTCTGAAAACTCTCCTCAGTCTTCTTGTGAAAAAAGAACCATCTCCTTTTCTACTTCATTTTTTAGACAGAGTTCCTTCATTTCCTTCTTCTCATTCTCCATCTGTTGGTCGTTCATCTCCCAGCTCTGTTCTTTCTCGGCCAGGTCCTTTCTGGACTTGTCTTCCAGTTCCTTCATCTCGTCCTCCATCTGTTTTATTTTCATCCCCGAGCTTTGGTGTTTCCTGACCAAGTCCTTTTGTAAACTTTCTTCAGAGCATAGTATTTTGTTTGCCAAGCTCTCTCACTTTGGAGGAGCAGCTTTTTTGCTGCTCAGTTGGTTTGTGGTCTATGTTTGCTTCTGAGAGAGACCTTCTTGTAGAGATCCAAGATTTCAGTGTCCCTGTGGTCTGCTCATCCATCGGGTTCACATTCTTCTTGTATTCAATCTGCAGCTTCTCCCAGCACTGTTGTTTCTTGTGTCCTTTGTGAACTTCTCTTCCAGATCATTGTATTTTGCCTGCCAAGCTTTCTCACTCTGTAGGAGTCCAGCTCCCTTGCTCAACAGCCTTATGGTCTCTGTGAGAGACTCTCATCCTTGCTGAGATCCAGGATTTCAGTGTCTGCCATGTTGAACATCTGGTTGTTTTAGTCTTAGACCATTTGTTTCTTCGCCTCATGCAGCCATCTTCGCCTTGCAGCCATCTTGTCGTAGTCCTGCTTGCTAATACACTGGGCGGCAGTCATCTTCTGCTCCTGGAGTTGGTTTCTTGAGATGGGACATTTCTGACTCCAGGTTCAAGATGGTCTCAGTTCACTTTGTATTCAGCATTCATGCTGTAGATCTGCCAGTTAGCATGATTAAGAGCATTTTGAAGTTGTTGCAAGGTTTTGACAGGTGCTGGATGGCCCTGTCCGTAGCAAACTTAGGGTGTCTGTAGACTCTGGCTGTCCCTAACACAGTGGCTGTCTGTAGTGTAATTTGGTTGTCTATATGAGATCGTCTCTGTATTAGATTATCTCTGTAGTAGACCTGATTTGACTGAAATACAAGACACTTAGACCTGTTAAACTCAGTGGTTTTCAGGAACATGGCAGAGTATCCATTTTGTAACATATAAATGACCTTCCATTATATTGAAATGAGTTCACAGGATGCCAATCAAGCCTATTGTTGCAAGGAAAAGCTCTCTGTATTTCTCAGTGCTACAATGCCACTAAATACACTGCAAGGATTTTAGGTGTATCGTTATTCTGTTGGATGTGGATAGGGTTTGTAAGAGAACTTGCTTGACTGACCTTTGGAATGGATTCTGCAGACATCCCCCTGCATAAAGGAAACAAATATTTGACTAGTGGAACCTCAACAGCCATCAGCAATCGCAAGGTGTGGTTATTTTGGCTATGTTAATAAAGGGCCTATAAATCAGCCAAAAATATGGCCATGCCCTTTGTTAAACCAACACTACTGTGAAATTGAAAGTTTGATTCTCATTGGGCTGGACCTTTCCCACTATACTGTGCAGACCTGCTTCTGGTGGCTCTGTACATAATGTGAATAGTAATAAGTTTGACTGGGCCTGTGTCCCTTGATAGAAGTTCTTTGCTTTGTTTGAAATTTTCTTCTAGAAAGCAGACAATTTTGGGCATGAGCCATTTATCTAGAGCATTACTTTTACCCCTTTGGTTTTCAAAAATGAACCATTTGGCCATTATTGCCTTCAAGTTCCAAGGAGGTTAAACATCAATTAATCCTGGTTTCTTGCTTTCAAAATGGAAAGAGAGATGAGGATTACTCTCATGGAAGTGTCATATGATTATTATTGAAGGTTTAGGAAAATTAGAAGAATAATGAGATGAATTTTCTCTACTTTAAGTCAAGCGGGCACATAGAAATGGGCCAGATGGGCAACCTCACCACTGAGAAGCTTTCAGGAAGGAACTGAGATGGGTGCATCACCTCAGGGTGGGCACAGCACAGCAGCACACTGACAGTGATGCTAGAGAGAGGGCTTATGACACGTGTGATGTGACTGAAATGTGCATCTGACTAGATCTAAGCATGTTTAAATGTGCAGAGGCTGCCTTTTTCATGTCTGATTCACTTCCTTCCTGTGGGCCATATGCAGATCTGCCTGAATTCTATCTTCGCTAGTGCAGTGCCCGTTTCTTGCGTGCTCAGACTTCCTATTTACAATTCCTCCAAATGTGGTTGCAAGAACATAAAGCATTCAGGAGATGTAACATTTTTTCTATATAAGCCCTGCCCACAGTATTTGGGACAAAACAGCACTTCATAAGAATAGATTTGTTTTGACCAGCACAATCCAGAAAAAAAGGAATGAAAAAGTCACTGGCTAAAATGAAAAGTTTGTTGTCAAAGCATTACCACCTGGCCAAATTACAGCACATTTGGCCATGCACTCCCTTGGGTACCCAACAATACACCTGTGAAGCAGATCAAATGGACATTTCTCGAACTATGTTAATCACACTCACACACTGACAGACTCAGAGGTTCCTAACTTTAACGTTAGATATTTGCAATAGTTTTTGCAGTCATGCAGATTTTGAAGAAAACCAATATCAAGTAGATCGTTTTGATTGCATGAATGAACTAATAAAGTCTGACTAAGTATTTACAGTTTTGATTCTATGAATCGATGTTTAAGCCCATACAGGGGAGAACAAGATGTGCAGTTGATCCATGAAACTCAAAGTGAAGAGATTGCATCAAAGTGATTGGCTTTCCCCGCCTTTCTTTGATGCTACTTGCAAGCAAGCACTTCACCACTGTAGGTGTACACTTCAATTCATTAATATCTCTGAATTCAACAACTATTACTTGAACTATGTTGATAAGTCTGTGGCTTGTCCTCTTTTGAAAATACAACTCAGCATGAGTTTCTCTCTCCCTCTCTTGTATTTATAGTGATACATTGTAGAACCTGTTTAGTCTTCCCTCTGAGCTGGCATAACAATTATTCAAATTCAAAAAGACATGATTTACTTGTATCTTGTATTGCTTGTTTATTTTATTAATAATAATAAAAGTAATAATAATGTCAACCAGCTTTAAAACACACCTGAAAATGGAAGCGACACTTTGAATAGTTCCTCTTAGGAATGGATACAAAGTGCAGCAAAAGTTTGGTGACCATGCAGCAAAAGTGGGACTTGAGTTGCATGGGACTCATCCTGACTTAAGTGCAAAAGTAGAACAGGTCAGTGTCTGTGGTCAGTCTGGCAGTGATTAAGCACAGTAACCAGCCATTTGACACTTAGAACCAGATTTTGAAAGCATATTATTCTTCATTTATCACATCACATCAATTACAGGTTGTATTTGAAGAGTTCTTTGTGAGGAATGCCTTCCTTTTTGTGGTATAATGAAGATTTACTGCCTCCAGCCTTCCTCTAATAATGCCAAGTGAAATAACTTTAAAGGGGAAAACAAACAAAAAAAAGTTGTTCGCACTTACATTGCCCAGTTCATTTTTGAGTTGTGTGTGGGCATTGTTTCTGTTTGGGTGGCTTACGCTAAAAAATGTTTAGAAATAATTTCTAGGTTAGCCATCTTACTATATTTTTACCAGCAGAATGTTTTCATACTTTGAAAGATGCAGTCTTTGTTTTTTGTGTCCCTAGACATATGGGGAATTATCTGCAATTCTTTTTATTCTCTGTCAAACATTCTCCAAACAGCCAATGGGACCTCATTGGTGTACAGACACTGTATTTGTACAAATATTACTTTTTCCTGCATGCTTGCTAAACTAATGCTTTGCTTCAGTTGCGGCCCCTAGAGGAATGGTTCAGTTAAAAAAAGATCTTTCAAGCTTAAGTTACAAGGGATGTATGCGTCTGGGCTGGCTGAGGCAAAATTAATTGTGGGAAGTTAGAGTAATATAATGCACTGATTTGGTTCTGCTACATAACGTGGACAGATGGCAGCTCCCAAGGAGTCAGCTTGTGACTGGGAGGCCAGAAAATGGGTTTTGGGAAAGTGAGTGAACAACACAACAGGACATGTGGGGGTTAAAAAAAGTAGTAGTGGAGTTGCAGCGAAGATAATAGAGAAAAATTTCTGAAGTATAATGAGGGACACATCAGAGATGAAAGCACACAAGGCATAAGCCTTCGTCACTGACAGTCTGCTAATTAAGGAAGGATGGAGGATGAATGTATAGAGGTCTTGTTCCGTGAATGCCACCACTTAGTGCCTCTTCTTTAAACGTGACACTAGGGGGGGCTGTCGCTCCTTCTTAGCTTCTTGTAGAGGCCTCTGAGTCAGACAGACAGAGGGGCAGCGAGCCTCACATATCTCCATCTCCGGAAATCCTCCCATCCCTCCGCCGACGGACTGATTTGCAATTCAATAAGTCACAATGTCATCTCTTTAGCTTTTACACATTTAGCTGACGAAGGGAACCAGGAACGCTGCCTTATGAAATATCGTCTCGGACTCAAAGAAGACCTTAATGTTCTCTCTCTTTTGGCCTTGTTCAGCCCCCACCCATTCATGTCCCCAACTCTCTCTCTCACACACACACACACACACACACACACACACACACACACACACACACACACACACACGCCCCCTTCATAGCAATAGAAAGTGAATGAGTTTTATTACAAGGTGTCTGGTGTATCACATTTTGCAGTTATACAAGCTGTCACACATCACTGGAAGCGGATGTGGTGCGTGCGCGCGTGCGTATGGGCCGTGAGAGCTCGTGCGAAGGTGGCGTCTATCGATTACAGAGAGAACAGGTGTAGCGTGTGTCTTTATATGAATAATGCAGAGAGAGGCTTTGGAAGGATAAACTACGCGTGGACGTGCGCGCGCACACACATAATTGAGAGCGACACACGAACAGAGCACACAGAGAAATAGGCCTCTTTTTATGGGATATCTTCATATTTTAAACTTTTTTTCAGCATCAAAAGCTGCAGTGTATGGGAACATCCCTTTAATCTGTTTCACACATACACATTTATATGTCTTTCGCTTTAAATGATTGGCTTTTAGTGCCCAAGTTTGCCTTTATCTTTAGTTCTCAGCTTTTCTTTTATTTAGGAAAAAAATGCACGTTAACAGTCATTCTGGTATGGGTATGGATGTATTTGCCTCCCTGAAATGAGGAATAATTAGTAAATAAAACAAGAAATCTTAAGTGATGAAAGATATGAAAAAGCCCAAATAAACTCTGACAACCTCCATTGGCTGCTTAAATGTCACTCATCCTAAATTCCCGCCCTCACCCCATAGCCTCCGCTGGCCCTCCTCTTCTTCCTTCTCCTCTGTCGGCTGGTTGAAGCGTCAGACCTCCTCCCCTTCTCTCCTCTCCTCTCCTCCCTCAGTCCCGCGGACTATTGTATACAGCCTCTCAAGTTGAACCCAGACGCAAACACAACACACACAGACTGGAGGATAGACAGAGGGAGGAAGGAAAGAAAGAAGGAGAGCGGACGGAGCTGCTGCCGGGCGAGCGGAATTTGGATAATATTTAATATAAGAGTCTCAAGTGATAGAGTTTTCTTGGGGTCTGTTATTTCCAAACCGCCTATTGAGTGGACTTTTTAATTCGTCGGGGGAGTTCTTCGTCCACTCTACTGGTCTGTTTTAAACTTTGGAAGAAAGAAAAGTGTGATGAAGCGCCAGGCATTGAAGTGTCCTATGCTTTAACTGTCCCGTTTGGATAAATAAAGCAGAGGAGCGCACCGGTGGAAAAAAACTCACCACAGGGGAAAACGGGTTCATTCTTCGGCTCAGTCGTGAAGGAGACACATCGCGGAGTTTTTTGGGAGGATTAACAAAAAAGAAGGCAGCCAGCACCGGAATTGGCAATCGGCGGCTTCTTCTTTTATGACTGACTCCAGGAGGATTTATAGTTTACTTCGAACCTCATCTGCGCGGTGTCTTAGGTCAAGCACAACCGGAGCGCAGTTTGGCTCAAATTGAGATTATTGATGCCACCGATGCGGTAGTGCTCTATCTGGGGTGGGGAAGAGAAAAATAAAAATATCCCATTTCGTACGTTTTGTGAACAGTCCCGGAGGTGTTTACCGACAGGAGGGATGGAGACGGTCTGGAGAAGAGGAGACGCTCTGATGAGATGTCGCCTCTGGAAGACGGTGTTTCTTCTTTTCCTGTGGGAAGGTAAGAGAAGCTGGCGAAAACGTGTCACTTTGAAACATTGTGATTTTATTTTGGGGGCGGAAATCGAGAATGCCACACCCACTCTCGGTATGTTTTTATTTTTATTTTGAATTTTTACTTTCTGTAGTCCAAAAGGCACCATTGTTGCATCACATATTATAATTGTTGGTCTTTTTCATTGGCTTTGATGGTGCGTCAGTGTGCGCTTTGGAGATGAGTGATGTTAGACAGGGATGTCGATAAAGGATAAACTCAACTCAAAGCTCAGTTTAACCACCACGCCATCCTCAGAGACCAACGTGGCAGTATAATTCACTAAACAGTCTTAGACTGGAACAAGTTGCATGAAAGTTAGGATGCTTTTCCGAAATGATAAGTGATTAATGTTTTGTGATCACAGACTGGAAGTCAACACTGCTCTGGAAATTTCAACGAAGCAAGTGTCTTCTTTTTTGCCAAATGCAGATCGATTGGCACTTACTCACCTTGACACCTTCGGTGCCCGTGTGCGTGTGTGGAATAATAAGTAATTGACTGAACCGAAGCATCAAATGACAGATTCAAAATCTGAGACACCCGAACCCCGGTTTAGTCGATGGCTCACCGGCCCGTGTGCCCCTTTGAGTTCGCGGAGAAGACAGGCAGACATGCTGCAGCGTTTGCCATACAAAAAAAAACTTGTTCTTTGAATTTCTTCTGGAAGAGAACGAGACTGACTGGTTGCGCATGACCTTTCTGTTCTGCGCTCCCGGAGTCCGATTGAGAGATGTGCGTCTCCCTGAAGGGGGTTTCTCGTGGTGTGAGGTCCTTTTTTAAACCGAAGGAAGATCAGCTGTCCTTTCGCCCATTTTAAAATATACCCAGGAACATAAGTAAAACGCGGAGTCGCCTCCCTGTGTTAAGTCATAGAAATAACATTATAATAATTTCTCCGTCTACAAAATTGCAGGCATTAGAGAGATAACCTGGAAGAGACATGTTAAGATCCCTTCTGTATGTCCGCCCATGAAATACCCTGACTTCATGAAATAACTCTTTAAAGGACTTTAGATGGATATGACCTGTGGTGCGTGACTTGGAAAACAACACAGGCCATTGGACGCAAGTTAAGCAGTATTTTAGGATCTTTTGAAGCTATAGGACATTATTTTCGGATTGCGCGCTCCTACGCTTTTGTTTTCCACAGACACGATCAGTCATTCAGCATTAGTATCACATTCCCGTGAGTGTATTGTATGTCTGTGCTAGCGCTTGTATGCATGTGTGTGTTTTTAATCAGCTCTGGTCACTTACGGCCCACTGAGCAGTTAACAGTCGCTGCGTTGTGCGCTCCAGAGCGCGGTGTTCACCGGCGCCGTGGCCGAGGCACACTGCACACCAACAGGAGACACAAACAGCTGTGCCCGACAAAACGGCTGAGTAACCAACAGATTAAATCAACCAAACGCGCTCTCTCTCCCTCTCTCTCTCGCTCTCTCTCTCTCTCTCTCTCTCTCTCTCTCTCTCTCTCTCTCTCTCTCTCTCTCTCTCTCTCTCTCTCTCTCTCTTTCTTTTTCTCTCTCCCTCTTCTCCTGACGCCCTCTCCTCTCCCCTCTTGCATGGAATGAAATACAAAATGCAGAGGTTTCATTTGGCCCTGGGACTCTTTACCTTTTGTCTGAGTGGTTATTGCTCTCTGACCTCTGTTTAGTAGCTCCATTGGTAGTAAGGATGGTCAGTATATTTACTAATGTTCTCATTTCTTGCTTTTAATCTCTCTCTCCCCCCCTCCTCTCTCTCTCTCTCTCTCTCTCTCTCTCCCCCCCCCTCTCTCTCTCTCTCTCTCTCTCCCTCTCTCTCTCTGCAACACACACAGGGAAAGACCTATTCCAACTTGGCTGTGGCTTAACAGTTTTCATTGGGCATTGGGGAGCCCTGGCTCTAATGCTGTAATGGCCACGAAGGCATTTTAAAAAAGCAAAACTGTCTCTCTTTCTCTCTCTCTCTCTCTCTCTCTCTCTCTCTCTCTCTCTCTCTCTCTCTCTCTCTCTCTCTCTCTCTCTCTCTCCCTCTCTCTCCCTCTGTCTGTCTGTTTCTCACTGCCATACTTAACCATATAGTTAAGTTTCCATGTGTTACATTGTTTCATTACATTGCACTTGTTGTTAAGCACTACACGTTACTGCACCTCTGATCTTAGAGTTGCAATTATCTTCCCGGTAGTCCCTACTTATGTTATTTACTCGTTATTCCCAGAGAGGCTTTTTTTATATTCATGTCACTCCATTTCATTGTAATTGCATCACTCTGTTATTTCATCACCCAGGTTTTTCTTCAGGTTGTCATTGTTGGTTTTTTCAAACGCAGAGCATCAGAAAGATGCCTGTTCAGAGGCAAACAGTTAGTTTGGTCTTGAAGGTTCAGAGGATGACTAGTCACTAGGGGGGTCATAAGGCTCAGTTTATCAGCAGGAGGTCTGTTGTGGGTGTGTGGCCTGGGAATTCCTTACACACACGCTCATACAAATAAAATCCACGAGTGCACTTTTTATTATCAGCCACTTTATAAACTTTAGCTTCAGGCAATGTTGTGGTTTGAGGGCTAACTGACTAATCCACTTTTTAAATACTCCAACACTTTTATAAGCTATATGACCAATCTGTATGTTTGTTGCGTGCATGGGCATCTGCAATAATGCAATTTTTTAAAATATCTATGTGTTTAGAATTTGGCTATTACTTCCACTCCTGTATAGCTGGATATTTTTATCTAATATTATAGCTCATTGTAGATATATCCTTATGAGTTATACAGGCTGGAAATAAGTTAAAATAATCTGCACTACAGAAATGTAGAAGACTAGTAAAGTATTTACTGGTTGGTTTTATATCAAATATACATCAGAAAACCTCAACAGTCTCTGTCAACAGTTTCCACTTTTTGTTGAGACAGTCTTTTTTAAATCAAATAGCCATGTGGCAGATCATACTTACTCTGTGTGTGTGTGGCAGTCTGAAGTGACTAAATAAAATGTTCTATGTTTCTAGATGTGTTTATGGATTGTGCCTGACAACTTGTGCTTATATGTCTCAAAGTGTGTGTGTGTGTGTGTGTTAAGTAAAGTGTTATCCTCCAGCTGCGTGTGATATCTTCAGAGGTTGTCCATTGCTTTCGCTGTGTGTTACAGTTCTGTGTATGTGTGTGTCTGTAAGCTTGAGCTCATTTTTCACCACACTGTTAACCTGTAGCAGAGTGTCAGCACTATGCACCATTACTCATGCAATACAGAGCATTAATAATTACTAATGTAAAATCACTGAGACAGACACACAGTGGTATTCACTCGCCTTGTCCTTTCTATACACTGTTTTACTCCCCTTTCTCTGTGAGTGTATCCCTCTTTGTGTCTCACACTCATATTGGCACATATGCGTGCAAACACACACACACACACAAACACACACACACACACACACACACACACACACACACACACACACACACACACACACACACACACACACACACACACACACACACACACACACACACACACACACACACACACATACACACACATTCGGCACATTCATACACCCAGCACACACAGAGGAAGCTTATTCTCTGAAAAATAATTAATAGAGAGGACAAGGGACATTTCAGAGATGGAAAATTTGAACTTTTAACATTTACTCATGAATGCAAGAGAGAGTGAGATGTGAGTGTTTGCAGGCTTTGTGTGTGTAATGTGTAAACACTATGGTGTAAGAAAATCATACCCCTTCAGTGTGTGACAAAAAGGCAGAAATAAGGGCTCAGACACACATACACACACTTACATGGTCTTTTTTGTCATGGTGACAGTGAAAGCTTATAGTAGAGGGGGTCATTGAGACATATGAAAAAACAAAATGGGTGGATGAGGAGAGGTGGATGTGAGGCAGTCTTCACTCCCTACTTCCTTTTTCCTCGGTCATGAAATTCTCAGCTCTTGCCAGTATTGATTTTTTTTGTATCTGGCATGTTCTGGATATCACAGTGACTGCAAGGTTGCCTGTTTGAGAATGCAGAAGGGAAAAACAGTCCCTTCTTTCAAAACCTATTGTCAAAGCTCTTTGGCCACCAGGGCGAAGAGGGCAAGTGTACATATGTGAATGTTTCTTCTTTTGTATCTCACTGATGTGCTAGTTTGTAACCAGGAATTTAATTTACATAATGAGATTTGATTCACAGAATTGTAGTGTCCAGCATGACTCACACTGCAAAGCTGGCACTAATTTCAAAGACAAAACTTTTCCCACATACAGAAGTGTTTTTCACGGTTGTATATTTCATACTTTTCCTTTCTTAGCCGTCAGCAGAGCCATCTGTACTGGTATACAGTTGCACTACGGGTTTGGTGAATTGTATTTTTTTTTGCAAGTTAATTTGAGCTTACATCTCTAGCCTTTTCAACTGTTGAACCTGTTATTTTTACGTTTTACCAATTTTATATAATTAGCCCTCTCGACAAATATGTTGCAGGTTACTATGTGTGTGCATAGGGTACATTCTGTTTTTTCTCTTTCATGGAAACCTCTCAATTATATCTCCACGGAAAGAATTGCTTTCCCATGCCACTTGATGGTTAAAACAGTCAGGCACACAGAAACACGCACAAACACACTCAAGGAGCTGCATGATAGGGACAAGAATAGGCTCTTATTGTCTTAAGGAGACCAATTCTTCTTGTCATCACACAGAGGAGGAGGAAGCGACAGAGATGGAGAGATTGAAGAGAGAGAAAGAGGGATTTTCTCATCCCTTGCGAGTGCATTCAACCTCTGTCCCTTCCTTCTATATCAGTGAATCTAATCTAGAAGGATACTGTTTGCTGCAGGCCTGGACATGTTTACATTTACATCCGCACACAGACACTTGCTCACACTCACAAATGTACAGTCGGACAAACATTTTTTTTCTCTGGCATACACATGACAGACGCAACAGAATAATGTGTTATTAGGGAGCCACAATATGTAATCATGTACTCACAATATTGTTGCCAAAGTAAAATGCCTGGAATCAAAGTATGAAGTCAAAAATAACTATTTCCAAGGCAATTTGTCAATTTGAAAACACAGTGACTAATTACTTCAATATCAACTCAAAACATGTTTTTGTTCATGCCCTTATCTGTGTGTGTGTGTGTGATTGTGTGTGTGTGTGAGTGTCTGTGTGTGTGTGTAATTTCATACTTTAGATGTCTGATGTAATTGAACAATAATGTACTCTGATTTGCAATTCTTGTTCAATGAACCTACCGTACTAGAAATCGCACAGGTAAATCACTTTGCTGATGTGAACAACTCTGCTCTCACAAGCATCACAAGTCCCTTTGACCTTGAATTACAGTCAGAAGTCAGTACACATTAATATGGTTCAATTGGCAAATGTTGAAGAACAAACGCTGTTACTCAAATAAGGCCAAATATTTGGTTTTTCAAAGACTAATTCTGAAACGCAAGTCTTTGCAAGAGTCAAGGGACATTTGAGTCAGGAACAGTCAGTTCAAGTGTTTGTCTTTGTGTTAATCTTTTTAGACAGTCAAGAGGACATTTCATAAAGTGAAGTCAGTTTCTGCATACAGGCTGTGTGCAGTTCTCTGTGGATTGAAAGTTTTGATACTTATCTCACAGTATTTATGTAGCACTATGACCTGTTTTTATAATAAAAGAGACATGAAAATGTATGTGAAAGTTTTTTTTGCAATAGTGTAGTTTTTTAAAATGATTAATTTAGGAATGAATGATTTAGCCTGGTTGAAATTAACTAGGTCACGCTGTGTTGCCTGACCACATCTGAAGGCAAAGTGTTTTAAATTGCCACACTTAAAGGCTACAAGTGGAGTTCAGACTTTCTTCCGCCCTTAATGAAAAACCACACCTCTCACATTCATTTGAGCAGAGGCTCAATTTTTTACTCCCGCTAAAAAGTTGAACCTTTCTCAACAACCTGTAACATGCTGCGCTGGTCGGTCAACTACATGCAACAGCACATTCCTGGTAGACTACTTTGTAACATTAATGACATATTTCTATTCCCCTTGGGATGAACTGAACGCCTGACAAGTGATACATTCGAAGCATACTGAGATCTTTAAGGTAAGATTTAGATTAGTTAGTTATTAGTTAGTTTTATGAGATATATAAATAATCTAGTCCGTTGAGGGTTCAGCATGTTTCAGTTTTCAGCATCTGTTCTATACGTCGACAACTGCCGTCACGTTGCCAGCTTTTTATCCTCATTAGTGTATTCTGTTCTGCTGTTTACATCTCTTCTATTAATAGAATATAAAGTCAAACTCAACTGATTAGTCTTAATACTTGTGAATAGTCCAACTTCCTCTACACAAGCAATGTGTGCATGTGCATGTGCATGTGCATGTCTTAGCCTGCATTTCTCTGTATACTCAATGTGACCATAAGACGGCTGGGTTTCAAAGGCCTGTCGAGAGGTTTAAGGGTCTTGCTAATGAGCAAGTCATTTTCCCTCAGATTAGCTTGAATAGCCAGAGTAATTTTGTCTGTGAGTGTCTGTTTGTGTGTGTATGTGTGTGGCAGCTACTGTAGGTCTAGAAGTCATGTAGGGGTTTAAGGTTGAGCTAATCAGCAACACATTTCCCCCTACATTAGCTTCCCTTGGCTTATTAGCCGCTGTGTGTGTGTGTGTGTGTGTGTGTGTGTGTGTGTGTGTGTGTGTGTGTGTGTGTGTGTGTGTGTGTGTGTGTGTGTGAGACAGAGCGGGAGAGAGAGAGAGAGAGAGAGAGAGAGAGAGAGAGAGAGAGAGAGAGAGGGAGAGAGAGGTAAAGTGAATTAGCTGATCATTATCATCATGGCACAATGACTCAGAGGAGACCAACAATGAATTAACATTAGCTTTAACTTTTTTCATTCAATTTTGATTGAATGTAATTCATCCGTATGATGTGCAGTTGTGCGTGTAGAAGAGTGTAAAGGCTAAATTCGGACAATAGCCTATAAGTAGCTGGGCAGCTAATCTTCAACAGGAGTATTAGACCTTTGTGAGCAATATTGCAAGTCAATGAACAGGACTGCTTTATAATATTTGATTGTTATGTAAGTTTTGAATGAATGACCTTGTGTTTTGTTTGTTTATTGTTTGTCTGTTTTTAAGCTATTTTACATGTTGGATTTGCCATAAAATACTTTTTATTTATGAATCAATAAATTGTTTCAGCAGATTTTTCCGCTGTAAGGTCATATTTGAGATCTAAAATTACATATGCAAATGAAAAAATGTACACTTTTTGCCCTAGAACTTTAATTTGTCAGAACTTGTAAGCAAAAAAAGTGTTATGAATTGTCAGGGCTGTATAGCAGCCTGTTTTATATCAGGTTGGGTATCATTTGAAAACAGTACTTTATTACAATACATCTTTTTCTTGAAATCTTTTTTTCATTAAACAAAAACCCCAAACTTTGCAAATGCTAAATGTTGTTTTAAACACAAGTAGAAAAAACTGATTTTAACTTGTAACTCTGCCTTTATCTATCAGTTAATCCATAATTCTTGGCGGGAGTCTCTTCTCTATTTTCAAATTTCCTCTTCGCCTCTGCTTTTCTCTTGTGTATTAAGCTATGACTGGTTTGCTATTTGTTTTTCCTCAGCAAATTGTTAATATTAAGCTGAAGATCTGCTGCAGCTGAGTCTTTTGATGGCTAATTGTTTATTTATGTTCATTCATCACAACACAAATTTTCTCTGACAAACATCTGAGCAGCAATAACAGGAGTTTAATGGGCCGGTGCTTAACAGTCACACAAGAGAAAGAGACAAATTTCTGTCTCCTTTCCTCCTTTTCCCTTTATTTTTTGCATCCTGTTTCTTCTCAGCCTTTATTGTGACATTTTTGCACATTTATTCATTCTCATAAGGTCATAAATCATTCTTACATTTAATCTCTCTGTTTCTTTCTGCTCCTTTCCCTTACTCATCTTCCTATTCTCTCTCCTTTGTCACATTCTTCTTTTTTACTTTCTCTCAAAGAGCATTGAATGTCCCTATGACTTTTCTTTACTTCTTGCTGTCCTTACTCCATCACTTTATGCCCTGCCATTGTGTCTCAGAATTCATCTCCCAATCTTTCTCTTCCTTTCTCCGAAATGCAATATTTCTCTCCTTGTCATATTTTCCTCTGTTCTGAACCCTTCTCGCTCCCCCATCTTTTCTCTCACTGTCTCCCATCAATATTTTCCAACCTGTAATCCTCTTTTTCTCTCCCCTCCCCATCTCAACATCTCTCCCTCTCTGAGAAGCTCTTAACCAGTCCTTTGAGAGTGTGTGAGCTGCTCGGCCTAAATGATTTTCTATTACCGCCGCCTGTTAACATCGCTCCATTTGATCTAGCTAATGAAATTGAATACTTTCATCTCAGCCAAATTGATTTTAAACCTGACCCCCCCCCCCCCAAAAAAAAAGAGAAGAGAGAAAAAATGCAAAACCATTGTGTTTGTGGAGTACGACATTCATTTTAGACGCATGGAGAAATCAATTAGCCTTTAGGTCATTTTACTCTTGTCCTTGTGAGATGGAAGAATCAAAAGGCTGTGTCTTCAACTGTGTGACTGTGTGTGTGTTAGACTATGTATACAAGCCTCTGTGCATGTGATGACAAATATTGAGTCTGTTTGTATTTTTGTGCTTTGGTTCTTTTACTTGTTTCTCATCTGATTTGGAAGTGCCAGCACAATTCTAGCTTCCTTTTGTTCAGAAACAAAACACGCCTCTCCTGCTGGGACATGGTGTCTAACATCCCCCTCCACTCAAATGTGTTTTTCTTACGTTTATGTCCTTTAAAATGTCTGACATTAAAGCTGAAGAAAGTAAAAAGACAAAAAGACAGAATTATGAAGTAGAGTGAGAGCTCTTCCTGCCTTTCTCCATCTCTGTCCTGAGCCAATAGGATCTCTCACTCTCTCGTAGATTTTTTAACCTGACTTGTCAGATGGTTTGTTTCAGAGAACCATCTGAGAAGTGGCCATTGGAAACCGATTAGGTAGGGGAGGCACCTTCAAAATATACGTGGCAGGTGATTGGATGAATCGTCTGTCTATCAAACTCTCGAGAAAACAGCTTTTCCATTGAGAAAAGCCTTCAGTGCTGTTTTCTTATCTCAATTAAGAAAAATTCTCCAGTTCTGATAAAACTGATGCTATTGCAGCATCTAAGCTAACCTCTGACCTCACTCAGATTTTTGCTTGGCACGTCTCCTTCAAATTTGAAGAGCACTACTTTGGCTTGTCTCAGTAAGCAAATAGAAAAAAAATGTTTTATTTATTGAGTTTGACTGTCACATACAGTGAATGAAGGATTTTTTTTCTTTGGGTTTCATTGTGTCACGTCCTGGTTGGTTATCAGCTCTGGGCCTATAGGGATATGAAAAAATACCTTTTATGTTGTGCCAGGAGTCCAGTTTCTTGATTGAATCCACTGGAATAAAAGAAAACCAAAGTAATAAGGTGAGCAACCATTTAGAATAAACCACCGTTCGGGTTGAGATGAGGCTCATTCGTAACTGAGGTAAATTGCAAAAATAAATAACCCAAAAAACAAGCTGCTGCTGCTCTGCAGTGGACCTCACATACACCACCTGAATGTGACGGTCTACAGAAGCCCGACTAACACAGGCCAGGGTCAAGGTAATCTTCTGATGACCAGCTGACCTGAATGTGGCCTTTGGTGACATCTTTTATCATTAGAAAAAGTACTGAGCTTTTTAAAATGATCTCAAAGAGAAAGAGCTCTATTTTACCATTCCTGTCACAATGCTTTTCAGGACCTGCTTGTGTAATTGTAGTTTCAAACACATGCCAACATTGGTATGTAGTTGTCGGCCTTAAGCAGCTCTGTACTCCCTTACCTTAATTTCTCGTTTGCATACATTTGTGATGTGCTATTGTGTTTTGTTTTGTATTGTGTCTCTGGTGTTTTTCTTGTGTAACTCGTACCAACGTATGTTTTCCTCTGTACTGGTTGTTAATGTTTCTTTGTTTTAACCTGCCAAGGGACTAGAGATGCAAATTAGCCTAACATCGTCCAACACGGTCTTCAATTACGTTCGGGTATGTGCATGCACAAATATTTCCAAAGGTGTATGTTAATATATACGGGTGTGTTTTATTTAGTTTATTATTTGTGCTTGTGTGTATGTAGTTCAGCGGCCATGGGCTTTGGATCTTCAGCTCAGGACTGCTGCAAACGCTTGATTGCATTAGCTACAGTCTGAGGGCGAGCGAGAATGGAAGAGAAGAGAGAGTTGCAGAGGGAGACATTAAAAGGCCAGACCAGGGCACGATCTGGGCGCTGCGAAGGATTGGGATGAAGAGATGGAGAGAGTGAGTGAGAGAGATGAAAAGAGGATGAAAAAGTAGCAGTGTGAAATGAGACTTTGGGCAGCAGAGGGAAGAGGGCAAGATTGGAAAGAGATGAGAGAGAGCAAAACAGAAGGAGAAAAAGGGTAGCAAAGGAAGGAAGGAGGGAGCAGCAAAGAACAAATCATAGGCCAAGAGATGGAAAATACGCAACAGAGAAAAAAGAACAAGATGAACAGATTCAGAAAACAAAAGAATGGGAGGGACGGGTATTTGGTGAAGGAAATAGCTGTAGAGCGAGGGTTAAGTGCGGTGAGAGAGTTAACATTTTATTACGTGTTGTTCTTAGCCTGTGGGCCAGCATCACAGTGGAGATTTCCACTATTTACAAAGCTGGCTTCAGGACCCCATCTACATAATGTTTAACATGCTCAACTCGGCTGCGCTCTGCCCGTCAAAGGAACACGGTGTAAGGATTTTGGGCATCAATCCCTGAGGCGTGCCAGGAGGCTAGGAAGTGGGAGCTAGGATGAAATGCTGTAATAGTAGTTGGACACAGCACATAGTTTGTGTGTAAAATGCTGGTAATAACACATCCATAAGAACCTTTGTGCTCTTTGAAACTATTTGAAATTTTGGGTTTCACTTAAACAATCCAATGATTTTTGAGCAGCAGACCGTAATGCATGATTTTTCCCATCCGTGAGTTTGGTATGTGTGATTATCAGAGCTGATTACAGGCTTGATCGCTGCACAAGAAAAGTTAAACTCCTGTCACATCTTTTTTGCATTTCATGAACTTAAAAATGTGTGAAAGAAAAAAAGAAATTTAGCAGATTTTCAAGGCTGAGAGATAATCGAAGAAAAGTATTTACAGCCTGAAGCGCATCAGACTTCCTGTACAAAAACACACTTTTCAGAACATCCATCAGCCCTTTAGAGGAGCTGAACTTCCTCTCACAATTTCTTAAGTAAAAGACTGTTACCTCTGATTGATGGAACACAATACATGCTCTTGGAGATGCAGAAATTGCCTGAGATGTGGCTGAAAGAAACTGCACTTAAATGACTGATGAGAACATTGCCATGCCAGTGAGATTTGGCATCAGGCTGTGCTTAAGAAATGAACAACCAAAGCTGCATTTGTAGCAGATCACAGTGGCAGTCTGGTGATTACAGACAGTGACTCACTGGAAGAGACTAGTGATTACACTAACTGATATGTATATACCACGACTCTGTCTCAAGTAACTTTTTCAATATTTAACCAAGACCACAATCTTTCCTGAACCGTAACCTTTAATTGTTTTGAGTGCCTAAACATAACTATAAAGTTCATGCTTTAGTCACAAGAGTGTATTGTATTGTAAAAATGTATACTGTAAGAAAACAGATGAAATATATATTTTTACTGAACATTTTATCCATTGTGGTTTCAAATTGTTTCATAAACTAAAAGTAACAACTAAAGACAAAAACAACAAATGTCTTGTTCAGTGATTTTTTTTTTTATGTTCACTTTTTTTTTTATTGCATTCTAATATAAGGATAAACTAGAGAGCATCTTGTAATAGCATAGGGTTATTATTATTATTATTATTATTATTTAGAATTTCTGTGGAGCACTGCCTCCCTATAGAAGTGCTCCTGAATCGCTGCCTCATACTGCTGCAGCACTCTGACTAATCCTCCTGAAAACCACACACACGAGTTGCATGCAGGCTAGCAAAATAAATGAATACTAAGTTACTAATTATGTTATGTGTAACTTAAAAAATGGTTTGCCTACACGCAGTGATGCTGTTGAGATGTGAGATGTACCTGTATGTGCCTGTATGAGATGTGCCTGTAGTCATGTTTGAACAGCATCAGTTTCTTTTGAAGGTCAGGTAGTAAGTAAGACAGTTTAGCCGTGAGCCATGCCCAATGACAGGTGGATGCTGTAAATATAGAAAGTAATAACTTATGAACAGTATAGTTCATTTATTGACAGTATTTGTTGAAGATTACTGACACTGTACAGCCTAGTTTTTAACAAGTTGAAAATGTGTCTATATGTCGTGTGAATATAGCACCTTTCAAACTGGAGATTTACAATCCAACACTTTGCTTTAGCGAGTGAATTCTCTTGAATTCAGCTCCTCGGTAAACAAATTTTTCGTGTGTGTGTTTTATGGTTAGGAATTTCTTTTATTCATTAGTCAAGGTAGACCATGTTTGTGTGTTCGTGTCGTATGTATGCTTTTCAATACACAGATCAGTGTTTGAATCCAAGTCCTTTTACAGTCCATGCATTTCCGTGTGTGGTTTTTCTTTCAACAAACTTGTAGTGGTGAAGAAAATGTCTTCGGGAAATTGACCAACTCTTTTGTCTCTTTAATGCTAAACAAGTTACCTCTGTGTGTGTGTGTGTGTGTGTGTGTGTGTGTGTGTGCGTGTGTGAATAATATGTTGCAAAAGACATTGGGCCTCATTTATCAAACTTGCGTGGAAACGGGTGCAGATCTGAGCGCATAAATGGTCGTAGGAAAGGACCCACGTGTGATTTATGAAACATTCGTATCGGACCAATCTCAGCGTATGAATGAGTGGGCCTTGATAAATGCGGCGTCTGAATTTGATTGTCATTAACATGTTACGCCCCTAAATATTCCTGTTTCGGAGGCCCCGCCCACTGAGGTCAAACATGGAGAGGTTAGAAAAGATTATTTTCCGACACACAGATCGGCATCCTGACATCCGAGATGGAGCAAAATAAGGACGTGCTTTTTGGCAGTCTTAAGAGTGGAATAAAAGGGTTCCCATAAAAATGCTGTATGGAAAAAAATAACGGAGGCAGTCAAACCGAAGCAGCGCTCCATTGAGACCCGAGTGCGCCTGTGCGCACTGTTGGACAGGTGTGCCGTATTCAGCACCCCTGCCGTGAAATGCACCCCCTCGCATTATAGGTGATATTCAAAAGATCCATTTAATTCATTTTATAATTATGGGCGCAGTTTATTTCCACAGAACATACAAAAAGGTGTTGTTTTGTGTTCGCTATTATCCAAGTTTGTGATTTTAAACTCTTTAAAATGGTTTAAAGACTGTAAGTAACCAATGTTCTGACCGTTGTGGGTTACCTGTATATAAACTACTCCTATAGGTGGAAACAACAGCCTTCTGATCCAGAATATCACCTATAATGCGAGGGGTGCATTTCACGGCAGGGGTGCTGATTACGGCCCAACACTGGCGCTACCGGTGGGTCATTAGGTATTCCGTAAGAGAATACCTTTGTCATCTAGAAGAACCATACCAAGATGTTAATCATCTGATACCTTGTTTGATTTAATGCAATTTATCGAGGGTAGCCACGAACCGAGGAGAAGACTTTGGCTCTGCAGTGTGTCTTGCTGCAGCCGCGCACCAACACATCCATTCATTATTTCATTGTCGGGGTCGCTGGGGGCTGGAGCCGAGCTGTTTTGATATTTAAAAGAATTGCGTGTGTGTGCCCCCCGGCTCCCTGGCCACCACGTTTAAAAGCGATAGCTGAGCATCACACATCACCTGTACATTTATCGAGTGGTAGTTTTTGCGATTGATGAATGTGTAATCATTCACAGATGGTGCCTTCAGACGCACATGAGTACAATAAAACGCTCCAACCACAATTTTTATATTTTTTTTATTCGTTTTAAGAATCCGTTTTGATCTGTTCTTAATATGTGACTGCTTATGCTTAATGACAGCTGAGGTTTGTTAATTATTTTCAGCCAGATTTTGCTGTGCTGCACCGTAAATCCACAGGCTGAAATTTGCGTACACGATCTCAGACCTAACGTGAGATTTGATCGTAGCTCACGCTCACGTCCAAATTGATAAATGCCGACGTTTGCCGGGAAATGGTCGTACGCACGTTTTTCTGCCGTACGTTCGTTTGATAAATGAGGCCCATTGTGTGTTTGCGCAAGTGTGTAATATGTTTGCTCACCAAATCTGTGTGTGCCTTTCAACCCACATGCTTAGTTGGAGTCTTTTCAGGACTTTAAGGCTCTACTATTTGTTAAAGAGAAAGGAAGCGTTTAGCTGGCCGTTAACAAACCTGCTAACAAAACCCACTAATGAACCCTGAGGGCAGCTCTGGGACGGCCTCGGCATGCCGCCTTAATTAGACTGCCAAATAAGAGCTCGTTATGCAAACGATTTTGAACTAATCTGCATATCTTTACCTGAGACACTCACATTGCACAGACAAATGTTTTCCCAAAGGCAGTGGAGAGGGGAAGGAGAAAGGGTTAGAGATGAAGGATACAGGGAATGCAGTTTAACGTTCAATTTAGGATGTGTTGTGAGCAGTCGTCTAGAAAAAACACAACAGATGAGGGGATGAAAGAGGGAGAGATGGGAGCTTGAAAAAGGAAAAGAGAAAAAATATCAATGCTTTGTACTTCTTGTTTACATTTGAGCCAATTGACTGCTTATCTGGAGTGATGGATCAGTTTGTGTGAAGGTACACAAGCATCCTTGTATATAGAAATTTGTTTCTGATTGATAGCTTGCCAAGATTGTTATTACATTTTTGTTACGCTGATTGGTGAAGCAGAGACCAACAAGTCATTTAAGAGCATGCATTTCCCCCCAGTTTCCTTATTTTTCTGGGCTTTTGAAATGCCTTTGTTTTAGGGGTGTTGTTGTAATTTGTTTCCTCTTGTTTTTATATAATAGCAAAGCAAACTACAAGGAATTCATCCTTGTAGTTTGTATTGATATTATATTAAAACAAGACTAATGGCCTACAGCCGTGCTAGGCTGTACTTGGGCATAGCAACATTTTGAGCTAAATGCTAATGTCAGCAGTCTAACATGCTCACAGTGACAATGCTAACTTGCCACCTTTTGTAATGAAAGTGAAAATCTGGTCATAAAAACATATTTTGCCCCTAATATCTAATTATAGAAAAGTTGCCCCCTAGCATTGGATTGTATTCCTCTTCTTAGAATTGGAGGTGACTAAATAAAAAGACACTAAAACACTAAAATGGTTGGGATTGGTTAGACAACATGTAGGGGCCGCTTGACACATGATCTACTCTGCAGCACTGTCATTTATTAGGCTCGACTGAAATTTTCACTTTTTCTATTCAATTGAACATGAGTCCTGGCCTGTACTGGGATGAGATTTGGTGCGCTGTGAAGCATGAGAGACTTGTTGTGATTGGTTCTTGGCTGAAGTGTGTATCATCCTGGCAACGGTCTCTGGGGTTGATGGGTTTGACCTCTGTGTGGCAACGGGGTTCCTGATGGATCACTCTACAGCCAACACGCACCCATTGGTCTGCTGCAGAACGGATACTGTATAATGTTCTATGAGTGGCGTCTTCTGCTTGTGTGCAGGAAAGTTTCAGACTTCCTGAGTGAGCCGTGTGTGTGTGTGTGTGTGTGTGTGTGTGTGTGTGTGTGTGTGTGTGTGTGTGTGTGTGTGTGTGTGTGTTTGTGTGTGTGTGTGTGTGTGTGTGTGTGTGTGTGCCTGCGTGTGTGTGTGTGTGTGTGTGTGTGTGTGTGTGCGCGTGTGTGTCAACTGATAGGGATGGCTGTGTTTTTGTGTAATCCGTCTTTCCGTTTGATAGTATGTCAAAGAATTTACCACTTTTGACAATAGTATGCAGGATAGCACAGTATGTGTGTTTGAGAGCGTGAGTTGCTGTGTTTCTGTGTGTCTTTGTGTCTTTGGCTCATTAGTGCAGTGGTTCAGAGGCGATTATTTATCGTCATGTTGCCCAGCCTGCTGAGTCGTGGCACAGTCAGCAGCCATCTTTATTCCACACACACACACACACACACACACACACACACACACACACACACACACACACACACACACACACACACACACACACACACACACACACACACACACACACACACACACACACACACACACACACACACACACACACACACACAGCTACAGGAGTTGTAGAAATCATTACATGTCCCCACACACACAAACACAAAGAGTCCTTGGGACCCACACACACCTTTATACCTTATCTTAAACCCCTTATGCCTTAACAAAAAAATCCTCTCCTTCCATTGCACACACTCTCTTCTACCAGCACACACGCACACAAATGCACATGCCCTGGCTCTCTCTCCCTCTCCTCTACCCCTGACTTTGTCCCTGTGACCTTGGGCGAGTGTTGCCAGTGACTGCTGCTGTGATTTCTGCGTAGGGGGTTGGAGGGCGGATGGAGAAAGGCTTGGCCAGGGATCACACAACTTTCATCCCTCTATCCGTCCGTTCGTCTGGCTGATGAATGAGAGAAAAGTTTTCCCCTCTCTGTTGACAGATGGCTGTGGAGTTTTTTGGGACTCATGAGGAGTTCATTTATAATGAAGCTCCTCTTTGGATTTCAGCTCAAAACAACATAAATTATTTTCAAATTGTGCTTAAATGCAGTTTTTAAAAAAGTGATTATGACTGGTGACAGACAAAGCAATTGTCTGACTTTTTTCTTTCTGCACGCCTTCTGACAAACTTCTGTGTTTATGCTGTCTGCAAGTATAATTGAAAACGTCTCTTCTCACTTTTTTAGCTGTTTGATGTCATAAGGAATAGTCTGCTAACTAGACAGTCATCAGTTTATGAAAGGGATGACAGGGTGATGGTATGTTTAAGTTTTTACATCAAAAGTGACGATTTTTTAGACTGACTGTAAACACTAGGGGCTGCCCCCGACCAAGGATTTTACAAGTGCGCACAGCTGCGCGCTATAAGTCTGCTGCCCTTTAATGACATCGGAAAATTATATCAGATTCTAATTCCGAATGTGTCAGAAAAAATCAGCAAGGAAACAGTCGGAACATGGTAGCTAGGCTAACGTAACTTACATGTTTTAACATTCGTCGTCGACGAGTGATAGGCAAAGTTTTCTTGCAAAGTTTGCATGCAACCTTCTTTGGGTCATCATCGTTCTTTTCAAAGTGATCCCATATTTTAGATGTCTTTCCCGACATGATTGGCTATTAATAGTTAACTGTCTAACCGCGATGGCGAAGGGAACCTTGACAGTCAGTGAGTGTCATGACTTCCTGTATCTGGCCCTTCAAATTAAAAGCCTTCCAGCCCTTTAGGGCAGCGGCCAGTCACATAGTTTTTCACTTAATTTTGACAAGACACGGCTCCAAATGTTTTTTTTTCCCCCCTGCGACCAATGGGCTAATGAAATTTTGGTCTGCTAATGATGTTTTGGACTATTTGGGGGCAGCCCTAGTAAACATAAATGACAACATACAGATGGGTGACAAAATGATCCAACTTAAGTACGAATGCAGATGCTTCCATACAGGGCACAGGGGGACACTGAATGGCTTGACAATGAAAATGGCATCAACTAGAAGGGCACCAAGGCATGCCCTATCTCAGAATGTTAATGCACTGTGAATGTTCCCAGCCAGCAAGTTATTTTTCCAATTATTCAGACACCACATGAATGCAGCACAAATGCATCAAAAGTGAAAAATAATTTGTGTGATTTGGATCCACTCTAAAATGTAATGAGTTATTTCATGGCTCATTTTACACCCTTCCCAAGTTTCATGAAAACCAGGGCCGTAGTTTTTGGTATTTACTTCTGATAGACAAACCAAACCAAAAACATGACAGCTATATATCCTAAGCAATACAAAGCAGAACTAGGCTACTGATATTTCAAAGCTATAGTTGGGGCCATAGATTCAAACATGCACAAATCTCAGTTGAATAGACTAACATATTGAATTAAACTACCAATTATTGAAGAGCAGCATTTCGTTATAAAGTGCTCTTGTCAGTGTGACCTAAGACACTGTTCGCCACAACCACCAATAAATAAATATCTTTTAGAGGAATGGTGTTCCATCCATTCCACAGAGTTCCAGAGATAGGGAGCAAAATCTTTTTCGGAGCACCAATCCTTTTCCTTTAATCATCCTTATAAAACCTCACCATTGCAGAACGCTCAACCTCAAGCCCTTTCTCTTGCTTACTAAGCTGATATATTGGATTTATATGCTGGAGTGATGTAGTGAAGTCATGTTAAAGCTTAAACTGAGTTCATGCAAAATAATTGGTGCTGGAAGGCAATAAAGCAGATTTTCTGTAATGTAGAGGCCACCAGCCTTATAGTATTTTGTTATTTTGTGCCAAATTTAATATGTCGATGAATTATTGAGGTAAATATGCACTGCTGCACACACAGCAGCTGTGTCTGGCAGTATCAGTCTACATTCACAGCCTTAGAACCCACACAGCTGCTGGCTGCCATTTTGAGAAACAGCTGACATTTGCCTTCTCTCTCCATCAGATACGTTACTGGGCATGGGCCTCTGACATTTCTGACTATGTGTGTTTGTGTGTGTGTATGTGTGTGATGAGTTACTTGGGCATGCCCCCCTGACATTTTATTGGATGCTAATGGTATTCATTGCCATGGCAGCTGGAGGGGAGGCGAGTATGGCTGTCTGTGTGTAAATGGCGCCTGTCGCTAACCTGTGTGTGTGTGCGCGCATATGTGCGAATATGTTGTCAGGTAGTGTTGGTTGGAGTCACCATTACGTGTGTGTGTGTGTGTGTGTGTGTGTGTGTGTGTGTGTGTGTGTGTGTGTTTGTGGATGTTATGTCAGCTGACAGAAGAATGAGTGTTTGCACTTTGCTAAGTCTTTGTACCTTTATGTGTGTGTTGGTGGGTGTGCATGTGGGCATTCAGTTGTCTTCGTGTGTATGTGTGTGTGTGTGTGTGTGTGTGTGTGTGTGTGTGTGTGTGTGTGTGTGTGTGTGTTTGTGTTTGTGTGTTTGTGTGTGTGTGTGTCTGGAGGGCAGAGAGATAAAGGTGCCTGCTTTTTTCTGATAAGGACTCCCACCTCCACCTCTCTATCACTCCAGTGTGCTACCTCTCCTCTCCATCCTTCTACCATTTCCTTTCTATCTGAAACTGTAGCGACACCACTGTCTCTCTCTCTCTTTCTTTACCTCTCTACCATTCCTCCTGAACTTATTTCTCTATTCTTCACTTTGGGCATTCCTCTGTTGGATGAAATGAAGATACAGTTGTCCATTTGAACATGTAACCAGACAAAACTAATTATATTATATATAGGCTAATGGAAAATGAATATCTTGTTCTGACTGGAAGTTATTTAATTTATTCAAGAGATAAATGACCTTAAAATGGAAAATAGCAGAACATAATGTCTTACGTGTTATGGGTATAATTGGGGTGTTGTATTATAAATTAGATGAAATACTGTAATGTTTTTTGAAGCACAAGAACTCTAACTGCATTTTCATGACACCCAGACCTTACATTAAGCTACAGTGTATGACGGGGAATTGTAAGAATAGGTAGGTCTTATAAAAATGGGCTATTTACGTTTGAAGTGTCTTAAAAAGTATCTGCCATAGTGAAGTGCTTCACACATCTGTGTTTTTTCTGATGTTAAAAGACAGAGAATGGCTTTAACTACAATACTGTCACACTTTGCTGATCTCCATGAGGGAAATACTTCTCTTTTTTCCTGTAGAGGTCAGGATCAGCTGTAGTAACAGCTGATACGGATTCAGTTAGCGATCTCAGCCAGGCAGGTGGGTTTGAACTGAGGCCCTCCACTTTAAAGAAGGTCTTTCTGCTTGCCCTTCCATCCTGTTAATAACTATAAATCTGACGTACATATAGATAGACCGCTGAGGGATTAGCCTGTAAGTGGTGCTCTGCAGGAAACCAGACACAGCCTGTGGCTTGATGCTCTGATCTCATTCTTACATTCTCCTCTCTCTTTCTCATTGTGTACCCTTATTACTTTAACTCCTTAGCAGTCATCCCCTTTTTAAGAATGTTAAGGGTGGGGGACTGGGAACTTTCAGGGTGGGAGAGCAGGTCAACAGTAGATGACACATAGAGCTGGTATACATCATCTGAAAGCTGGGAACCTGAAGATCTATTTGAGATGCAGATCAAAACTATGGCAAGTTCGTTGTGTCATAAATCTTTGTTTTGGTAAGGCACTTATTTAATCTTAAAAGTTAGTCCCAGTTGGCAACATTTGGCAACATATGTTGGCAACATATTCACTGAAGCTGACACTATGCTCTAATAGAACAACAAAAATCATCCGGTCTTAGAAAAAAACTGTGGCTCTCCGTGCATGTAGCCTGTTGTTTGTTTTGCAAAAATCGACAGCTCCCATATCATCCTGTCCACTTATCGCAGTTCACAGTTTGTGCACACGCCACAGATCCCCCCTCCCCGCTCGCGCATGCTACAATATCACAGGCACATGTCTCAAGCTAGGCATTAGCTAAATGACGTTAGTTGCTATCTATGTGTAAGTTAACCAGCTTACCTCCATGTAGAATGTACTCCATGCTGTATATTGATGAGAGAAGACACAGGCGTGTTCACAGGAATCTGGTGCACGCGCATTGCACTTGATTGGAGAGCGCTAAGCGGTGTAGAGGAGCTCGGTGGTAGTGGGGGAGGGGCGTGAGAGTTCTAAACATTCAAAATTTCAGTCAACTCAATCTGCCAGACTTCCCGACTGCAGCTTTAATATACTGTATAAGGGCATATAACATTCACATACTATATTATCTCTCATAAGTTGTTGCAACAGTTTTTGGGTTGAAGCCATTTATCACACAGATTTGGTGCA